>NC_137464.1:145956868-146556868 GCF_964235325.1 Thermobia domestica
TTTCAAATTCGTGATCAGCACCACAAAATCAATAAGAATTGGCTGATTTGTTCAGTTTACATTTTGTTGTTGGACAGTGTTCACCTACGTAAATTTACGTGTAGAGCTACGCGTAAGTTAAGGAATAATACGATAAATGCATACTGATAAATGCGCGACTGTAAAGATAAATTGAATTACCCTATATATACACATATATTAATGTATTCTTCACGTACATATATTCACAATCCACCAACAGATCTACGAAATACAAACATTCAAATGATTCAAACCAATAATATAATAAATAAAACTTTCTTAAAATATCTCTTAGACACCATAGAATACAATCTACAGATTAACAGACCACTGTTCTATGGCATAACTTATCATGACTTCGAACAATAGCTCATGTTCAATAAAACAAACTGAATGCACTCCAGTCTGTATCACTGGGTCTTCTCAGAGTTTATCATCGTCATATTACGGATTTTTAACTGAGAAGGAGAGGGAGGATTTGCTATTCGCTAATGAATTATAATTATATTCACCCTGTATATTAGAAACACGCGTGGGTTAAGCTATTGTTCTAGAAGAGGTTCGTTTCGAAAACTTTTCCTATTTGAAGTGCATTTAGTGCGTCGTACTTTGTGTGCGAGCCGTGCAGCCCTGGGTAAGTTTCGCATTGATTATAATTGCTAGTGAAGAGAAAAAAATATTTCCTTCAATTTCAATGTTTATATTTTTACTGATCACTAGGACTCGAATTTTGGTGCTCCACCAAATTATACAATTTGATGGGGTTTGATGAAACACTATTTTCAAATCAGCATACGACTTCGACTTTTGGGGTTTCAAACTCAAAATTTATATCCACCAAATTCCACTAAAAATAATTTGCTCCTCTTAGTTCAGAAATTCTCACCAAATAGGCACCAAATTTTTAGTTTTCATTCGTCATCCGTAAATATTGTATCAATACATGTAGGTTTCAGTTCTATATCGTTCCCTCTACTATTAACGCTGATTTATTGCGCCCTTACATTATCTACAACAACGCACGTAATTTATGTTGAAGTACTTTATCAAAGTGATGGTGTGGTGCGGTTTGTGAGTACCCGTGTGGTGGGTCCATTCTTCATCGAAGGCAATTTAAATGCAATTACCTACCGTAACATGCTTGAGGAGAAGATCCTGCCGTCTGTTGCATTAGATAATGGGTCTTCTTTTTTCTATCAACATGACGCACTACCTTATTTCGGATTATGTGCTCGAGAGTACCTCGATGAGCAATTTCCACAGAGATGGATAGACCGGCGAGAACCTGTGGAATGGCCACCGCGTTCCCCAGATCTCACATCCATTGGACTTTTCTTCTGTGGGGCTACGTGAAATCCGTTGTGTACGCTACCAAGATCAGGGACATTAACTACCTTTAACGCAGGTGCCAGCATTCCTGAGACTATGCTGGGTAGGATAATGAATGACTGGCAGCAGCGGATACATTTAACGATTGCTCAGGGGGGATGGTACATTGAACAATTGCTGTAATATTGGTCAGAGGGCCATACATTGTCCACAGTGTTACCTCCAGGTTAAGTGCAGAAAATCGGTTTGCAACGGTTGGTTATAGAGCCAAAAACATTTTACAACTGGATTCCTGGAAAAATTTCAGTCCTATTGGATGTATAACACGGTAGGGTTCCCATCTAAAAACGTCCCCGCCATTTGAAGACAGCAATTTCAAGATAGCGGCCGATGATGTTGTATGTCTCAAAAGATTTCTCAAATCACAAATTCTCAAGGATTATTAGCCACATATTGCGTGAAGCATGATTCAAAGAAGAAATGGCGTAATACTACAGATAGAAAACAGAACGTTTGGCTTCTTCTGGAAATATTAATGAAAAATATGAACTTGCTACAGATATAGCTTCAGCCCTTGTGCGAGGTGGTATATCATTAAATAAAGTGAACCACCCTCCTGTAAAACCTTTTCTCCAGAAATATAGTAAGCGGCCTATTCTGAGTGAAATCGCGCTCAAAAAATTGTGTATCCTATCTACCATGTAACTACTGAATACGTCAAGTCAATTCTTAGGAATTATTCACTGTTTTATTTTGGACTTAATTGCGAACTCAATGAAACGATAAATACTAAATATTCTGGCTACACCATTATAACTGGTGACCCGATGAAGGCAATCCTTTCCAAGATGAATTGTTCCCTTGAAAAACTTGGATCTGTGAGACGCAGAATCTTTTAATAATGGTCAGAAACTTGTTACTGACAAAAATAACATTAAGGTGTTGCATGAAGTTCATGATTACAAAATGCTGTCTACTACATAACGAAGTTGGAGGGAGAGTGCAATTCCAAGCAGGAACAACAGAACATACTTCAAGCTGCCAAGAATTAATCTGTAGGGATCAGCAAACTCAGATTTGAAAGTAGTTTGGAGAAAAACCCTGACCTCTTACAAGTTGGAGACCTAACTGATGTGATGGATCTTGAGTTCGCTGAGAAAAAAACAATGTATGTTCCTTTGGTGTCTGTAGACGCTGAACGCTCCTTCTTGCAGTGCTCTCGGCAAACCGAGAAAGTCTGACATTTTCCAATACTGAGCTAATGAATGTTGTCATTATCAACTTATTTTTAACTTATTCTGCCATTCCTTGAAATGTCAACAAACTGAAGGTCAAATTATGATAGCCCATATATATTTACATATTTCAATGTTCAAAAATTTTGCATCTGTTCAAATATTTAGATGTGCAGAATCTTGTACAAAAATATTAACACTGTGTATGCAATGTACTGTAATTAACTAAAACGTTTTCATTCCACCAAATTTTCACCAAAAAACTTGATTCTTTCTTCCACCTACCAATTTTAGAACTTATTTCCACCAAAATTCATAGCTCTATTAATCACTTAAAAAATAAATAAATAAATAAATAAATAAATAAACTCTCACTTCATGGCCTATAGAACCCGAACGTTCGATGCCGCATTCCAAAAGCTCTCCACTGCCTTCCGTCTTTTGTCAACTGGATCCAGTTTCTACTTCGTATTATTATATTTCTGCGTGATTCATTTTAATATTGTCCTCTCATCTGCGCCTAGATCGTCCTAATGGTCTTTTTCTGATTGCGTTTCAAGATATACTTTTGAAAGTGTTCCTACTTTCTTCCATTTTAGTACATGATTTGTCCATCTGACCCTTCTAAACATAATGATCTAACAATGTCAGGTAAACGACATAAATTATGCAAGTTCTTCGCTATGAGATTTTCGACATTTCCCATTCCCGTCCCTCTTGAGTCCAAATATTCATCTCAGAACTTTACTTTCAAATACTTATAATCACCGTAAATGCTCTACAAAATATATTTCCAGTAAATATTTTTTATTTATTATTGGATATTTAATGGTGATGTCAGCAGCGGGGTGTTTCTACCCGTCACGATAAGACCAATGGCCGACATATTCTGTGCACTGGAAATTAATATAGAACTTGTAAAAAAAAGTGCAGTTCAAGTAAAAATACGTATTATAGGGCTCATAGTGGTCTGGTCTCTTGTAAATAGTTGAAAAGTGACCAAACACACACGAAAAAGTGACCAAAATTTCACCACGCCCCTTTTTTTCTTTGTCAATTTCTCCATCACCTCTCTCTTTGTTGTTTTGTTTCATCTTTTCTTCTTTACTTCTTCTTTTTCAGCTTTCTCCTTTCTTAGGTTTTTTAAGTATATTTTGTAGTTACGATAAGCAGACTTAGCAGATGTAAGAAGCTTCAGAGTAAGTGGAACCAGTTCTGGCCTATTTCCGAATTGCTTCATCCCTGATATACTTAATTTAGCACTTAGAGTTCTCAAAGCCGTGAAATATTCAAATTCGTCACCTACTCTTAAGAAGAACATACAATAAGGATAACACAAGACGAACATGATGAACCACACAAACACACACACACACACAACGTTGAGCAGAGCGTTAACTATTACGAGCGAAAAATTAGACTATTATGATAGAAGAAAGAATAGACACAGAAGGGTTCTCAACCCCACCTTGAGAGCTTAAGCATCCACCAACCATTCACTGTGCTTTACAAAGAATAAAAGCTGAAGTGAGAATAAAGCTGACTGTTTCACATGTGGCAGCAAGTACTGAAGCTTTCAGAAGAATAATGAGTAACAAGTTTTTCGCTTTTCTTCATTTATTTTTATATTTTTCTTAGAAAACTGACAATGCAGAACATAAATCACATGAAAAAGTCACTTTACCTCCCAGAAAAGTAACTTTTAGTGACAAATTTAAAAAAAGTTACTTTTAATGACCAACTTGAAAAAAGGTAACTTTTATTTTTAAAAAGTGACTCGCTATGAGCCCTGTAAAAAAAATCAAACGGAACGTAAATGCTAAACGAATAAATAGCAAACTATAAAAGATGTAAGTAGAAAGCAAGCCAAAAAAGCAATAATAGTAAGACATGACAGGAACAAGAAATAAAATAATACCTCAGAGCGCGTTAACTATTTCAATCCTATGAAAAAAGTGAGAATACGGTCAAAAAAAAAATCCCTAAAACACAATTCAAATTTTTAGGTAGCCCTAAACTTTCTCTGAAGTCTGAGTATACTGGACACTCCACAAGAATGTGCCGAATAGTGAGTGATAAGTTACAATATTTACAATACGGACTGTTAATGCTACGCACTAAATAGGAATGATCCAGAGAAAATATCCAATACGCAACCGCGTAAGGTCAGCACAGCTGCACGACGGTCCTGACTGACAATCCATTTTAATGCTTAACAGGACCTGTCACTAAGAGTTTTTTTTACAACCACCGTTCTTCGCCGATGTGATTGTGCCGTTGAGTTTTGTAGGCCATCATCGTTTTAGACACACTCTCTCATAACACACACTACACACATGCAACTTTCATCGCGCTCGCACCACGTAACAATTAGCCCTCTTTGGAAAGTCGCCAATTTTACACTCTCATTGTCCGCTGAGTTCACTATACACTGCAGCTCTACTGCTCGTCATGTAATACTGAGTTTGCTTCAAAACATCACCACCAACAGCCCGACGCTGCGGCCGCCGTCAGACCATTGACAACTCAGACATGTGAATTGTTTCGAACTCCAAGCGTCTCCATTAAACTGATTGCACAAACCAGTCACTTTAGAGAACCGTACGTGATGCAGGCAATTTATAATTGGTTGACTGAAATTGGTATGTTGATAACGTATGATTTGGTAGTGTTGACGAAGCTATTTAATGCTTCATTAGGCTAGAGTGTTTTCAGATGCGTTAAATAACGCGTATTTAGAGTTTACAAAATACATGTTTCATTAAGTAACAAAATGAGATGAGCTATTCTTTCGGCAAAGAGTATCTGAAATTATCAGGTGTTGAAATGAAATCTTTGAGTTTTACGTCCCACGATTATCCCGGTTAGGCTAAAGGAGACGGTGATAAGAAATGAATGAAATGGTGGAATGAAGAAAGTGGGAGGAAACGGGATAACCCCGAGAAAACCCACGAGTACGGTGTTTGTCCACCACAAAGTGCACACGGCGCGAGCTGGGATCAAACCAGGGACTTCAAGCACTGAAGGTGAACGCACTAACACTGAGCCACCGCGCAACCAATTATTAGGTGCTATCGGAACTTTCACTTCGATATAAACTTTTACTGAAAATACTTTGCAATTTGCAGCGCCATTTATTAGCTTTATGCAAATGAGATGTCCACAAGTGCGACAATTCGAAAGACCGAAAAAAAAAAAATGAAAAGTATAATACCTAGTTAATCAAAATAGTCGCCACTTGCTGCAATCATAAGCTACTGCCATTTCTCAGCTAACGACTGGACTCCGTGGCGAACGTCTGTAATCTGGGATGCAAAGACCTCAACCGCACGTTGCACTACTCGATCATCAGGGAAAGTGTTCCCTTGCCGGAAGTTCTCGAGATCATGGACAAGATGGCAGTCGGTGGCAGGGACGTCAGGAGAATACGGTGGATAGGGAAAGGTTTCATACCACAACTCATGGGAAGTCAGCAGCGTCGTTTAAGCTGGATTTTCACGTACCTTGTCACATCTAACGCCAACATGAGGACACTATGTCTTCTGAACATTTCTGGGAGCTCATAAGCAAAATTTTGGTGCATTTCATGGAGTTCAGCACTGTAAGAATTCGCAAAGCTCGACAGAGGAAAAAAACAGGATGGATCCCCATACTTGAAACATCACCTAGGGATTATGGAAACCGTCTTGGAATTAGATTCAACCACTTCCCAACCGTTTACAATTGTCCTAATTTTTTTTTTTTTATTTTTTTTTTTTTTTTAAATTTGAAGTGACAATCCCGACGCAGGAAACTATTCCGGTTGTCCCTTACACTTAGAGAACTACATATCTCTACACGGTGTTCCTTGTTGGCCATGTCGACTTATGACATTCACGAGTTTAACTTTATCATCTTACCGATTGCACGGAGCCGTAGAAGGACAGTGTTACTGCATATGCTTAACTCGTTTGCAATGACACCTCATCCAAATATGATGTTTGTCGGGTCCCACTTGCAATGCTTTCATCAAAACAAAATTTGACAAACCAACGGTGAAAGCTGCGTTCATTCACCACTTCTGGTCCAAAAGAAACGTTAATGCTTTTTGCGATTTGCTGTGCAGAATCTTTGTTTGAATTGGTAAAGAAAAATCGAATTATGTATTTTAATGCATGGCTACCCCAAACTATTATCTGGACTGTACAGTTTGTGATGCTAGACACATGATCCGTCCCTGTGCTGTCTTCTTTACGTGAGTTTCCCGTTAGATGTCAAGATGGTCATATCATACACACCAACCTAATAATATGCAATGTGAGCTGATAATAATCAGTTGATATACATTTTCTCTTTTAACTGTGTATTTAATTTTCTGAGATCTGAGGAATTAAAGTACGTGGTATTCTATTTCCATAACAGAAAAATGAAATGAAATGAAATCTGTAAGTTTTACATCCCACAGTTATGCCGGCTAGACTACAGAAGACGGTGATGATGAGAATGAATGAAATGGTGGGATGCAGAAAGTGGAAGGAAACGGAAAAAAAATTGAGAAAACCCACGAACACTGGGTTCGTCCACCACAAAGTTCACTTGGCAAATCTGGGATCGAACCAAGGACCCCATGCACCAGAAGTGAACGCTCAACCACTGAGCCACCGCGGCTCTATTTCGATAACAATTCAGATAGATGTTAACATTCTTGATTTGCAGTAACTGGTGTCACGGTTGAAATTTAATTCAAAGAGGCGGTTGAAGTTTAGTTCAACGAGGGGCAGTCATTTGGCTGAAAGATTATTATTTTGAACCTGTTTTTCATTTTCAATAAGTCTTGTAAATGATGTTTGTATATCTTTGATGTTTTTATTGTTGGTTAAATGAAAAATAAGATGAAATTTTGATTGATGTTCTACAGCTATTTCTCTTAGGCTAAAGAAGAAGGATGATTAATGAAAGTGAATGATTGTGAATGTTTTCTCCCACCGGGAATGAAAGACGAGATAGTAGGCACCAATGACATACGTGCTAGCCACTAGACAGGCAGGAAGAGTTATCGCCAGAAGACATTTGTCATTGTAAACTAAAAGACATACAAGTCTAGACCATGTTATTTAGTCGAGAGTGAAGAGTTACTTCCCTACCCCTTAAATATTCAATATGTTTTCTTAGTTCACCTTCATTTGATTGAATGTGAACTATATATCGGCTCGCTAGTTGGCCACTGCAAAAAGGTACTCAGAAAGTAAGTTACACTCTTCTATGCTTGTTATATACATATGTTTCTCAAAAGTCCCCAGACATAGGATAACTCTGTTATTATCAGAGTTACATCAAAATGGAAGAGGGAAAACCGTCTCCAAATATGTTGTTTTCAATCTAAAGTGAAGGAATTTTTTAAATCGGACGAGCCGTTTGGGATGTACGCTCTTTACGAGCCCAATGTTAAATGAAAATGCAACGTTGCCATTTACCTGAATCCACAACATAAAGTAAATCGGGGCATGTTTGAAATGGGGTTGACCATCGACACGTTAGTGTAAAAGATAGTCACTTCATTCACTTATGTTGTGGGTCCAGGTAAATGAGAATGTTGCATTTTCATTTTAATATTGGGCACATAAAGAGCGTACAGCCCAAACGGCTCGTCTAATTTTAAAAAATCCTTCACTTTAGATTAAAAACATCATATTGGAGACGGTTTTCCCTCTTTCATTTTCTTGTAACTCTGATAATAACAGAGTTACCATATGTCAGGTGACTTTTGGCACATCCTATATATATATATATATATGGTATGTTGCCTGCATTAATTCAAACGAGAAACAATGGGCTACTAGCAGAATTTTAATGATGGGGAGCAGAATTTTGAGCTATAAAGGTAACCAAGGAAGTTCTGTCCCTTTTGTGGAGGTCTGTTTTCAATTGGCCCTCACACAGGGAGTTGAATGCGAATGGAGATAAAGCGAAGGTCAGATGTTGGTGTGGGTATATCCACCTTACTATCTGGTTGTGGCAGTTCAGTTGCGCCGTGAACTTGCGTCAGGACAGAATGAACATGGGACTTCCACAGAGCGTCATAAGGGCATATATGCTATACGAGTTCAAACGGGTCAAACGTCGCTGCACCGGGGCGGAAGATATGCCAGGTGTTTGGTGAGGGTGTTCTGACTACGCGGACAGTGCAGCGATAGTTTACAAGTTTAAGGACGGTGATGGAACGCTCGAAGACGCACTACGTACCGGAGGACCAACATATGTACAAAATGAAAACCTTTAGGTAGCAATTGATGCGAAAAGTGGCCAGACATGTGACGAACTGGGACTACAATTCAGTGTGAGTGGAGAAACCATTCGGCAGCACCTCCATCATCAACCTGGCAAGCACTACAAGTTGGGTCAATGGGTTCCACATGATTTGACTTCGGGCCAGAAGGCAACGCGAGCAGACACCTGTGTTTCTTTGCTGTCTCGTCTGAGGAAGGAGTCATTTCTGGACAAGGTGTTGACATCTGATGAGAAGTGGGTTCTGTACGAAGCTCCACGGCGCCGTTATCATTAGTTAGCATCCTATGAACGGGTTCCAAAACAGCCGAAACCAACACTGCAGCCGAAGAAGATCCTCCTGTGTGTTTGGTGGACTGCTCGCGGCAACGTGAATCGGGAACTGCTATCAGATGGTCAGAGCACCAATGTAACTGTGTACTGTCAGCAGTTGAGACGTGTTGAAGAAAAAATCAAAACTCTCGAGCCAGCACTTCTGAATTACACAGGGATCTTCCTGTTACAGGACAACGCTAAGCCCCAAGTTGCTAGGATGGCCTGGGACACCATTCTATGTCTTGGATGGGAAACACTATTGCATCCGCCATACTCCTCGGATATTGCACCGTCCGATTATCACATGTTCCATTCCTTGGAGAATCACCTTAGAGGATACCAATTTAAATCACTAGTAGAGGTGCAAAATGCACTTTATATCTTCTTCCCTTCACGGTCCACCAAGTTTTACCGTGATGGAATCCATACTCTTCCAGAACGTTGGCAGAGGGTCATCGATGCTGATTGGGACTATTTTTGATTTTCCAGGTATGTCTTAGGTGACATATGGATGTTTGAAGCTGGTGGGTGAAAAAGCGACAGAAATTTCTTGATTATGTTATACTTAAGGGGAAATAATCAATGGTCAATGTATTAGTTTCTAACACTGTTAGAATCAATGAGTAAATTAAGGGCACTAAAATTCATACGTGGTCGCATGCGGAATTCTAATAAAATCTACTTCAATTTCAACAGCAATTCTGGAAAGTAAAGAATTATCTTCTAAGAAGAAAACATTAGATTGCATTAGTTGTGTTGACAAAAATTTTATTGTGATTTTCCCACGATTGAAGGAATACTTAATAGCTGTTTTAACGTCGAAAAGAAAACAACCGGAAGGGGAAAATCATTCTTCATGTTGGAGTTATTACTGTGTGGGCAACTAGACCCGAAAAACATTTTTAAGCCAGTATTTATTTTATTATTTAGCAGTCATTCTCTTTTAGATATTGAAGATTGGCCCATTCTAACCTGTGCCTTTTAACATCAATTTTTTTGAAACACGTTCGAGGATGCTCTTTTAGTGGTGTGGTTTGCAATTGCTAAAATAGATCCAAAGTGCGCTATTCAGAACGAAATTTTGTCTTATACATCTCAACTATATCATACATCAATTTTGGAAATCTTACACAATGCTGTGTTTGTTCTGTCCGTCTATTTATTCATAGACATCAAAGCAGTTAATGATGAGATATCAAGAACTGATTCCTTCATATGAATTTAATAGATTTTTAGAATGGGTTCCACCTCCTCTCTTAACCGTCTACTTAAGCTGAAAGTGGTAAAAATAATTTATTGATATTATCATTGATCAACACAGATTAAAACGGTAAGAAATACCGAGAAATAATCTTCTCATATGAAATTTATTCTTACCATAGGTTCTCTCTACGTTCGTCTCTCGTCATTAAAACACAGTGAAACCTGCTATCATCCCCGATTTCAATGATAAATCCCCACAGTGTCAAAGTTTACGATAGTTTCACAATAAAGAAATGACAAATATAGGTTCAAAATTCTACTGGTAAAGGAAAAAGCACTGCATTCAATAGTTAACTTTTTTTTCTATCAAGTGATGATATGAGAAACGAAAGAATTATGATTGTGAAAAAATTGATCTTCAAATTTCGAAGAATTACTTTTCATATTCCCTTAATATAAAACGTGGTTTTATATTACACATGCGTAGAAGTTATGTCATTCACGTAAAATTTCCTCCACGATGATTTTCAACTTTTCTTCTCATAATTTTTAATTTTTATTAGTTACTAATGATTCCACCGCAAACTAACCTCTAACCCTCCAAGTTCGTCAAATACATAAACATATGTATTATTCATTTGCTATTAAAAATTATTTATTGAAATTTCTTCTCGTATAGGACGGTCCAACTGAAAAATAATTTCATTAGTAGCAATATTATAACCCTTTCTTAATGCATGTGTTCTTGAGATCAATTCCCGTATTAGCACCTAGCACCTATTACAAAAATTAAATCTTATCCTTATTAAGCGTGTTCCTACGTTTGGTTGACGAAAGTTACCTAACTCAAGAGAAAACGAACTCGAAGTTTGTTACCTCAGTTCTTATACTTACTTATTACAAGTACTCGAGTACTTCTCCCCTCGAGTACTTATAAATGATCCACGGTTACATAATTTTTACCCGAGTGTACAATACATCTTTAAACAGAATTTATTTCTCATTTTGTCTGAAAAACACAGAAGCTAAAACATTCTGAAAACATTTTCTTTTTTCTTTTCGCAACAATCATTGTACTTTTTACTGAAGAGACCACTCAGACAATTGTCCCCAGTGAACTGTTACAAGTGCATGGCAACAATAACATTTTGTGATTCTCAAAGTGTAACTGGGCAGAAAACTGCAAAAACGAATACACATTCAAAACTATCAATTTATTATTATTTTTCTAAGGTTTTTCTCTGGATCATTAACCTAAAAAAAAATATCAACTCCTTACATTTTCCATTGAACTTAGTTGTAGGAGATTATGAACAGTGAGAAATCTGTTCCAGTTTTACTGATAACGCCCAAATCCAGCGCTGAGAAACTTTGTATTTCTCAAAGGGAGTATATCCCTATATTTCGTCGATACAGCAATCTTGTTAGGTCACTGTTCGTATAGGCCTATTAAATAAAGGGCAGTGATATGATAATATAGTGAAAACGAACTAAAAGGGCGGTTCATGGTTCTCCATTATGAAGGAAGCTGAATCGTTTTCTGCGTTGTTCTACGGTTGTGAGATTGCTGTTAAGACAATTGTGTTAGTTCTGCCACATATCATCAAGCCCCTTGGAAAACTAGTAGAATCATCATGGCAACGAGTGGAATGCATCGTAGTCTTGAATAATCATCGATTCCCCTTAGCCTATGACTTCCTAAATTATACTCCTTGCCACTTGTGAAGTAAAATCAGTGTATTCAAGTGATTCAAAGTGTGAAAATACTTGCGAAACGGAATAATAATAGTAATAAAATGTTAAGTGTTTAATTATCCATAATCTTAATATTGCGCTTAATAGTGTATATGCAATTGTTCATGTCATATTTTCATATATAGTTTTCTGGATGTATAAAATAATTATTCACTATCCAGGTAACGTATTCTAATTTCTTTTATAAGGTTGTTGACCTTTCACACACCTCCTACATCGTTGCATGTACAACATTTACTAGTTCGGAGAGAAGAGAATCTTAACCTATTTAAGATTTACATTTGTAGTCTTTTCCTATATATATATATATATATATATATATATATATATATATATATATATATATCAAATAATTTAACGTTGTAAGAGAACATTTTTTCTTCCAGAGTGAAAAAACAGTTTTAAAAAATCCAGTTTTGGGTAAGCATACTATAAACGTATTTTGTTTTACCATTACAGGGGATGGACAACAATAGGAAGCACCTGGTATAAAAGGAACAGACATTTCAAACACGATTTGTGTCTGAACGGTTGGTGGCGCTGTGGTCACCGGCACAACCTGTGAGGTATACAACCTGGTCAATCAAATAGATGGGCCAGTTACAGTTCAGCGACCGGTCGTGCAGGTTATCGTGTATCATGTCTGAGCTGACAGTTTCAAAGAGGGCAAATTGTGGGTATGCGTATGGTGGGAGTTTTCGTGACGAAAGTAGCGGAAGTGTTTGGTATATCAAGAGGCAGTCTCGAGTATCATGACTGCCTACGAGTGTTCCGGAAGCACTGCATCAGCGAAGCACCAGCGTGGATGAAAATGTGTGTTGGGTGACAGAGAGACACGCACATTGGGAAGGACTGTGACCAAACAGAAGACCATCAAGGTGCCAAAAGTTACACTGAGCTGAATACAGTGCTTACAAACTATGTTAGCGTCAAAACAATCAGAAGAGAACTCCACATGCAGAGTATTTATGACACATCTGCAATTCCCAAACCACTCATGACTGTTGACCATGCTGCTATACGAAGACAGTGGTACTACGCCCATAAAAATTGGACAATGGAGTAGTGGAAGACTTACATCTGGTCTTCCTTTACATTGTTACTAACTGCTGGCCGAGTCTACGTGTGGAGAACACCAGCAAAAGCGTGCGATACAGACTGTCTGTTACCAAGAGTGAAGCATGGCAATGGTTCAGTGATGATTTGGGCAGGCATATCCTGGTATTCTGCCGAACCCATCATCACCCTGCATGTACATATCACTGCCAAGAACTACGTAACCATTTTGAGTGACTAGCTGTATCCCATAGTGCAAACTTTGTTCCCAGATGGCAATGTCGTGTTTCAAGATGACAGAGCACCTGTTTATACAACTCACGTCTGCCATGGCCTTTACAATCGCCAGACCTCAATATCATTGAGCTCTTGTCAGTTTTAGAGACCAAGGTGCGAGCCCGCTACCCACCACATCGTCTCTACAACAACTTGCAGCTGCTTTGGCGGAAGAATGATGATACAACATCGCTTTGACGACCATACGCGACCTGTATTTCTCCACTCCCCGTCGACTGCAGGCCGTTCTACATGCCAAAGGTAATTCTACTCGCTATTAAAAAAGTAATGTGCAATTTTACAGGTGTTTCCGTATTTTTATCCATCCCCTGTGTATCTAGGTAGCAATTATATGTTTTCACATTGTGTATTAATTAATATATTAACTGAATATTCAAAATGATTTCCGCTGACGTAGCTATACGTAATTAAATAATCCAAATACACGTCGAAATTAAAGAAGGCAAGAAAGAAGATGCACACAGATTGAAATTAAAGAAGGTAGGGAAGAAAATAAGCAAATACAGACAGAAATTAGAGAGGAAATTAAAGAGAATAGTACGTATTACGTGAAGAAAATCAGGATTCCGAAAAATGCTGTCAGAAATTTATATGAACCCTTTCCCTACCAATTTTTGTTCGGAGTGAAATATATTAATATATGGTTATTCTAATTAATATTATTGTCAAAAGAAATATAAAAAAAATATTTCCAGCCGTTCTGTTTTTCAACGTGGGGAGGGGATAGGACATATGTATTCCACTGATATATTTACGTGGGACCCAGTGGTAGTGAAATGAATGGTCATATTGTACAGGGTGTCTACTAAATATTCATTTTCAAATTCCAGGTTTTATCAAGGTTTTCAACATTTATTTTTCCTTTTTTTCCAGGTCTATTCAGCAGAGTGACAATTATTGTAACACGTATAAGTTAAGGCAATTTTATATAGTTCTTAACAAAAACTGGTTATAATTAGAGAATGCATATGGCAAGTGATAGTTTCTTTAAGTGACAAGATGAAAAGAAAAAAACTGAGTGAAATGTAGGTTCTCAAAACATTTTACACAAGAAAATGTTTATTTAAAATATCCCCTACCAGAAGGCTGGTTGAGAAAAATGTGCAGTAGCTTTAAATATCCTAATGTAGGAATACTATACAGGGGTGAACCTTAATTAAACCGACAAACTTCGGGAAATGATTCTCAGCACCCAAACAAGAAAGAAAAAAAAATCCTCTTTAACTCTTCTCCAGGACGCATAGTTTCCGAGCTAAAAGGTGTCAAGAGTGTGGAAAAATGAACTTCCAATGGCTATATTTCCAAAATTATCCAAAGTAGAGAGTGCTGCTTAAAATTTCACAAAGGAAATCATATGTTCAAAACAGACAAGACTTCCTTAAAAAGATATTAAGCTGCACTCTCTACGTTGGATAGGTTTGGAAATATAGTACTCGGAAGTTCATTTTTCCACACTTTCGGCACCTTGTAGCTCCAAAACTATGTACCATGGAGAAAAGTTAGAGGAATTTTCTTCTTGTTTCGGGCTCGAGAATCACCTCCCGAAGTTTATCGGTTTAGTTAAGGTTCACCCTGTATAATAGTAAATTTCCGTCAAAAATATTACTTCAAATAAACTAATATTATAGTAGTAGCACGTGAGTGTTGATAAACAATGACAAAAATCGCGGGAAAATAGCTTACTCACCGCTAAGTTATGGGATAAAATACCACAAGAGTATTTTTACTACAAGCACTCCCCTTTAAAGTACTCTTGTGGTATTTTATGCTAAGTACTGGCAGGACTTAGCGGTGAGTAAGCTATTTTCCCGCCATTTTTGTTAAACTAATATTAGTTTAGAAGTAAAAAGAAAATGATCATATATAATACAAATTCTTAACGCAAAGTAGTCCATATTATTAAACGTTACTGCACATTCTTCTTGGATGGGGACTGGCCATCAGTTATATTTTATTTAAAAATGTATTGTAACATGAAAGTTTAAAAAACTGAAAATGTTATGGAACCACGCACATTATATGAACAAATATAGAAAACAACTTTCACAGTGAACAGTTTTTGACAGTTAACTTCTAGAGTTCAACATCCCTTTTAACTTTCTCGCCTGTTCTTTCAACGCATCTACTTCTGCTTCGGCGTCAGTTAGTATTCTTTTCTTCTTTAATTTCAACTTTTTTATGTTCTTCTTAATATCTTTCTTTTCTCTGTCTTTTCACCGCGGTCTTTCAGATATTTTCTTCTGCTTGATGCATTCCTCACATACTGGATCATACTCTTTGTGATATTCATATTACGTATGTCACCAGGAACACGCATAGCAACCAACACACTTCTCTGGACAATCAAGCACTCCTCTTGGAGATTTTCAACAATGCACTCTTTGTTAATGGAGAAACTCCTTTCCACTGCTACGTTGCTACGAAAAAGTACACATATCTTATGCATGAATGTTTTAAACGCATTGGAGACACCTTCTTAACCTAAGATCATGGAGAAAAACGTCTAATCTGTCATTTTTGTAGAAAAACGTCTAATCTGTCATTTTTGTAACTGAAATTTGACAGTTTTCGTGCTGTGTTTTGGTCTGAACAAAATTTTAAATATTCCAAATTCACCATATCAGCATTTACAGGTGTTATTTGCTCCTTCTCGACAAATGTCCCCAGGACGAGTGTGATACGTGATTCACGAAGGGTTTCGTTGGTCATAGTTTCTGGAAACAAGCAATTTGCGGCTCTTGTTACACTGTATTTTAAAGGACATTTTAGCATAAGTTTTTTGCACAGTTCTTGTAAGAATCTTCTGCATTCTTTCTTAACGTTCAATATATATTAATATCCTTCACTCCTTTAAGCGATGTAACCGCAGAAAATCCAACATCAACTAGATAAGTGGTTTTAAGATGTCCTTATCAAAAACATCTATTGAGGTCTTTTAAGTTTTAGCTACTTTTAAGAGATCATCTTTCACGAAGCGGCTTAACAAACTACGAAACAACGTGTTTAGGTCATTCCATAGAAGCGGTAGTAATGGACTGTCTGTCTGGTACTTAGCGAGGAATTCTTCTAGTTCTACAGATACGGACTGAAGGAACCCTAATCTAGCAGGCAACAGTACATCAGAGATGTGAGCTTTTACTTTAGAGGAGTTTGACGTTTCAGGAGATTTTGTTTTCATTGCATCAACATAAACTTTTAAGGCAGGAATCATAGTTATGGCACGATTGATAACTTTAGAATCCTCCACCCACCTAATAGAACAAAATTTAAGAGGGAAAACTGCTGTTCCAGATGCTGCCATGAAATCTGCTCTTCTTGAAGGGAAGTCCTTAAATAAATAGTACAACGCTCTCAAAAACTCTGTCACATTCCAACCAGCTTTGGTATGCGCAGTCTTAAAAGCCCCATTAACAATATGTAAAGAGCACGTCCCTATTTCCAAAAGCTGTGGACCTTCACCATTTTCTTCACTCAGATAGGCCTTCAAATCACTCAGAAATTTGAAATTAACGTTGGGGCCATCAAGAAAAACCTGAAGTAACTTACAAAAATCGAGACTCTTGTCCTTGAAAGTATTTATAAATGCACATAACAAATTCTGGGCAGTAGTATGTCCGAGGAATACTGATGTTAAATAACGTGTTGAAACTTTATTTTCGTGACTGTGCCAGAAACGAACTACTAAGTCCATTTGATTTTTCTGTGGGATAGTGTTTAGGTTTTCGTCGAACGATACTGCAAAAAATTCACAATTTTGTAGTTCACGAAGTAACGACTGTTGAAAACATGGACCCAATCCAAAAGTGATGACATAACCTATTTTGTCTTTGTATAACTGCATAGTTTTAGCGACTTCACACTCAGGAAACATTAAAGGAAACAAATCCGTTGCACTCGCTTGGCTTCTGGCCGATGCATGACGTAACTTTGTGTAATGTCCAGATTATTTCTGCTTTTGTCACTTTATCTTTGATAAGATAACTCTTTATTACACCACTAGTTTTTGCTGGGCTTTCATTTTTCTCCTGAACAACTGGAGTAGATGATGTGCCAGTCACTGAACTGGAAGACGCTGTAGAATTTTTTGTACAGGAAGGCTCCTTGTTAACATTGCTTGAGAACTTTACGATCGAACATTGTGCATTAAGAGCTTTAACAGCTATTTGATGTTTCTTTCCTTTTTCATGAGATTTCAATGATCCAGCTCCTATATTTGAAATGTCAAAATCAGTTCTGCAGAGTTTACAACCTGTTTTAAATGGATCGTTGGACCTAATAACCCATTTCCACTGGCCTTTCCACGAGTCCTGGAATTTAGTTTTACTTTTCGCCATTTTAATGGCTGAAAAATAAAATGTTAATTGTTAGTGTGTAACAGGATTTATTGCAAGACTAGTAAAATGTTAACCTAAATACAAAAAGTGATTCCGTTCAGATGTGGGCAATTTTACTTTTTTCCGGTGATACACCTTTCGGCCACCGGGAATGGTGTGCACTGCGACATCCGCGTGCTTGGACTCTTGTTAAAAAGCTTCGGCACAGGAGTATAAGCGGAATGTTGTTCCAGACCTGTCTACTATTCTTGCTACAGAAACATGTAAACCAATGTCTTCACAAAGCAGCAAATAAGCTGGATTCATACTATGCAAATAAGCAGCAACTACAGAGAAAGCTTCTAGCTTGTATGCCAGAATTCCATCAGTGTAAGAAACAAACTTAATTGATCATGAAATTTAACATTTTCAATTACCTTACTCTCATCATCGGGGACTAATTTATCTCTTTTTGTAGTCACTGTTATTCACAACGACTATGCCAAACAAATAAAATCTTATTCAGTCTCTTCTTGTAACCTCAACATACTTTCCAAAAACATTCACCGCCTGCACTCTGCTCACGTCTGTCTCTCTTTCTCAACTACGTCTCCACTGAATAAGTTATTATTGGCTTTTAACTTATGCTGTAGTATATAACTTTCTTGCATTTTACAAAAATATACTTATTCCACACCAATCCCAAAGACAATTTTAACCTTTTAAGGACGGGCAGGGATTTCAAGAAAATCGTAGACCTTTACTTTGGCGGCCCTAGCACCCCTCCTAATTCTTCCATGGGTATGAATTATACCTTGTTGGAAAGCTTATGGAACAAAGATTCTAGTAAGATAACCTTTGAGGCTATCGTACCCAACCCGCAGAAGAAGAAGAAGAAGAAAGAAAGAGAAAAAGTGAAAAAAATATTTTTTTTCGAAATTTGTGAGAGTCTGGCAACACTGTTTCTAGTCGTACGCTAGAAAAAATATTCTGACCTGTAGGCCAGACATTGATAATAATTATACCAAAAAATAAAGGGCAAAGGTACAATAGCTAGGTAAAAAAAATCAGAAGATAGAATCTAGGTGAATCATCCTGTTCCTATTTTCCCGAGAAATTTTCGTCTACCCTTACGTTGGCAGGCTTGACGACGCCCCTAAATGTCACACATAAACAAACCATCCCTCGTTGGAAACCTTATAGAACAGACATTTCAGCAAAGTAACTTTCTTGTCTCTCGGACCAAATTAGTATAAGAAGAAGACGAAAATCTTTTTTTATTTTTTCAAAAATACAATTCTTCAGAATTTGTCAGACTGTGGCAACGCTGATATATACCGTACGCAAGCAAAAAAAAAAAAAAAAAAATCTCAGATTTACGCCAGACACTGCAGACAATGATATCAAAAAATGAAGGGTTTAGATTCAATACGAATGGAGGGGAAAATTCTGAACACCGAGCCTACGTGAATCATCCTGTATTTTTTTGATAGATTGTGGTATACGCTAACATTGGCAAGTCTGGTGATGCCCCTAATTGTCACAAGCACATCAGCTATACCTCGTTGGAAACCTTATGAGACACCCATTTCAACAGGGTAACTTTCGTGTCTCTCGGACCAAACTAGTAAAAGAAGAAGACGACGAAAGTCAAAATTTTTGCGAAAATATCTATTTTTTCCAAATTTGTCCGACTATGGCAACACTGGTATTTGTCGTACGCAAGGAAAAAAATTCTTACATTTACGCCAGACATTGGGAACAATGATATAAAAAAATGAAGGGTTTAGGTACAATAGGAATGGAGGAAAAAATTCGGAACCCCGAACCTACGTGAATCATCCTGTATTTTGCTCGAGAGATTGTGGTATACGCTAACATTGGCAGGCTTGGCCACACTCCTAATTGTCACAAACATATCAGCTATACCTCGTTGGAAAGCTTATAGAACAGACATTCCAACAAGGCAAGTTTCGCGTCTCTTGAGCTAAATTAGTAAAAGAAGAAGAAGAAGACGAAAATCAAAATTTTGGTTGGAAAATCGATTTGTTAAAAATTTGTCGTACTATGGCAACGCTGTTATTTCTCGTACGCAAGAAAAAAAAATCTCACATTTACGCCAGACATTGGGGACAATGATATTAAAAAATGAATGGTGTAGGTGCAATACAAATGGAGGAAACAATTCGGAGCACCGAATCTGCGTGGACCATCCTGTATTTTTTTTCGATAGATTGTGGTATACGCTAATATCGGCAGGCTAGGCCACGCTCCTAATTGTCACAAACATATCAGTTGTACCTCGTTGGAAAGCTTATGGAACAAACATTCCAACAAGGTAACTTTTGTGTCTCTCGGGCCAAACTAGTAAAAGAAAATGAAGACAAAAATGAAAATTTTGGGTGGAAAATCAAGTTTTTCGAAATTTGTTGGACTATGGCAACACTGTTGTTTGTCGTATGCAAGAAAAATAATTCTCACATTTACCCCCGTTATTGTGAACAATTGTGCAAAAAATAAACCGTGTAAGTGCAGTAGGAATGTACTCTTACTAACGGCAGAGAATGAACTCGCATTGGTTCACCTAACATTGTTCGTCGCAAGATCATTGCTTTTCTTTCCTTTTGCTTCGTCAGGAAGATTTTTTTCTAAAACTAAATAACTTGTCAAAGGAGGGAGTTGAAAGAAATGCATATTTACGACCCTTAGGTTCAACTGATAGCTACAGCTGACTTTGACCAGGGTAAAAATAGAACGGTGCGTTCCGAGGTGATAACTGTTTTCCTTTCGCACTCTCCCTCTCTCTCTCTCTCTCTCTCTCTCTCTCTCTCTGTGTGTGTGTGTGTGTGTGTGTGTGTGTCTGTCTGTATGTTCAATAAGTTATCTTGTTGGAATGTCTGTTCTATAAGCTTTCCAACGAGGTATAGCTGATATGTTTTTGACAATTAGGAGCGTGGCCAAGTCTGCCAATGTTAGCTTATACCACAATCTCTCGAAAACATACAGGATGATTCACGTAGGGTCGGCGTTCCGAATTTTTTTCTTCACTCCTATTCCACCTAAACCCTTCATTTTTCTACATCGTTGTTTCCAATGTCTGGCGCAAATGTGAGAATTATTTTTCTTGCGTACGACAAATAACACTGTTGTCATAGTCCGACAAATTTCGAAAAATTTTAATTTCCCCCCAAAATTTTGACTTTCGTCTTCTTCTTCTTTTACTGGTTTGGCCCGAGACACACAAAAGTTACCTTGTTGGAATGTTTGTTCCATAAGCTTTCCAACGAGGTATAGCTGATATGCTTGTGACAATTAGGAGCGTGGCCAAGCCTGCCGATATTAGCGTATACCACAATCTATCGAAAAAATACAGGATGATTCACGTATGTTCGAGGTTCCGAATTTTTTTCTTCACTCCTATTGCACCTACACCATTCATTTTTTTATATCGTTGTTCCCAATGTCTGGCGTAAATGTGAGATTTTTTTTTTCCTTGCGTACGACAAATAATAGCGCTGCCGAAGTCCGACGAATTTCGAAAAATTTGATTTTCCACCCAAAATTTTGACTTTCGTCGTCTTCTTCTTTTACTGGTTTGGCCCGAGACACACAAAGGTTACATTGTTGGAATGGCTGATCTATAAGGTTTTCAACGAGGTATGGTTTGTGTGTCTGTGATAATTAGGAATGTCGCTAGGGCTGTCAACGTTAGAGTACATTACAGTGGATATTGAATAATATACAGGATGTGTCACGTAGGTGTGGGGTTCTGAATTTCTTTTTCCATTTGTATTGAACCGATGGGTTTGACTTTTGTGTATCATTGTCCCAAATATCTGTCGTAAATGTGAGATTTTTTTTTCTTGCGTACGATGAATAACAATGTTGCCAGAGTTCCTCAAATTTGAAATATATATATTTTTTTTGTCTTTATAAGAAAATACACAATAAGAAAAAGGGTAAATTCAATACCCCTCCTATTCACCCCTCTCAAGCCCAAAAGTCATTGACTGGGTATGGCTAGTTAGTATGTTCATTTGTCTCTATGGATGCCATTTTTTATCCTTGTAGCTCCATCAGGGGGGTACCTCCCCCCAAGTTCTGAAGGGAGAGAGGGAAAACTATATACACCCAACTTTGCCCCCTCCCCCTTCACGGCGGGACCCATTACATGAATGATATACACATGATTAGAAAGTTCCATCCTTTCTGAAGAGATACATACCAAAATCATATCTCTAGGTTAATTAGGAGCTGAGCTAGAGAGGTTTGAATTGCTGGCTCAAGGGTTGAGCCGTTCGTCCTGAAAAGGTTAAAACTTCCAGGTTCCTCGTCCAATTCCAGGCTATTTCCAGGTTTTCCAGGTCAGTAGACAACCTGTTGTATTTTCAATTTATATATATTGTCAGAAAAGCACTTGTATCGTATTTAAGAGTACTAATATTTTACATTTCGGTAGTTTTTTCCAAATGACAAGCTCTTTATCATACATGCATATTCAAGTGTCTTATGTGACTATCGACCCTCCTACTTGTGATACGATGAGAAACACTTTGCACAAAGCAATTTAGCACACGGTACGAAAGGTATTTGTTGTAGTTTCTTTCTTTCTCTTAGCACATCTTGCATACCTGTTTCTTGATTCATCTTCAGTTGGCAGATGGTCCCCAACATTCACCATTGATCTGTATGCAGCACTTGGGCGTCCCTCAGCATGAAACTAATTTTTCCTCGATGAACGGCAAAACACTTTCTAATAACTATGTTTAAATAAATAAATAAATAATAATAAAAAATCCCATTCCCATCCACGGATGGGCGGGCCGTAGAAGGCAATACCTTTTTTGTGGCCGGAGATATTTTCAATTCATTGAGCGTTAAATGTGTAGAATGGTTACAGGTTGTATGATACCCATTATGAAAATTTTTGAGGAAACATGCAATGTTTTGTACATGAAACTGCCTGTAAAAGCCTGTCAGATTTTGACAGGCATTATACAGGCGCCTGTTTCGGCGAAAACACATGTAAAGAAAATATTACAGGCACATTGTCTTCAGGTGATATGCATGTCGAAAAAGTATTAAACTTCTGTTAGAAATTTTGCACCGAAACACGCGTTGTACGGAACCTGTACATTAAAATGAGAACATGCAATGTACACGTAGTCACTCACATGCAAGTAAATGGAGGGAATATATGCATGTAAAGTACCTTGAATGTATTGTTAATAACATTCGCAATATAGTAAGAATGAAAAGTTCAAGGAAGGTGCCTGTTTATCAACGTGTAATACACATGTATGACATTCGCATTATATGTAAATACCATGTATTAGCGTATAGCATGGAAAACGCATGATGTAGAATATGTTACTTTACATTTATCATTTTCGTGTACATGCAAAGTGTGTAACTCCCGTTCGTGCACTGTACAAGTAATGTACAGGTGAACGGGAACATGCAATGATCATGACTGCCAATAAATGGATTAAACAGATACGTGTGGTGAACAAGGTCGATTGGAGCTAACCATTCACGTTATAGGCATAGGAGGCATGCAATATTCAGGCACAAGTCTCCAATTCGACATTCGCTATGCAAGGTTCTGACACGTATAATACATGGGATTGCAACTGAATACATTGCCTGTATTATCTCCGTGTACATGCGAAGTCTGAACCCACCTATATGCAACGTACAGGTAAACGGAAAATGCAATGATCATGATTGCCAATAAATGGGTTAAACAGGTGCATGCAATGAACAAGGTTGATTGGAGTGAATCATTAATGTTACAGGTGTAGGAAACATGTAATATTCAGGCACCAAGTATCCAGTTTGTCATGCACATATGCAAGGTCCTGACACATGTATAGTACTCAGTGCGATGTACTTTACATATATATTCCGCTAACACGCCCACTAATTCGCTAACACCTGTATTTCACATGGCAATTACATTTTTATCAAATGAAAAGCAGCTGTCGTCAGATCCTCACGAGGTAACGTATATGTCAATTACATGCAATATGCCGGTTACGTACATGTCTTTCCACTCTCTACATGTTGTTTACACGCATTTTTCACGTTGCAAGGTTGCAACCCTATCAACATGAAAACTACCTGTTTCCGTGAAATGAACATGCAATGATCGTGAAAAAAATCGATACCTGTCTCATGCGTTTGAAAGTGTTCCATTTTCAGGCGCATGTACAAGCGCCTGTAAAAATATGCCTGTTTATGCATGTTTCACAGGCGCCTGTAAACCACCTGCATTTTCTGTCTGGGACTACGAGCTCAAGCATAAAGGATGAAGTACTGGAGAAACATGATGAGTACGGCTGACTACGATCAAGAAGTTATTCCTTAGTACGTGACGTCTGCAGTAATGCACCGAGATAATGGAAAGTGTTTATGTGGGTTGCGGTGGTATATACGGCGGTCTGGATTATATCGGTCTATAGTATCGGTGCATTCGTATATAGCTAGAAGATGGTCCAGTGGTGGGTAACCACAGCGTGGTAAGCTGGAACTTGGTGTAGGAGCTCACGGATAACTCGATGTGCCAAATCGATGTGTATATTTGGATATAGCGTTGGCATAATGGGAGAGGTGTGGCAAAAGAGTTGCAAACTGCGCACGACGATATATTTCAGCTGTGGGAGTACCAAAAGCAAGAGGGTAGGCCGACGTAAGGCGTATCTTTCAAGAACTTTGAGGTGCTCATAGAAAGTCGGCCAGGCGAGATGATCGTACGTGACTGATGGGAGTACAAAAACTTTATCGGTAAGCAGCAGGAGTTTTGTACTGAGACCCCATGTGGTGACTTTAAGACTTTATAATAAGTTCAAACGGAGACGGATATTAGCTTCGAGTTGTGTGGGATGAAGCTTTCAAGCAAAATGTTTGTCAAAAGTGATACCCAGGTATTTAAGACTTGTTTTGAAGTGGTGTTGGACAGTCCAACAGAGTTAAATGCAAACGTTCTAGGTTGTGGATGTTATAGTATTTATGTCGCTTGAGTCATTTGAATCTTGTTTGGATTTAGCTTGAGCTTCCAGTTCAGACACCATGTAATGAGCTTGTCCAAAACTGGTTGTAGGAGTAGATTAATGCGGTCAACAGAAGATCCCAATGCTAGGAAAGCAATATCATCAGTAAATTGTAATGCATATAGTGGAAGCTGAGGTTGTGGCATATCGGCTACATAAAGAATATATAATAGAGGCGACAGAACTGATCCTTGTGACACACCGACGCTGAGTTGGAAGGAGTGACCATGCCGTGTTGATCTAAACAAAAGCCTCAAGCTCATGAAGAAAATTCGCAATTAATCGTACAAGGCGTAAGGAAGCATACGTTCATAAACTAGGCTCTCATGCCAAACAGTATCAATAGCTCGTTCGATATCGAAGGAAATTAGAACGGAAGGCAAACACTTACTGCAGTAGTTGACAAGAAGGGTAGTAAGTTTGAGTAATTGGACACCAGTTCTATAGGATGGACGGAATATAACCTGAATAGCTGGCCGATTTTTCTTTATTTGTAGGTAGTGATGAAGTCGTTTAACTAAGACGAGTTCTAGTGTTTTGCTAAACACGTTAGTAGGGCTAGTTGGTCGATAAGATTATACAGCAGCTTGGATTTTTACGAGGTTTTAGAAAGACCACAATTTTTGCAAGTTTCCATTGTATAGGAAAATAGCCTGTAGATAAAATAATAGTGTACAAAGAGGCAAATACAACTAGAAACCTACAGACGTATTAAGAAGTTGGCGACAAGTAATTGAGTCTGCTGCCGGAGCTGTGTTGCGGCGGTGATGATGAGCATCTGTAATGTCACCTGATGTGATCGGAGTGGTAAGCTGATTGATGGGATCAAGCTGGTAGGCAAAATCAGGTTGAACTACTGAATATAGGGCAATGGAGTCTATCGTTTATATTTTATATACACTATATACATTATATACACTATATAATATTATAGTGAAAACGAACTAAAACGGCGGTTCATGGTTTTCCTTTACGGAGGAAGCTGAATCGTTTTCTGCGCTGTTTGAAGGCTGTGAGACTGCTGTCAAGATGTTAAGACAATTGTGGTAGTCCAGCCACTTACCCTCAAGCCTGCTGGAGGATTAGTAGAATCATCATGGGAACGAGTGGAATACATCGTAGTCTTGAATAATTACCGATCCCCCTTAGTCTATGACTTTCTAAAATTATACTTCTTGTCACTTATGAAGTAAAGATCGGTGTATTTACATGATTCAAAGTGTGAAAAAATGAAATCTTTTGAGTTTTACGTCCCAGGGTTATGCCGGCCAGGCTAAAGGAGAAGGTGATGATAAGAAATGAGCGAAATGGTGGAATGAAGAAAGTGGGAGGAAACGGGAGAACCCCGAGGAAATCCACGCACACGGTGTTTGTACACGACAAAGTTCACTTGGCGCGAGCTGGGATCCCATGCTCCAGAGGTAGATGGTCTACCACTGAGCCACCGCGACCTCCGATTCAAAGTGTGAGACTACCAGCGATAGAGAATAATAAAATTTTAAATGTTTAATCATCCATAATCTTAATATCGCGCTTAATACGTGCAAGTGTCCATGTTATATTTTCGTATCTAGTTTTCTGGATATATACAATAAATATTCAGTATCCAGGTAACTTATTCTAATTTCTTTTATACGGGTGTTGACATTTTACGTACTTCCTACATCGTTGCCTGTACGACATTTACCAGTTCGGAGAGAAAAGAATCTTAGCCTCTCCATATTACAAAATGATTTTTTTTTTTTTTTTTTTTTTAAATTCGGCACCACGCTTCACACAAGACTATTATTGCCGCCACCAACATCCTATTATGAGCTTATTACTCCTCGGTATTACAAATGCTATACCAAGAAGGAGATAATTGCGTCAAAGTTATCAGGCAGAGACCTGATAGTAAAGCACCAGCAAATAGCTAAAACGAGTTTTAAAAAGAGCTAATTACCAATAGACGACTGCACGTTTATTCCTATCTTTCTAACGTATTTGGTAAACAGCGATAATATTTAAAAGTATTCAACCAAATTCAAGACGTGAATGTTTAAACTATGTGCAAAACTAAATTGAGTCACTAATCAGGAAATAATCAGTAGATATATTACATTACACATTGTTTTTTGTCTTGGTTGAAAGTGTTTCGTTATTTGAAAAGTAAAATTACGTTTTCTCAACAACGAAAAACGAAATAATTAAAAAGCTAAGTGTATTATTCCCAGATAAATGATGCAATTTGTTTTTGGGAAAAGTTTGAATATTGATCTGCTGAATTTGACAGAATTATTTTAAATATTGTCGCTCTATATACATTGGAAAGATACGGAAAACGTGCTGCCATCTTGGCGATAGTCGTGCCTTTACACTTACTTTAAACTTACCGCTCTGTGCGACGGACAACAACGTGGCGACAGAGTCGAATTCCAATGGTCAGTATCGTGTGAACCCACCATGGGCGGTCAGAACGGTTGTAACGCAGCTGAGGCATAGAGAGGATCTTCTAAAATATGGCAGTTATGTGTCTTCGAGACGTTGCTGAAGGAGTTCGCAGGTGTGAAAGGTGCTGTGCAACTATCGACTAGCTGTGTTCAATCAACGAAATATTGGGGAAAGCCGCATGCCAAGGAAGCAGAGGAACAATGTTTCGACACAGAAAATATAAGACAGTACGTGCAAGATATTGGTGTTTGTAATCTTGCTGGAATGTAGTCTCCAGCATGATCTGCACTGAAGAGACCACAATCGGATCTTACACCACGTTAATGCACCTCTGGCTCGTAAAATGTCCATCAATGTGTGGAGACGCGAACAGACAAGAAATTCAACAGCACACTACACACCCGGTGTCGGACCGACGTGGTGATACAAAATGCCATGGTAGCATCAGATACTGATGTAACCATCATAATGCTGCAGACAGAGTCTGAAAAGACGATGTCCTGCCATTCGTCTCTCCATGCTCGACAGCACTCTATTCTCCCATACCTATGCTGTGTAGTCAGCGGAAGCTGCAGCAGCGAGCGCACTGCAAATGCGCCGCACTTTGCCAGACGATGCAAAGCTGTTCGTAAGGACACTAGTCCTGTACAACAGCCTCCAGTGCTTGCAGCAGTCTGCATGATGTGACTGTACCGGATATCACACGCACAAACCATCTGTACTTGCGACCCATGAAGCCATATAATTCATATTTGCTGCACTGTGGCCGCATTCCGTCTCATACGGGCACAAATGTGGCGTAAGTATAAGCCTACTAGAGATGAGGCATTACTCGTACGCGATCGAAGACTGAAACCTGCTAGAAGTCTGCTGCATTTGATGACAAGGCATCTTTTCACCTTATGCAGGAACGTCACGGTCGGGTTTCGCTTGCTGTTATTAGATGACATACACGGAGCATTTCCTGTTTCACAGCGTTTTTGTGCTTATCAATTGTTTATCCTTTCATGCTCTACATATTCTGCAAATTTGGACTTCCTACGATGCCTCCTACTAAATGCTGCATTTTTAATGGCGAGCAATATACTGAAGTTGGAAACAGAGACTCGAATTCCTGTAGGTGAAATTTTAGAATTCCAATTCTTCCTTCCTTCGTTTGTGAGAAGTTTTTCATGATAGCGATTTCTTACACCCTGTTTCAAAAAGAATATACGTATTACGAAGAATTATAATATCATTATTTTGTCCAAACTATCGATCGCTGCGAATCGGCTCGGCTATTGGGGAAACGAATACATAGTTTAGTTTATATTAATAGCAGCTAGATCAGTTGTCTTCTGTTTTGCTTGGTAACCGTCATATGTTTAAAATGGCTACTCCGCAGCAGAAATCATTTTGTGTTCTCGAGTTTGCGAAGTGCAATTCTGTGATTACAGTGCAAAGACGTTTCAGGTTGAGGTACCAAATTGATCCTCCGAATGGATGGAACATTCGCAGATGGTATTGACAGTTTGTAGATACAGGATGTGTATGTAAAGGAAAGAGTCCTGGCCGCCCTCGTGTTCCTGAAGAAAATGTTGCACGAATTCAAACTGCTTTCCAACGTAGTCCTTCAAAATCAACTCGTCGTGCCAGTCAGCAGTTACAAGTGCCGACAACAACAATTTGGCGTGTTTTGAGACGTCGGTTGGTTATGAAGCCGTACAAGTTATAGCTGTTCCAAGCTCTGCGTCCTGATGACAAACGCAAACGTGTGGCATTTTGTAACGAGATTCTGGATGCTATTGACAATGATAACACTTTTGCACGACGCACAGTGTTCAGTGATGAAGCGACTTTCCGTGTTAGTGGTCAGTTAAACAAACAAAATGTTCAAATTTGGGGCCTACACAACCCACATGCAGTCATTGAACATGTACGAGATTCGGCCAAAGTCTATGTGTTTTGTGCGATATCCCGATCATCTGTTTACGGCCCATTTTTCTTTAATGGAAACACGGTTAACATGGAGTCAGCAGTATCTCGCTGTTAGAAAACTGGTTGTTTCGGAGGCTGCACGAAGACAACTTCATTTTTCAACAAGACGGGGCACCCCCTCACTGGAGTCGCCAAGTGCATGAATATCTGAATGAAACTCTATCGAACCGTTGGATTGGTCGTCAAGGAGCTGGCGTCTTAACATGTCTCCACGGTCACCGGATTTGCCACCTTGTGACTTCTTTCCGTGGGGTTTCGTTAAAGACAACGTTTATGTACCACCACTCCCACAGAACTTGGAAGAGTTGAAGAAACGGATCCGTACTGCCAAAATATCAGTGACGCAGTACATGCTTGCCCGAGTATGCGAGGAATTTGAGTATCGATGTGATATTTTTCCTGTCGCTGATGGAGGACATATTGAACATCTGTAATTTGAACTTTGGACTTGAAAGGTTCGTAAATATGTGTAAAATTTCATATTCGTATGTCTTAAAGTTTAATAAATATATGCATTCGAAATACGTATATTCTTTTCGAAACAGGGTGTATTTTTCATCCCTCTGTCTCCTTGCGTATATTCGTTAAGAATCATTTTAAAACCTTATATACGATCAAAAAAGGTTACATCTCTCTCTTCGAAACCGATTTCTTATAACATGTAAGTGTATAGTGCTTGCATACTAAAAAACACAACATATCATACGCACAAACCATCTGTACTTGCGACCCGTGGTATTGCCCGGTCGTTAAGATTTACTTTTGTGTTTATCTCTGTGTGTTTCTCGAAGGTAATCCAACCTTTGTCGATAACACTAGTTAACAAAGGTTTTGTTACATAAAAGGAAATACCTGTTCTTAAAGGAACTTTTTGCGCTGAATTCGAATATGCACTCGGTTTTTCTCCATCACGTACGATTTTCCCGTAACAGAGGGATTTTCGGGAAAATCCCTAAAAAATTTCCCTTTTCGTTTATTTTACACCCCAAGATCTTGTCCCCTTGCATATACTAACATAGAAATTATACCTAAGTATACTTTGATTCATATTTAACAAACCCTCTAAGTTTCGTAATAATCGCTTTATTCTTTCTAGAGAAATAAATATGTTTGTATGTATACTGTGTGTACTGTTTATTGCACCTTATAGTAATGCTTTCAGATCTCTTAAGTTGAGGTAAAACGTTTTGCTTTATTACCACAAACACATATATAAAATATAATACAATATAATTTACAAGTGTGACAATTTACAATAAACAATAATACAAATGTACCAAAAGGTCATGAAAAGACAATCAAAACTATCACAATATATGAAACTTCCATTGGGTTACAAAAACGTACACTACTTCCTTCTTTTGTAAGAAATGTTGCATTCTCTAACAAGACCCCAACAATAGTCCCCCATCATTGAAGGATCCCATCCTCCCTGGTACCTTTTCTCCATTGCCATTATATCTTGGTGGAATCTTTCCCCCTGTTCGTCGCTGAGAGCACCTAGGTTAGCAGGAAAGAAGCTGAGGTGGGAGTGCAAAAAGTGGATTTTTAAAGACATCCTACAACCCAACTCTTTGTATTTCTGTATCATGTCCTGTACGATTTCTGTGTAACTCTCAGCTTTGTTATTGCCCAGAAAGTTGCGCACAACACACTTAAATGCTGCCCAGGCAGCTAGCTCAGCACTGTTTAACTTGCTGTCAAAGCTATCATCAAGCATTAATTTCCTAATTTGGGGACCAATAAACACTCCCGCTGAAATCTTAGCATCACTCAGGTTAGGGAACTTATCTCGAAATACTTGCAACCTTCACGAGATGTGTCCATGGCTTTGACAAAGTTTTTCATAAGTCCTAACTTGATATGAAGTGGCGGTAGTAATATCTTATTAGGATCTACCAAAGGAGCGTATTTGACGTTGCATTCTCCAGGTACGTAATTCACTCTAGGTTCCCATTCCTTCACTTCATAATGTTTGTCATCAGCTCGGCTATCCCATAAACATAAAAAACATTGGTACTTCGTGTAACCGCACTGCAGTCCTAATAAAATACCAACTACCTTGAGATCACAACATATTTGCCAACAATGGTCCTTGTAATTTATAAGATTTAGCAAAGTTGACATGGTGTCATAGGATTCCTTAATCTTCACTGAGTGCGCAAGTGGTATAGAAGGTTTTTTATTTCCATTATGTAAAAGGATAGCTTTAAGGCTGACCTTTGACGCGTCGATAAATAACCTCCATTCTTCTGGAACGTAAGGAATTCCTAGCTCCGCCATCAACCCATTTATATCCGTACATACGCACACATTATCTTGCATTGAGAAATAGCTTGAAAATTGAACATGCCTTTTCCTGTACACTGATATGTTCGTTTCTGCATCCAATAAGTTCCACTGCTGGAGCCTTGATCCCAGAAGTTCCGCCTCTTGTTTTGTCAGGTGCAAATCACGGACTAGGTCATTAAGTTCACATTGCCGGATGAAATGTGGCTCGCGAACACAGTCAGGGATGAACGTTGGATCCTTGGATGTACATGTTGATGTCGATGGTTCATCAAGGTCATGATCATCATCAGAGTCTTTTGGCCATATCTCTTCCCAGTTGGTAGGGGGCTCGGGAAGTGGAAGTTCATCCCCGTGCGGAATAGGTCTAATTGCGGATTTAACGTTGGGATAACTTATTGTGTATTTGCTTTTTTTAGAATGTCCCTTAACTACTGTGAGACAAAAATAACAATCATCCAGATGGTTGGTGGGTTCTCTTCACACCATTGGTACAGCAAATTTCATGAACCTCCGTTTCCCTTTGGCCCATGCAAGTAAAGTGACGTAGCACGACGCACAAATTATGTTTGATAACATAACATAACATTTGATAACAAATATTGATAACCATTTCATGAACAAAACGAAAAAACTTGGAGAATTGTATATATATGTATTAAGATATACATATACTGTACGTTTAAAAAAAATATACGTTGGAAGTACATTCTATTTTTATACACGTTTCTAATTTACAGAGAACAATACAAGTGTGTTGTTGACTATTGTAAATATTCATTTTTATGTCTGTGTTTACAGTAATAAAGCAAATCGTTTTTACCCCAACTCAGGAGATCTGAAAGCATTACTATCAGGTGCAATAAACAGTGCACACAGTATACATACAAATATATTTATTTCTCTAGAAAGAACAAAGCGATTTTTACGAAACTTTTAGGGTTTATTAAATATAAATCAAGGTATACTTAGGTATAATTTCTATGTTACTATATGTAAGGGGACAGGAGCTAGGGGAATAAAATATCTGAAAAAGGGAAATTTTTGAGGGAATTTCCCGAAAATCCCTCTGTTACGGGAAAACTGTACGTGATGGAGAGAAACCGAGTGCATATTCGAATTCAGCGCAAAAAGTTCCTTTAAGATCAGGTGATTTTTCTCATGTAACAAACAAAAAGTTTAAATTTGTTAACTAGTGTAATCAATTTGTACCACAAAGAGTACTATTTAGATATATGCAAAGCTAGACACTCTAGACGCGTATTATTAGTGTTTTCAATCACAGAGAAACGGAACTGTTCACGTTACTGGTGAGCACTGTTGCCCTGCGTAACAGCTACGTCAAGGCAACGTGATAGACTATATATCTCCATGAACTCTCACACCAGGCAAAAACACAAACATTTAATATAGTCTTTCTAATCAAGGGACAAAAGAATTGACCATTTTACAGGCTCTGTAGTCCTACATACCTACATTAGGTGAATGATATAGTAACTATCTTCAGGAAAATTTCTCATACAAGGCCGATACACAAACATTTCATACAGACATTTTGACCACAGAAGAAAGGAAATGACTTTACTTGTGAGCTCAGTAAACTCATTTACCTATGTTAGGTCAGTAAAATAGAATCTGCCTTCACGAAGAATTCTCACAACAAACCGGATGAACAGTCTCCCATCAAATGATGCATATTAAACTAAGATATACTGTACGTGATTATCTACGTATCGTTTGCGCTTTCTTCATTCCAGCAGGTTTCTCAATTAACATACGATTGTGCTGCAATACTGATAATCTTAAAGCTCCCCGCCAGGATTAGAACTCACGATTAAGTACCCCACCATTATTACATCAATGAAGATTTATTTAAAGCTCAATTCATTTTATTACGAATGTAAACATGTTGTAAACATAAATTACTTACGTTTCTAATCTTCGTATAACGATTTTTTCTTCTTAAATCTTCTTTCTTTAGAATAACACATGCACATACACAAAATACAATTATGCACTACGAAGTATTTCTAAACGATACATCATCACATCATTTTTTTTTTTTTTTTTTTCAAAATTTCAAAACATTGTAGTTTTACAGAACCAGCATAATTTGATACGATCAGAAGTCAGATTCGAAGTCCTCTTCCGGTTCTCTGCCATGCGTGCTATACTTATTTTACCTGTTTTAGATTATTATATCGATATTTTTCATTCAAACGATATATCTTTCACATTATTACCTTTTCCGATGCAGTTGCTAGTCTTGTTCCTTGAAGATTAAGCGATATACAAGTTAGTGCTGCCTCATGGGCCACTATATCCAATGGAGCCCTCTCTGTGTTAGCTAGATCCACTACCTGGACGTGGCCTGTTTTCCTTCCAGGAAAAGCCAAGAGGGAATTATTGCTGTTCGGACACAGAACACACAATCCTGAAATCATACCCAAACAAGAGAAAATCAAAATTATTGTATCTTTACTAATACATGTTTGAACATATACCCATTCTGATTTATTTATTTACAAGCTGAAATGACCGTTTTTCGCACGAAGATAAGGTAGACCAAGGTACACTCATGTATCAAAAATAATCGAAACCGACGAAGCTAGGAGGAGTAAACATCGTTAATTTATATATATATATATATATACAGATGAGTCAAAAGTCCTTGGACACCCTCATAATTTGAAGCCGGAAAGGAACAAGTGAAAAGTGAATATGGCAACTGATATTGGGTGAGGGATCGCAACTTTTGGGGTGTATGTCGATCATGGCCACCATCCTGGATTCGTCTTTTTTTTTTTTTTTTTTTTTTTAATGGGAAGGGGGCATGTTGCATATAAAATAACAATAGCTCGAGCTCACGAATGCAGTTTTTTTTTTTTTCCTCCAATGTTGAGGGGTTCGGGAGTTGTGAAGGCCCAAAGTTGCCAAATTACCTCTCAAGTGCATGATACAACACAGATTCTATGTGGTGTCCATCTCGTGCAATGCATAACTGTAGTCCCCGCAACCACCCTGACTACACACGGAGGAAAATGTCCGATGAAATTTGGTCAGAGGCTTGCTGGATGCATGCCTCAAGGTGTTTAAAATCTCGGATTCACTCAGCATACACAACGTGCGTAAGATGTCTCCACAGATAAAAATTAAGAAGCGTTAGGTCAGGGGATCTGGGCGGTCACTCCACAGGACCATGGCGACCAATCACTTCCCTGGAAGTAGTGCACCTAACTATTCACGCACACAAACTCCATTGTGTGTGGGGTCTCCATCGTGCTGAAAATAAAATGGGAAGCTGCGTTCAGTATGGAAGGTAACACAAGGTCCTGCAACAGTATCAGGTATTGTTGCGCCGTTAATGTGCTGGTAATGAAAAATGGTCCAATGATGCGGGTTTCCAATAACCCACACCACACCATTACCTTTTCTGGACTATGTTCTCTACTGGGTCAACCCAGTGCGGATTTGCATCACACTAATGATAGTTATGCCGATTGACCTCTTCGCTGAACAGTATGCCCGTGGAAAACGAAGGATCCTGCTCCTGTTGTTCGGTAGCCCACACGCAGAACTCCAATCGGCGATCAGGGTCATCCTCGTTAAGTTTATGTAACATGTGCAGCTTGCAAGGATGACGCTGATAGATGTGTAATATCTGGATCACAAAGGATTGGCTTACTCCGCATTCCAATGACACATGACGGGTACTGCGTTTAGGACTTTTCACAAACGATGCTATCACCGCCATTGCTGTTTCCTCACTGATGACATTCACTGTCGCCCACTACGTACCCTTTCTTCAACAGAGTCAGTCTCCTGGAATTTGGTGATCACGTCTGCGGATTTAGATTTCTGGGCTTTCGGCATCTATGGCCATTTAGCCCCGTCACGCATAAGAGATGACGCCTCTCGGCGAGCACACTATCCGGGGAAAAGGAAGGAAGGAAGGATTGGGGAAGGAAGCAAGCAGCCTGGGACCTATAAGTTAGGTATCACCGACGCATTTGTTTGGTATGAATGAGGAAAACCCAGGAAAACCTCATTCAGGGTGGCTGGACGGAATAATAAAAGTGGTATTTAAGTTTTTATTTGACATGTTGATTTGAAGTATGTAATAATCTGGCGTAGTGCCATTTGTAAAAATATTATTTTATACTGAGTTGGCAACAATGTTGGGTGTTTCTGTTTAATACATGCAAAGATGTCCCCTTCTTTATAGTTGCTTCGGGCAGAGTTTCGATTTTCTTTCTCCTTTGGTTTCTCCGTTATAATGGATGATCAAGATAAATTGTCCAGCCATATATATATATATTATATATATATACACAGATGGTGATCAGAAAAATGGAAACACCTGTAGTTGGCAACACGTCAGATGTATGGGTTGGCAGTGGTGTCGTGGCGCCCTCAGCGCCGGACCGCTGGTGGTGGTGTGTTAGGTCGGTCTCCATACGTACGTCAAGCGCAGTGGAACAGCAGTGTCCAGTGGCTGCAGCAGACGGAGGTAGTGTAAAATGGGAGACCTCTCAGATTTTCAAAGAGCGCAAATTGTTGGTGCGCGGTTATGTGGAATGAGTGTGACGGCAGTGGCTACTGTGTTAGGTGTGTCGCGTAGGACAGTGTCGAAGGTGATGACGGCCTACACAACACACGGGAAAACCACATCGGGGAAGTGAGTGACAGGTCACGCCGGGTATTAAAGCGCATTGTCACGCAGAACCGTCGTGCCACTGCGGAGCAAGTGACGGAGGAACTCAATCAGCACCTCCCCCAGCCTGTTTTGACAATCACAGTCCGCCACGAATTACATGACATGAACTTACGGGGTCGTGTTGCACGGGCCAAACCGCTCATCAGAGACCATAACGCTTTCGCACACCGCAAATGGTGCCGCGACCATGCAACTTGGACCGCTGAGGACTGGAAACGTGTGATATGGTCGGATGAGTCATCCTTCATCCTATTCCCAACCACGGGCCCTGTTTGTGTGTGGAGAACGCCCAAAGAAGCTTATGATCTGCAGTGTCTCCGCCCAACTTTGAAACATGGCGGCGGCTCGGTGATGCTGTGGGCCGCAATATCATGGTTTTCATTGGGTCCTGTGGTCACACTTAGCGGACGAATCACTGGCAACGATTATGTCGCAATTTTAGGAGACCACTTGCATCCTATGGTCCGGATGTTGTTCCCGGTTGGGTGGTTCAAGAGTTATTAGGTTTTATATATTTTTATATATCTGTCCCCTCTCCTAAGGTCTACCGTCAATGTGATATGGTAAAAACCACCCCAGCTCCGAACTTCATCCATATTGATTTTTTTTAAAGATCGGTCGGGTGGTTTAAGCGTGATGAAGTCAGTTTTGCTTTTATTCTTTTTACATATATATCCCCCTCCCCTAGATTGCACCGTAAAAGTGAAATAATGAAAACATCCCAGGCCTGAACCTTATTTATGTTGAAAGTATGATCAAGATAGGTCTGGTAGCTCAAGAATTATTAAATTTCATTTATTTTTATAGATTTATCTACTCCCCTCCCCCTCCCCTAAGTTCTGCAGTTAAAGTGATATGATAAAAACCACCCCAGGCCCGAACATGATCCATATTGAAAATCTGATTAAGATCGGTCAAGTGGTTAAAGCGTGATGAAACCACAAAGACAGTCACTTTTATTTTTATTCTTCTTACATATATCTCCTCCCCCTCTCCCTGCCCTAGGTTGTACCGTGAAAGTGAAATGATAAAAACATTCCAGGCCCGAACCTTATCTATGTTGAAAGTTTGATTAAGATAGGTCTGGTGGTTTAAGAGTTATTAAGTTTCATTTACTTTATAGATTTATCCCCTCCACTCTCCACCTCCCCTAAGTTCTATAGTTAAAGTGATATGATAAAAACCACCTCAGGTCCGAACGTCAACCTATGTTGAATTTTTTTTAAAGATCGGTCGGGTGGTTTAAGCGTGATGAAGTCACAAAAATAGTCACTTTTATTTTTACTTTTTTGACATATATCTTCCCCCTCCCCTGCATTGCACTGTAAAAGTGAAATGAAGAAAACATCTCAGGCTGAACCTTATCTACGTTGAAAGTTTGATCGAGATCGATCGGGTGGTTCAAGTTATTAAGTTTTATTATTCATTTTGACATATTTCCCCTCCTCCCCTCCCCTAATATCTATTGTCAAAATGAAATGATAAAAAACTCCCCAGGTTTGAACTTCATGTATCTTGAAAATATGATTGAGATCGGTCTGGTGGTTCAAGAGTTATTAATTCACATAGTCACTTTTAGTTTTATATTTATTGATTTTTGTATATTTCCCCCTCCAACCCCCCACCCACCCACCCGGCGTTGCTTCGTCAAAGTCAAATGATAAAAATCATCCCAGTTCCAAACCTCACCTACACTGACAATTTGATCACGATCGGTCGGGTGGTTCAAGAGTTATTAAGTTTTATTTAATGTTCTCTATGTCCTTCCCCTCTAAGTTCTACCGTGAAAATAAATAGCTAAAAAGAAATGAAATGAAATGAAATCTGTAAGTTTTACGTCCCACGGTTATGCCGGTTAGGCTAAAGGAGACGGTGATGATGAGTGATGAATGAAATGGTGGAATGAAGAAAGTGGGAGGAAACGGGAAATAGCTAAAAAGACTCCCAGGCCAGAACCGCATCTACGCTGAAAACTTGATCGAGATCTATCGGGCGGTTGAAGAGATTAAGAGTCACAAACATAGTCACTTTCAATTTTATAATATAGATAAGTACAGATAAAGTGTAAGATCAAATTTTTATGCTACATCAATCTTCCTATTAAACAAGTATAATTTTATTGAGAAAGTGTAGAAATGTATTCTAGCGGGGAAATTCGCCATGCCAATTTTTGAGATTTTTTTTTTTAGCCTCGCTCCATTATTTTTTTTTCTTCGACAATTAGCTTTGCTAATTACGATTCAGCATTGCTAATCTTTATATATTAGAAAGGATTATTAGGAACACACGTGATAAAGGTATCGCTCTTAAAACAAAATTGAATTCCTTCATTTTGCTTTTATTTTTGCTCACCCTATATGTTTATTATTTATTTATTTATTTATTTATTTATTGCCTTCTCTCAACACGCACACGCGGCAGAGAATTACGAAGCATGTTGAAATTCTCTACCAACCTCGAAAACATCCAGATACCTAATCTCCCCTTCTAACTCTGTCCGCCTGTAGATAACTTTTTTTTTTTAAAAAAATAATAATAATAATAATAAGATTCTTATATGCTTATCGAATCCCTAATAACGAAAGGAGACCAGGTATTTTAATGTCAGATTTCCATGTCCATGTAAAGGTTATAAGTTATATTACTAAGTGGAAAATACACAAGTGTCTCATTGTAATATTCATTTCTGTCCATCATCTGTGTCACAAGTGTACTTACAGAAATTTGGTTACTTCTCTTGTTTGTGACCGTTCCTAGTAAAACATGTCATAGTCATTTAAATTTAAATGTAAATTTATTACTGTTATATTCCATAGCCATAGTGTAATAACCAAGCCATTGGTTGACTTTAATCGTTAAATATTATATTCTTTATAAAGTTGACTCAGATGTAGGTGTCATACTAAATTTCGATTTTCTGTATAACTGTAACCTATGTAACACATGAGATCTTACCTTTAACCCTTAACAAAATCGAAATCCATGTCCATGTAAAGGTTATAAGTTATATTACTAAGTGGAAAATACACAAGTGTCTCATTGTAATATTCATTTCTGTCCATCATCTGTGTCACAAGTGTACTTATAGAAATTTGGTTACTTCTCTTGTTTGTGACCGTTCCTAGTAAAACATGTCATAGTCATTTAAATTTAAATGTAAATTTATTACTGTTATATTCCATAGCCATAGTGTAATAACCAAGCCATTGTTTGACTTTAATCGTTAAATATTATATTCTTTATAACGTTGACTCAGATGTAGGTGTCATACTAAATTTCGATTTTCTGTATAACTGTAACCTATGTAACACATGAGATCTTCCCTTTAACCCTTAACAAAATTATGAGGGTTTAATATGAAAAAAAAAAAAAAAAAAAAAAAAATATATATCAATTAATCCGTAGCTGTTTAGAACTGCCCACCTAGCAATTAGGCCTGCGCCAAGACTTAATTTCTGTCTTTGAGATTACGAACTTCCAATCACGTTATTATGGAAGGGTACCCCTTTTCACACGGCACTATGACAGTACTGTTCACAACTGATAAGGTTCCTTTAAAACCTTATGTTTTCTATCCTTTATGGGGGGAAAAGTCCATCTAATAACGACGGGGAAATTCTGCTCGTCGTCCGGGGGAAAAGTCCTGTGTTATCCGACGCCGGCTTGCTGTAGGTCGTTCCGGTGCTATCCACTGACTTAGTGAATAACTTCTTTTGTGTCAATGTAGACTTGAAATAATTTTGCAAGTTTACACCTTTAGGCATCTGGACTATAAAGTGGATCACTTTAATGTCACGGCCGCTAGTGAATCAAGAACTATATCAGTTGCTCACTCAACGAACAGTGTTGTGCTTATTGTGCTAATTATCTTGTTAGTAAACACTATTTTGGAAGTTCGAGTTTGTGTCACAGACAATTCTTTCAGTCCGCTATTTATTAACTTTGTTGTTTCAGGATCTGTCACGATCCTCTTCAAATAACTTGTTTAAAGGTAAAAACTAATACTAATTTGTCTAATAGTATTTTTCTAAATGTCATATATAAATAATTTATCGACTAGATATATATGATATGCAGAGCCGGCTCTACCATATATGCAACACGAGCATTTGCGTTAAGCGGCAAGTTTGGATGGTCCGGCAAAATCTGTCATAAATATATTATTTAAATTAAATATTTCTTGTTGGAAACAGACTTCATGATGATAATAGTTACATTTACTAAGCTGACCTATTTGAATACTACATTCATAAATTATGTTTAGGTTGCATTAGTTTAAGGCCACCTGAACAATGCTAAAGCAAATGGTCGAATAAATCCGAGCACAAATGCTTGATTGTTGCCAAATGCAAGAATTCAATTCTCGTATAGTAGTGAATATCTGTTCCATTTAGTAAGTTATCACAGTTTTGATATGACAACTAGTCCTGTTTTTGTCAGAAACAAGTTCCTTATCATTGAAGATAGAACCAAGTTTTTTTTTTTTTTTTTTTTTTTAAGTAGAAGAAAAATCAAGAAATAAAGATAAAAGAGCTAGTTGCACTGGAATTGAAGCTCGATAGTAAATTCTATAAAAAGGATTACCATCTTTCCTCTGCAGTGTGTTTGATTTATCTTTCACTAACATAATAGATTAATATTTAAAAAAAACACACAGACACAACGCGATTGCATTTTTAGTAAGTATTTCAGCCTTTCTGAGTGCAACTGCACTTACCCTCACCTTTGTTGTTCATGCTGGAGTAGCATACTTAAAATCATGACTTTTAAGATTTGTTCTTTCTGGAGAAAGGGGGAGGCGGCAAATTATGCCATTGCATGGGGCGACAAATTGACTAATACCGGTCCTGATGATATGTATATAAAAGACATGAATATAGGATGACTGAATTTGAAGTAATGCAGGGTGTTTCAAAATTAATATTAGGGTTTTGAAACGTTGTAGTATATATTACAATTAACCTACAATTATAAATATTATAGCCTATCAAATGAAAGAGCAACTCAAACAGTTTTGTACGCGCGCATGTACATGCATTGTTTCTTCTGTCTGCCGTTAGAAAGAGCAAGCAGCAAAGATGGAGACTAGAGAGCAGAAAGTATTTTGTGTTTTAATAAAGACTGAATCTGTACAGTGCAACGGTCTGTGTGAAGAATATTAAGGAGACGCTTGCAACTACGTCCTTATCGTTTGCAGTTGCTACAGGTCTAAAGCCTACAGACTACGGTTTACGTGCTAATTTCGCAAGTGAAATATTGCTGCATAACAATGAAGATTTGCTGGATCGTGTCGTCTTCAGTGATAAATCGACATTTTACCTAAGAGCTAATATGAACACTCATAATTTTTGCATCTGGCCGTCAGCAAATCCTCTGGAGATGGTACACTTGAAACGAGACTCCCCTAAATTGAATGTGTTTTGTGCCATATGGCGAAAAGTTTATGGGCCTTTCTCACCTATCGACTAGATGTGTGCCGTGTGGCGAATGAATCTCACATTGAATACTTGTAGCAAAGACTGTTTGAGGTGTCCTTTTACTTGATGCATTGCTTATAATTGTACGTAAAATGTAATAAGTACTACGAAGACTTAAAACCCCAAAATTCGAAACACCCTGCATTTCTCACCAACAGTGTTGGAACTAAGATGTAAAAAGGAAAGAAAATTTTCCTTATAAAGTTATTGTTTACAACAACGATATTATTATTAGTCGAGACTATAACTACAACAACAACACGAGTTAGTAGTCAAAAAAATGTAATCAAATGTATACTCGGTGGCCCAGGTGTCCAAAGTGGCACACACGGGTGTGTCATTTGTTTAATCCGTTCCTGTGTGGACACTAATTAAGATATCGGGATATTATTCTTGCAAAATATGGTTGGACTATAGTTTATCATATTATTTTATTTCTGGTGTCGAATTTCCTTCTCAAATTTCACCCCAATCAAAAATTCGAGAATTTTCTAATTTCGAATTTCCTTTACTTCTTTTTTCCCTGTAGCTTCCTTCGTTGTAGAAAGATCTCCTTAAGACTTGCCAGGTAGATACCCCGGATGGATACCTAACTGTTGACATCAATTGGACGGGCCTGCGCGCAGTGTTGTCAATTAGGGAAATTAAAATTTTCCTAAATTTGGGCAAAAAATTAGAAATTTTTGTTTAGAAATCCGTACCTATACGTCCGAGTGCAAGTCAACTTACGCCAATCGAACATTTGTCTTTACTTAACAAACGCAAGTACAGATCGTTACAATGGGGTAATTAGGGAAGGCACGAAAAATTCTTATTTAGGTTCTAACCATTGATTTCTCTAGTTTTTCCCTACTTTTCTGTTTACCGTAATATATTTTTGGTAATTAGAAGTTTTGTTCCTTAAATATCGTCATAATACTTGTGGGATATATTAGAGGTGTACCAATGTTTAATTTAAGATAGATTGCGTCTGTCTGGTAGCAGTGTTATCAGCTACAGAAAATTTTAATTCCAGATTTTAGGGGAAATTTTGAAAAAATTATCTGTTTTGTCTCTATTATTTCCCTCTTGTTGGCTATATCGGACCAAACGTACCAGTATCTGGAAGTCTCGTCTTTGCTCTACACAACGCACTATAGAACGTTTCAATAGGATAATTAGGGGAAGTACAGTTGAGGTTTACAGTAGACCTTGTTCTCTAATTGGGAAGATAACTGTGATTTTTTAAAAGGTAGAATGAGATATTTTTGATTGACATGCTTACTTTATTAGATATCGTCACAATACTTGTAGAATATATTAGAGGGATACCAAAGCTTATTTTAAGATAGTTTGTATGTGTCTGATAGTAGTGTTGCCAGCTACAGAAAATATTAATTCCAGATTTTAGGGGCAAATTTTGGAAAAAATTCCCTTTTTATTTCTATTATTTCCTTCTTGTTGGCTACATTCGAACAAACGTACCAATGTCTAACAGCCTCATCCTTAGCCTACACAGCGCACCATAAAAAGTTTCAATAGAATAATTAGGGAAAGTACAGTTGAGGTTTATAATAAACAATGTTCTGGAAATGTTAAGAAAATGGTGAATTTCTGAGGTAGAATGAGATTTTTTTAAAATTTCATGCTTACTTTGTTATATATATATTGCCATGATACTTGTAAGATATATTCTTGGAGTACTAAGGATTATTTTCAGATAGTTTTCGTCTGTCTGATGGCAGTGTTTCTAGCCAAAACAATTCATTCCCGTTTTTAGATGAAAAAAATCGGAAAATTTCCCTTTTCCCCTCTATTATTACCCTCTTACTGGCTACATTGAAACAAACGTACCACTACCTGAAAGCTTCCTCTTTGCCCTATAGAACGCACCATAAGAAGTTTCAATAGAATAATTAGAGAAGCTGTAGCCCCGGCATATTTGATTTTTCCTTGTGAGGCGTAAACAATGTCAAAATTCCATGTGTATAACAGAATTTTTTCTTTCCCTCTTTGACTGGAAGCCAGCGACTTCAGGATTTCACTGTACCTTGTCAACACACCAAAGACTTTTTTAGGTGACTTGAACCAACATAGCAGCAGTGGTACTAGATACAAAAAATTTTGAAATTCGGTTAGGGAATTTTTTGTAAATTTTCACCCCTACATTTCCCTCAATAATTTCCCACCCATTGGCAACACTGCAATGCAACTTACACCAAAAAATAGCCACATCCATCTTCTAAAAAACAAGGCCTTAACCATATCAATCGAATGAATGGTTTTTGAGCAATAAGTCACTAACTAGAAATGTAGGAAAACGCCAAAAATGACCTGGGACCGAAAGGAATAATCACACAATTTTGCTATTATATAGGTACAAAGAAACAAAAGATTTGTAAGTTACGAGGGCTTCGACTCAAGTTCTGTTGATTATTTCAATAATCTGCAACGTAAATCAATAAATAATAGTTGCCAGAAAAAAACAGATATTTGAAAAAAACATGAAAAAGAACGATGTTTTTTATTGAAAAAAAACTTCACAGAAAAAAAACCGTTTTTTTACAACACTATATGGAATTAGCAAAAATCTGTTCAAAGGATATTTTGGGTCTAAGCTTTTGGCTTCTACTTCGAAACGGGAGAGGAAGATTTTAAAGAACAAGTTCTCGTAAATAGAGCATGTAGATTGAGTGGTCTGCAGTATACTATTTTACGGTGCATAAAATAAGGGTTTTCAGTTTCTGACGATGAGGTAAATATAGAAAACCCAAGATTCATAATGCGCTGAAAGTGCATTTCTACTAAAATATAGCTATTTCTGCTAACGAATTACCTTTCGCTGCAGCATCGACTTGGATTTTGCAAATGTGCTCTAAGACGTTATTGAATGTTTGGGAGTTTTTATCTTGTCAAACAATCTTTACTTATCACCTTTAAAAAAAAAAAAAAAAAAAAAAAAAAAAAAAACTACTTTGTGCTGAAAATATGTCTGTATCCAGGTTACTGTTTTTGCAAAGAACTTGCAATCTTGTCCGATTGCTGTAGACTATAGCACTTGCTCAATAATAAGTACGAAAACTTACCTTTTGGATTAGGATTTGTTTCGAATACGTGCAGTTGTTGAGGATTTTGAGTGAATGTGTACACTTTGATAACGCCTTCTAAAACAACCACTATCCGGTCTCTTCTCAACCGTACGCCACGAACGGGAGCATTGAATTCTAACCCTATTACGGGCTGCTTCTTCAAATCATCCCATACCATCACTGAAATATACGAAATGAAAACATCTTTACTTTCATCTCCAAAATACACTACGAGAGCTAATAATAAACACATCGGAACTCCGAATATTTCCTCTAAACTCTGTAGAATATTTTCACAGTATGATTATAAAATGTAGTATATTTTCGTAATAAGGTCACATAAAACTTTATTTCTCGTAAAGGTGGTTATAAGCATACTGATATATTTGTTTTTATAAACACTAAAAATAAAGCAGTTAAGACTCTTCACTAGCATATAAATCAGAAACGAAACCTAGTGTTGGTTCAAACCTCCTCCTAATCACATGTTCGTAGTTTCTTTCCATTTCATGGTATTTAAATAATTATAAAACATAACAGATTCTGGTTCATCTCTGAAATTAATAAGATTGTTATAATTTTGTACCCTATTAACATTTCAAAATACAGAATTCACATTATTTTATTCTAGCATCAGTAGAGTATGAAAGAAAGAAGTTTTTAAAAAAGAACGGACACAATAGCTTGATCATTAAATTAACTGAAGATGTCAAAAACTAAGAAAAGACACTTCTGCTTTACTAAATTTTATTTTAGTTACGATAGTTTTAAAAATATGAGTCGAAATTTCGCTGACATCTTCCAGCATTATCAAAATCAAAGTAAGGAAAATAGAAATCAAATGTTTCTACTCGAAATAAAAGCATCTCATTCCTATACAGAATTCCTATCATTAATCTCTTCTTCAGTAGTTAGTGGCGACGATGAAGGTATCAATGTTGTTTTTCCAACTTCTATTCAGGATGCACATGTAAAAATTTAATTCGTGCACTCGTTCGAATATGAAAAGCCTCACATGCCTGTTTTCTATGATGATTATTTTTTAATTATTTTTACTGTATTGGCGTTACGCTTTGAGTCTTTGAGGTGTTTTGAAAGGCTAGGTATTAAAACATCGTTGTATTTGGCATCACAAATGTGTTCTTTCTTCCTAGTGGCTATTCCTCTGTCATACGTATGTAAGTGTCCCGGTATGTGGATGAAGTTTTATGAGCACTGCGGACTAGTGCGTTTGTGAAGAAACTTTTATACCTGCTTAAGTTTTTTCAATGTTCTTCAATGCTTTTTCAACGTTTTTTAAATGCTGTATTAAAATTTTTGTTTGTAATCGAATGAAATAAAGGTATGCCTATACATTTCTTGGTATGCTCATTTGTTTAAATAGTGTCCTTTTTTCAGCGATATTGTGACTTAATGTAACCATTTTTTCAAAGTGCAATATTGTGTTCACTTTCTTTTCCAGTGGTTGAAGGATTGTATAGAGTTCAGACTATTATACAAAAATTCCAACTGAGCATCTTTCTTATACATAGATAACATGTTTTCTACAAAACAGTAGTATTTGACTCATAATTCAGGAAATTTAAAATTTCAGGCTCAAAATAATTCAGTACAGCAGTTGCCAAGAAAGGAGATAAGAGGTTTCCCATAGCTAACCGATCCATCTATTTGTAAATTTTGTTCGAAAACCTTAAAAACGTCATTTTTCGGACAACACTCTAAACGTTCAAGAACCTCATCTATTTCAATCAAGCGGATTTCTTGTTTTGTTAATATAACCCCAGTATAGTCAATTGCTGAAAAGAGAATTCAAATATGTCTCTTCGACATTCAAGATTCCCAATTTGATGTTATTAGCATTAACAAGTAATGTGCTCCTTCTTTGATACTATCACTGTTACCAACTATATACTTAAAGTTTCCGTGAAAAGTTTTATCGAACTAAATACTTTGAAAAGAGATAAGTTAGGGGATTCCTTCTCGAAATAACTAGCCTAAGTGGAACATCTTTCTTATGTACTTCATGTTGTTAAAAGTGACGGTGCATCCACTTTTAATGCCTTTCTAGTTTATCATCCAAAAATCAAGAATTTTTAATAATTGAATTGGTTGTCCTAATTATCTAGAATGATGCGTTGTGCTGCTATTTTTTAAGTTGTACGAAGGTACTTAAATAGTAACAATTTTGTTCTCCTTATCTGCCCTAATGCAACGTAAGTGATTATTTTCTAAGATTTATTTAAAATTAAGAACCAGTTTCTTGAAGTTGTGTTTTTATCTCGTGTATCTACAGCCTTGTACCTATTTTGCTGAAGGCAATGTGAATTCTGCTTATGCATTCAGTTTCAAAGTTTTTTTTTTCTTTCTTTCTTTCTTCTTCACGTAGCAAGCTTGACGCTTTTTCGACCGACGAGATAGGATCTACTATTGGAACAATTTCAAATGGAACACTCAATTTGAACCCTTTTTTCAATATCTGAATAAATTTTGTCAGAATATCTGCTTTCGTCAAACTTACCACGAATTCTTGTACGCTTTTACTTGAGTCCTTTATTGCCTGATTGTAGAAGCCAACATTTATTCCGATATTGAAAATAGGGTTCAAATGCAGTGTTCTGCTTGAAATTCTCCCAATCGCAGATTTTAACTCGTCAATCGAAAAAGTGCCAAGTTTTTACATGATCTGCTTGAAATTCTCCCAATGGCAGATTTTAACTCGTCAATCGAAAAAGTGCCAAGTTTTTACATGATCTAGAAACGAATAGCTTTAACAAGTAATGTATCATTCCATTAAGCAAAATAGGTAAAATGGTTAGATACATAACATAAGAAGCGTAACTTTACGAAACTCGTACTTGGTTTTAAATAAATGGTTAGAAAACTACCACTTACAGGGTTTGTCCGGAAAGTAATAGGACTGAGTCGATTTAAAAAAAAAATAGAGCCAATCGTTACAATTCTTTAAAAACTTTCAAAATAGGCTCCTTCTGCGTCGATGCAGCGTTGCCAGCGCGATTTCCAAGCATTGAAGGCGTCACGGAAGTCATTCTCCGGAATAGCCTTGAGAGCCGCGGTGCAAGCTGCTTGGATCCCCTCTGTCGTCTCAAAATGCTTGCCTTTCATCGGGCGTTTCAGGCGAGGAAACAAAAAGAAGTCCGGGGGGCCACATCTGGGCTGTAGGGCGGCTGCGGAAGTGTTGGGATGCCGGCCTTGGTCAGGTAGCTGTTCACAAGAAAGGCGGTGTGAGCCGGGGCGTTGTCGTGGTGCAGCTTCCAGTCGGCTCCGATGTCTGGTCGGACCCGATTGACCCTTCGTTTGAGTCTCTTGAGCACTTCCACGTAAAACTTGGCGTTGACGGTTTGTCCAGGAGGAACAAATTCATGGTGGACGATGCCTTTGATGTCAAAAAAGACAATGAGCATCGTTTTCACTTTGGATTTGCTCATTCTTCCCTTTTTTGGGCGAGGAGACGCCGGCGTGTGCCACTCGGAAGATTGACTCTTTGTCTCGGGATCATACTCAAAGATCCATGATTCGTCACCTGTGATTACGTTATTCAAAAATTGGGGGTCACTTTCACACATGTTCAAATTTTCTTGGCACAATTCCACTCGCCGCAATTTCTGGTCGTCAGTGAGCACTTTTGGGACAATCTTCGCGCACACCTTGCACATGTTCAAATGCTCCGTCACAATTTCATGAACCACAGTTTTTGGTAATTTTAACATCTGGGCAATTAAACGAATACATAGTCGACGGTCTGAGTTCAAAACTTCGCGCACACGAGTCACATTGTCGGTGTTTGTCGAAGTCGAAGGTCTTCCAGCACGGTCTTCATCGGCGACCTCTTCCCGGCCCTCCAAAAAGGCCTTGTGCCACCGAAACACACCACTTCTTGCTAAAGCATCATCTGGGTAAGCCTGCTTGATCATATCAAACGTCTCTGTCGCAGATTTACCGAATTTAACACAGAATTTAATCGCGTACCTCTGCTCTAACGAACACTGCATTTTCGGCTTGCACCACTCACAGAATTACGTCGCGCGAAAAAGCCTGTCCTGACTCTCCGTGTGCTCGGAGACAACTAACCAGCCACTCGTTCGTTAGCTAGGAACGCCCTCTACCGGATCCAGTCGGTGCGCACACGCTCCGAAGTACAGTCATGGCGGAATAAAATCAGTCCTATTACTTCCCGGACAAACCCTATATGCTGCACTAGGGCAAATATGGAGAACAAGATGGTGATTATTGAGAAATCCTGTTACAGCTCGAAAATGGCAGTAAGATTACACGACACAACCCATTGTCTCCATAATAGAACAATAAATTCAACTATTTGAAAATTCTTGGTTTTCTGATGGTAGAATTAAATAGGTATTAAAAGTGATTGCACCGTCATTTCCGATAATATACCAACTACCTAAACTACAGAAGTAAGATGCTCCACTCAGGCTAATTATTTCGAGAAGGAATCCCCGAACTTTTCTCCTTTCAAACTATTTAATTCGATTTCAAACTTCTCCCGAAACTTTTAAATATGTAGTTGATAGCAGTGAAATAATCAAAGAAGAAGCTACATTACTTGTTAATGTGGATAACATCAAGTAGGCGTCCCTGGATGTGAAAGATATGTAGACTTGAATTCCCTTATATTTGGCAACCCTCGGGTTTTATTAAGAAAACAAAAAATTCCTCTTGATTAAAATAGATGAAGTTTTTAAACTTTTGGAATGCAGTCTGTAAAACAACGGGCCTCATGCAGAGTCGTTCTGGCACGTGATTAGTATCATACTAAAGAGTTCGACTAACATATCTTTCCTGCAGTAGTTAGGGATTTAGTATGATACTAATCATAAGTCAAAACGACTCTGCATAAGCCGGAAAGTTTTTAAATTTTCGGACAAAATTTACGGACAGATGGAGGAGTTAGCTATGCGAAACCTCTTATCCCCCTTCCGGCAAATCCTGTGCTGAATCATTTTGAAGCTGACATTTTAAATTTCCGGAATCATACGACTCAAAACAATGCCATCTTGGGAATGACATGTTATTTGCATACAGCAGGGTTTCCACTCAAACTAAATAATCGAATTCACGAATTTTTCACGGTTTTCACCGTCCAAAGTATTTCAATTTCACGGTTGAAAAGTTTATAAACCTTTACTGACCTACGACAATAAAATACAAGGCGCGTCTCACTCCTCCTCAGAGGCGTATCTAGGGTAAGGCAAGCAGGGCACGTGCCTTAGGCGCAGTTTTCAGGAGGGTGCCGATATATATTGTTAGTCGCAACAAGTAGCAGCTAGAACCCGGATCAGTTACTTGCGATTGTCAATGTGCTTGGTGTCACCACTTTCAATACTATCAAGTTTTCTCATGCAGTCTTTTATCTGATCACATTCTATTGACTTCACCTTCTGTGATCCACTTGAGCTCAATGACGTACACACCTGCTAACTGAAAGGTCACTGTTTGTTGTTTACACAGAGGATGTTCAATCTACATTTGGCCAATTTCGACTTACCTAAAAATTTAGAGGAATCCATGGCGCCAGGTCCGTAAGTACTCGATGTGTTTCCCTTGGTTCCTAACAATAGCCCGACAGCGTAATTTCCACTGTAATAGGCTTCTCTGAAGAACTGGGAGGGGCCCTTTGCACAGCTTTCCAAATTCCCTCCACAGCTGTCACACACTGTTTTTCCAAAGCCCCCTGCAGCAATCCAAATCCACAATAGTCCATAGGACTTGCATCTGGAGATTTAACAGGTACTTCATTGAAAGGTATCACCTGTATACCACTTGAATCCTCCATCTCCCTGTAGAATGCGAGGGACGATCGTGAGGTATGTGATGACGCCTTGTCCATGTAAATGCACACCAGATTGTCATCATTTCCGTCACATTGTTGTAATCTCATGCTCGTAGATCGGCCGCATGATCTGCTCCTGAAAATACTGCGAATTTCTTTTGCAGTTCTTCGCCACCCTACGAATCTTCAGTTTACCTCGGTAACAGTAGTCAGTAACGACCATGAACCCTTTTGGGAAGGATTCTTTACAGACACGGAACCACCTTCTGAAGTTCTCGGCGCCTTTCTCTCCGTTTACCGCAGTCGGAAAGGTGAATCCATGCTTTATCGAGCGTTACGATGTGCATCCACCTTTGTTTTGCCAGATACCGTTCGTACAGCTTCCGGGCGTTACACTTTCGTTCCTTTTGGTGGGCATCCGTGAGAAGATGGCCGCGAGCTTTCATTACTTTTTCCAGCTTGAGTTGATGGTATAACTTCCGTCTCACAGTCTCCAAAGACACGTCAAGGCGATTAGCCATACACCTTTGTGCTGGCGGATTTTATTGCATTGCCATTTTGCGAAGTTCTCTCTGCAAGGTGGAGGTGGCCTTGGTGCATTCCCGCTTCCTAGGCAACTTCGTTGGTGATAAAAATGGTGGAGCTTGTTAATAACATCTTTTATTCCACTTAAGCTGATGTTGCAAACATTCTTCTTGCACTGTTTTCTAATGACAGAGACACTAAAGTGGGCGTCATATAGAGCCGCAACATAGCCTTCCCAAAATCGGCTTTGTTTGGGCGGCATTTTGGTCACAGAGCGGAAACCCACGCACTTGGAAACAAATTTAACGCAACACTCACAACAATGATCCTGTTTTGTGCGTTATTGTCGTCTGCGCGGAAAAACAACTCCGTTCCCAGGAAGCCACTGCACAACGCTGCAGGACGCCACGAGTCAGGTCGGGTAAGTCCATTCTGCCCGGGAGGGGGAAGGAACGAAATTGGCCAAACGTAGGCTGAACAACCTCTGTAATAGCGTCCCAATAAACACAATATATATTAAAAGAATACAGAAATGCTGTGCGTCGTGTTACGTAGCTGTCTGTAATTTCGCCGCCATTCAAAATCGTTTTTTCTTTAATGTTATTAGTCTTTTTTCTAATTTTTTCTATCTTCTCTTTACTTTTATATGTTTCTTGCTATTTTTCTTAATCTATAATACGGCAATTACGCTATTCCTGTTTAAGTGATTGTGGTATATGCAACAAAGAGAGGATGGAGAGGACATCTTGTTATTTCAATTATCGTCCAATAATACTCATAGGGGTGGTACGCGACTGGAAGATGGCATTTGTATGTCTGTGTCAGCGTCTTTGTTTTCGAAAGCTATGCGTTGCTAATGAAAAATTTGAGTTTGTAAACTATTTACTACAAGAGTTTATCGGGCTTGTGTATCATTAGGACCATCTGTTTAAAGGAGTAATTCCGGTACAATCTAATGAATTGGAACAAACAGAAAGGAAATTGCGTGGCTTCATATTCTGTGATCGTTTAGCGTTTATAAAACGTTGAGAAGTTCCCGAAAATGTACAAAATTTGATTTGAAATGCAAAACTGTGTAGTAATGCTATAAAACTTCCTTGTTCTACGAAGGAAATGGGGCAGAGGATGAAGAGATGGCAGACACGCAGAAGATGCTGAACAGTCAAGTTGTTTCGAATCATCTTTCAAGAGCCCGAAGTAAGTATTTCAATAAACTCGAATGTCCGACTTCCGATGGATCTCAACTGCCATGTGAGATTACGAAGGCAGATCATTTTCAAATGTATCAGAAACCTAAGAGGACAATTGAGTGTGGTTTGATAAAAGACTCTACATCTACAGGGGAACAAAACAGTTGTAGAAGTAGTGACATCGAGCACAGTACCTCACTTAGTGAACAAACTTGTGTTAAAAGAAAAAGTAGGCAACGATCATGGTGAAAAAGGAACTTACTCATGGCTATTCTATTCTCCTAAAAGATCAACAATTTATTTTTCGTTCCTTGTCTTTCTCTTGTCATCAAGTCACCAGTCTGCATTAAAACATGAAACAGAATTTAACCATTGGAAAACACCTGAAAAGATGAACATACACATGCTCTCTTCAACCAATGGAGAGATTATCTTCTTTAAAATATCGAAAACAGAGAAAGTACAGATGTATTGATGTAGAACTTCGCGCACGGACTGAATGAAATGGGAAAAGTGCCATAATACATTGAAGTTATTACTACTTCATTGGGTAGAATTTTTTGTTACATAAATCTTACAGCACGCGGACAAAAGAAATCACTATATACTAACGACGAATCAACAAGATTTCTTAGCATTATTCAAACTGCCTGCAAAAGTTCCACTTAATCGCTTTTCCTTAATATCTTGTCTTTTTCCAACAAATGTAAGTGGTTTTGTAGTGTCTGTACGGTTTCGAACGTTTCTAATGCAATTTTCTGTAGAATACTGTGTTGTAATTCTAACGATAAAAAATGTAAATTTCCTTCTTCCGTGGCCTACGGCATGACTTGTTTTATCGCCCTTAATTTATGAAGAAAACAGGCATTTATGGGTTCTTTTCCTCGTTGTTCAATTTGAAAATTTTCAGTTCAGTCTTATATGCTGGAAGCTTTGGGCAGCTTGAAGCTATTAATTTTAGTTTTTATTGGTCGTATATAGGAGCAGTAGGGTGGTCCAAAAAATTCATTTTTGTGCTACAACCTGGGGCACCCCCTAAGTGTTTTACATTCATACATAGTAACTTTAGGGTAAAATTTTGGATTTCTAAATCAAAGGGAAGATGGTGCTCAACGACCCCATAAAAGATCACATTTCCCCATTATTTTGTTTTGTTATATATAGCATTTTGTAAAGCATATCATATACGTGAGACATTCCTTATTTATTCTATTACAAGGTATACACATACAATTAGCGAGACATGGCTAAGGTTACTGTTTTTTACTCAAGTGTTCAATATTTAAGTATAGGCTTTATTATTAGTAATTATTAAATGAGTTATAGTAAGTTAAACTGAGTTCGGGACAAAACTAAGTACGATTCAACCTAGGTTTCGAAGTGATTTTAATGGTGTTTTGTTCTGAACTTGTCACAAAATGGCATAAACTCGCTCGAGTAACGAAGTTTTCCTGTTTGGTGTCCGTGACTTACTGCCTCTACTAAGGTTGAAACAGCTCCCAACTACGAAGCATTTCTTACCACGGTTTCATTATCTCCTAAAGGTATCACACAATAATTCGGTGCGAAATGCGAGCCAGGTGAAATCCGAAAAATTGATGATGTTGTGGTTTAAGGCTGCAATTCCTACAACTCTGAGAAAACATATAGGTAAAAACAGAAAAAAATTCATTGCAATTGGTTGATGCTGAAAAAACAAGGGGCGCACTTTTGAAGCCCAGCGCAGTTGGGAGTTGGAGTTTGTAAAGTTATTGGAACCACTCTTTGATATCGCCCACGCTGATGCCTTGACGGTTATGAAAATAAGAGTACGATTGCGATTTTCTCCTAGACCAAAGGGGAATCGTAAGATGTTTCTGGCTGCAGAAGACAAGGCACTTGTACAAAAGCACGAGAGACCTCTTCAGCGACGAAACAAAGAAGAAGAAATCAGACAAAGAGCAATTGCTTTAACAGCATCAGCAGAAGCAACTTCCAATGTCTGCTTTACAGATGAAGAAGAAAACTCTGAAAATTCTTCCAGTTCGGATGAGGAATTTTAACCAGCTGGATATCTAAGCCGGAAACGACAGAAACGGGCGGAAAAGGTCACAACACCTGGATTGAAACAAAACATCTGATCGCCAAGTAGTCCGGTTAATGGTCCCGATAGCAACAGCTCTCGGTTGCGACAATAGATCCCTTCCACTTTCAAGAAGTACAGCAGGGAGCGAGAGAAATTCAAAGAAAAGAAAGCAGATTCCCTAAAGAGAGAATTTTCTCCGGAATATCCTCTCGTGATCCACTGGGATGGGGAAATTCTACCTGAAATTTTCGGTGGGGGAAAAGTTGACCGTCTGACAATACTTGTTTCTGGCGATGGTCACGAGAAGCTTCTTGGTGTGCCAAAATTGTATTCAGGGACAGGGCAGAATGAAGACAAGATCCTTCATGACCTTATCACACATTGGAACTTAATCGACAGAAATGCAGGTCATGAGTTTCGACACCATCCTTGTGAACACAGGTCATATCAATGGGGTGTGCGTTCTTCTTGAACACATGATTGGCCGAGAGTTTCTGTGGTTAGCTTGTCGTCACCAGGTGAAGGAATTGATTTTGGAAAAAGTCTTCACCTTATGCTATGGTTGCTTGAGTTCACCTGATATTCCTATCTTCAAGAGATTGAAGGCGGTTTGGGGCCGGGTTTAGAGAGACAATTTTCGGCCATTGGAAATCAAGAAGGAAAGTGAAATTTGCATGGTCTCAACTGTAGACTTCCTGAAGAAAACTATCGAAAGGGAATTGCAACCCAGAGACGATTATCAAGGACTCATCGAGCTGACGATGCTTGTTCTAGGATCTTCCTCTAACAAGATTCATTGAAGAGCTCCAGGACCAGTTCACCACGCTTGGTGGATGGAGAAGTTAATCTACGTAATGAAAATCTTCCTTTTTCAAGATCAGCGTGATGTGTTCAAGCTACCGAAGGAGGAGGAAACCAAATTTGTGAGTTTCGTGTTGTTCGGAGTACTTCTCTACACCAAGGTATGGATACAAACTCCACTAGCAGCTGAAGCTCTTACTGGAGATACGAACTTCTGGATCCAGTTGCAGAAATAGCAAGATATCAATTATGAGATCAGCATCTCCACAAGAAAAGTCTTCGAACGTCATTTATGGTACCTTTCCGATGAATTGGTAGGTCTCCCCTTGTTCTCAGACAAAGTTACGGCAGAAGAGAAAAACAAAATTGTCCAAGGAATAACACCTGAGTCCAGAGAGAGGAACGTGAGAGATGATGTAACCTTACTTAAAGAAGGATTAAGTCTCGGAAATTTTGCAACCAGTCGAACGGCAAAGCTTCTCTCCAGTTCACAGATTGGAGATGAATTTCTTAACCTTCCGCCGGGTGAATGGAAGAAGAACCATGAATATCTGGAAGGCAGAGAGCGAGTGAAACAACTTCGAGTCGTGAATGACGCCGCATAAAGAGGGATCAAGCTTTTCGTGGAGTTTAATAATCTCTTAACAAACGACGAAGAAGATAAACAGTTTCTCCTGCAAGTTGTGGAGGTAAATCGGAAAGCAGTTTCGACACAGACAACTAAAAAGTCCGCCATAGATGAATTGCAATTGTGAATTGGACACTACGGAACTGTTAAGCATTCACCGTTTTATCAGGATAAGATAAAAATAAAATATTGATTTCAGTTTTCTTTGTCGTTTATTACTTTACGCATTTATATTTTTATTTTGCACTTTTGAGTTCATTCTATCGACCTTGTCTTTCTGTTAGAGATGCAAGGGCTCGGGAAAAACCGACCTTTTTGAAAAAAAAAAAAAAAACTCGGTTTTTTTCTGCTTCGCTTTTTTGCTTGGGAAATTTTGGTCTTTTTTGAAAATTTTGCTTTAAACTGATAATGCACACTTTGTTTCGCTTCTCAAAAAACTAAAACTCATTTAATTAGTGGTTGATGCAGATAATAATATGAAACCTCGAAAATAAATCATGAATTTCAAAAAGATTTTTTTTTAATTCTTAACATTTTTACATTATGAATTCCTAAGGATTAACCAATAGATGTAATAATATTTTAGCCTCTTATATACAATAAGTACTTAAAAAATGATACATAAGTAACTAGCAAAATTGTATGTAGTATTTTTACTTCAAAATATCACACACCCTCTTTTTGAAGCAAAATAAAGAAAAAAACATGAGAGAAATATGCACATCAAGAGCTTCGTTTCGGGTAGCTCTGTACATTCTTGAAATTTTTCAGTTAAGTTTTAACCTTCATATATATTATATGAATATTTCGAACAAATTTTTCACTGATTGATCACAAACGTAATAATCTGTTACTACCTATCAGGTGCTTCGGATCTGCAAAATCGTAAAGCTCCAAATTCTGTAATGCACTGACTGTTCCTTGAGCTTGTTCAGAATCGGTAAAGTATCGAATTTTCTGTTCATGGATCATATACGTAATCAGTGGCGGATCCAAGGGGAGGGCTATAGGGGCTATACCCCCCCCCCCCCTTGACGCTCAGGTTTACACTGGATAAAATGGGCTTCAATCTTGGTTTACACTGGATAAAACGGCAAACTATGGTTTAGCCCCTCCCTTGATCATATCCTGGATCCGCCACTGTACGTAATAGACGGTTCATCTGAGCGTATGGTTTTCTAGGCTGTAGAATATATAACCACCATCATGGTTTACCTAGTCCTGTTTCTGAAAGGTTTCTGAATTTTTAACAAGAAAATTCAACATATGGTTACGAAACTTTTTTTTTTACCAAAAAGAAAAACTATGGAATACATTTAAAAAGAGTGGAAGAATCAATCACTGTTCCAATTCACAAGGAAGGAGACAAAATTGATTGTAATAATTATCGAGGCATTTCTCAACATTATATTCATAAGATTGACCCCATACGGAGATGAAATTATTGGAGATTATCAGTGTGTATTTAGTCGAAATCGATCAGATATTTACCATTCGACAAATACTCGAAAAGAAATGGGAATATATTACCCAGTACATCGACTGTTTATTGATTTTAGAAAGGCTTACAACTCGGTTAGGAGAGAAACATTGTACAACATTCTTACAGAATTTGGAATACCGAAAAAGCTAGATTTACTAAGTGTTTCAATGAATCCCACAGTATAGTCCAAGTAGAAAAATACGAGCTTCCACATCGAGATTGGCCTGAAACAAGAATATGCATTATTGCCGTTATTATTCAGCTTTGTTCTGGAGTACGCTATAAGAAAAATCAAAGATAGGAACCAGGGCCTAGAGTTGAATGGTGTTTACCAGGTTATGGTGTATACTGATGATGTAAATCTAATAGGAGAACAATCGAAAGAAATGCAGAGGCTTTATTAAACGCTTGCAAGGATATGAGTAATGGCAAATTATGAGTGCGTTAAAATATCAATTAATACTTTCGACATAGTGGATATTTTCAAAAATCTTGAATCAGTATTGCCAGACCAAAATCATACCCACAAAGAAATTAAATGTCGACTGAAATCAGGAAATTCTTGTTATTATTCAGTTCAAAGTATTTTGTCGTCGCGAATTCTGTCAAGGAATTTAAAGCTTAAAATATATAAAATGATAATCATGCCTGTTATGCTTCATGGTTGCGAAACATGGTCGTTTACGCTGAGGGAAGAACGTAGACTGAAATTATTTGAGAATAAAATTCTGAGACGAATATTTGGACTCAAGAGGAACCGGAATGGGGAATGGCGGAAACTTCATAAGGAGGAATTACATAATTTATACGGTTTACCAAACATCGTTAGAGTCATCAAGTCTAGGAGAAAAAAATGAAATGAAATCTTTGAGTTTTACGTCCCACGGTTATGCCGGTTAGGCTAAAGGAGACGATAATGATGAATAATGAATGAAATGGTGGAATGAAGAAAGTGGGAGGAAACGGGAGAACCCCGAGAAAACCCACGCACACGGTGTTTGTCCACCACAAAGTTCACTTGGCGGGGGCTGGGATCGAACCCGGGACCCCTAGCACCAGAGGTGAACGCTCTACCACTGAGCCACCCAATTAAAATTTTTATATACCTATAAAAATACAGTAAAACCTCGATTATCCGACAGTTTCCAGGCTATTTCTCAGCTTCTATTCAACCAATATATTTTACATTTTAAAGAACAAAACTAGATAGCAATAGAAGCTTGCTCTCCAAATTTGGTGCAAATCGATTGAATAGGCGCTGAGAAATAGCCCGAAAACTATCAGATAGTCGAGGTCCTACTGTATTTCTAAGGAAAAGGGTGGTTGAGCACCATCTTCCAGTGGGACTAGGAAGCTGAAATTCTACCAAAATAATATTAACATTGGAAGTAAAAAAAAAAAAAAAAAAAAAAAAAAAACAGAGGGTGCCGCAGTATCCTACATAAATTTCGTTTTTGGCCATATGTTTCTAAACGACCCTATAGGAGCAGTCAACTGATTCTGATTCTGTAATTGGAATATTAAGTCAAGAGCGACATCTTCCAAATAAATAGGTTGAATATTTTCTCTTCTTGTCTCTTCATTGTCCACAATATCACAGTTTGAAATACAGTCGTATGTAGTTTCCACATAAGAACATTGTAACGGGAAGAACAGCTAAATGTAAATGGATATGTAAAAGAAAATGGCGTTGTTTTCTTTTAATCTCTTGATTTTAATCTAATTTCACCAAACGCTTCTGTTCATTACCTTTGTTTGGTGGGTACTTGGGATGTAATCCGCCTCCAACAAGAGCTAGGTAGTTGCATCTAAATAACATTTCTACGTAACTTAATCCTCCATCAGTAAAGTCTTGTCTTTCTTTCTCCTTTAGCGGATCACAGTTGTAGACTCGGAAACCATTTTCCATACCACAAGCAAAACAGCCTGAAACAGATCAGATAACATATGATCATTATATTACTATGAAATCACAAGTACCAATAAAAACTAAGAAATAATTTTCTTTTCCCTGCATTGTAAGAGCAACAGAGTTCTGTGTGGTGCAAAATTAAACGAACAAACATAGGGACTAAAAATACAAGACAAGAATTACTATAAAGATTAGAGTTACAAATCCATACAGTACCTCTAATTAACATAGGTTCAAATCCCTTAGTTAGGCAGTTAGTTATTAGGTACGCGAGAAAATTTCGGAAGAAGAACCAGTTGAGCTATTAATCACGGTTGAACACCAATTAAAAAAAATCACTTGATGTTGGACGAGTGGAGGAGAGAACTGCGGAATGGATGTGCCAAAGGACATAATGGAGCGTATGGTATTTTCCAACATAGAGATGAGTCGAAATGAGGCCGAATGTCACAACTACAACGCAGGCAATTTGACAGCCTCATCAGCACGTCGATCTCTCGAACAGATGTATAATGTCTCGCAATAAAATCCTAAGGTTTGCTTTAAGGTTTACATTCCTTATCACATGAAATAATCTACTTATAATTTAGAATAGTCCAAACATAAGTGGGCAGATCGAGGCTGGAAAAGCAATTGACTGTTAACAGAAAACCAGAGCAACGAAACCTCATTGATAAAACCGAAGAGATAAAAGATATGGACATGAACATCTTGATACCAACTAAGGAGAAGTTATGAGATGCATTCATAAATATTGTCGATAAACGAGGTTCATTATATGAAACATTAAATAAATTAATGTTTCATATCCTTTCCAACCATACATCAAATCATCTTTAAACGTTCATTTAAATATTTTGTTATCATCCATCATACTCGCATTAATTAAATGTTCTATTATTCATCCGTAACTTCATACTAAATTATTCATTCACCAATTCATATCTATTTACCTATTTCAATATTATATCTTGTGAAGCTCCATATCTAAATAGTTTACTTGCAACAAGTTATGATTGACAATGTATATGGAAAGCAAATCTGTGGAAGTTGCATCCCGTGGAACAAATAATGATGTTATTCTCGTAATTGTAAGATGTAAACCTTTGGAAGCATAAATATCAAGTTTCATTGCCACTATTTCATGAATGTAGATTTCAGCCACACGAAGAAGTCATTCGGGACAGAACAAATTTATCAAGTGTTATTCATTACCTACTATTCAAAACAAGACAGAACATGAACAATTTACAGTTCGGTGAAACTAAGCAACATTTAATGTCCAAATTGTAATGTTATTCACCTGTTACGTAAATAATGAAAACAACATCTGATCTGTTCATTGAAAATATATCACTATTTTTTGCTTAATTACTTAAACAGCACATTCAACACAGGAAAATAATAAGAAATCTCATTTATTGAATCAAAAAGAACTAGATGACTTTATTAAATATCTACAATTACCGAAAAAACACGACTGAACTTTTAGAATCCCACTTGAAGAGTGGAACCTTCCTGTAAAATATCAAAGTAGAGAAGCAGACACCAAGAATTTCCATGCTATTTTGCTGTGGAAGACTCACTGTGCTACTGTTCTGATGTAAGTTGTTCTTTTAGTACAATCGGCTTCAATGTGAAACTAAAAAGTGTCGTCTGTTCATGGACAATTTGAAAAGTACCCTGAAGGCATACTGGTAACCAATACCCTTCAATACCAGCCAAATACTCCATCCAGCTGAAGAAATGTTGTTCAAATGTGAATCTCACCCTGGAGAAAGTCCAAAACACCAATGGGACGTATGTGGTGATTTCAAAATAATTGGTTTTCTTCTTGGATTACAAAGTGGATATAGAAAACACTCCTGCTTTCTATGTATTTGGGGCAGTAGAGTAACTAGCCACCATTATGAGAAAAGCGTATGGTCTGAAAGTAAAGAGTTAATTCTGGAACAGACAATGTGATAAATGCAGCTTTAATGACCAGAGAGAAGATTCTCCTACACATTAAGTCGGGATTAGAAAAACAACTTGAAAAAATCTTTGGATGGTGAATCAACTGCTCTTCAGCATATAGAACAAATGTTTCCCGCTTTGTCAGACGCAAAAAGTCTGGGTAGTAGTTTTACAGAGAACAGATTCGTGCGTTGGAAAGAAATGCCTAGTTCACTTTTCACAATTTAGTGACGGGTTTTCTTGTGCACAACCGAAGTAAGGTATTTGCTCAACAAATTAAAACGCTCAATGATCGATATAGAGCACTGGGCTGTAGAAAGTCTCTAAAATTACACATGTTTCATTCACATCTGGATTTGTCTAGGCAGAACTTGGGAGACGTTAGTGAAGAGCAAGGCGAACGTTTTCATCAAGACATTCAAGTATTGGAAAGTAGATGCCCGGGAAGAAGGAACTCTGCAATGATGGCGGATTCCATTTGGGGATTAGCCAGCAACTGAGTGAATGTTTCCCACAAAGGAAGAAGAACCACCATCCTCCACTTTTGATTACGAAATTCGTGCATTCCAGAAACACTCACTTGATCTCATTATATATCTATTCTGACATTACAAATTAAACAAATGAAAGTGAAATATTCATGTATACAATACGATGTTTAAATCATATCCATGTATTGTTTTACGTGTGGATTACTTGGTGAGAGAACTGTTTGTGGTATGTTTGTTGTAAAATACTCCTATATGATATATTTATAAATTATTATTGCTTCAATATAACAGATTCGTTTGATGCTTTTAATCATATGAATCGTTGACACTACGGCAAAACCAATGTGAAATTTGTATCGGCGGGTGCAAATCAAGAAACCACCGAAAAATCAACATAAGCAGAAACTTGATTTAAAAAAATGTAGACCAGTGTAATATTTAAGATACATAAATAGAAGCTACATGACTTGTTTATGCACTATTCATACAATTTACACTTTCTTACAATTAACCTAGAACAGTAGTTCTCAGCGTTTTGAACACTACAATCTCGTTTTTTTCTGACCACTACGAGGCCCTGAGTCCTTGTAAATAATAATAAGAATAATGAAATTATATTAAAAGCCACCTTGACGACGACCCACAAGCTGAAAACGACTGACTTAGAAGAATGTTTACCGTTTTTAAACGAAAGAAACTGCATAAATTCCACACTTTGAGCATCAATATTTTTTGTACATTTGTTTATCGCACATAGTAAGTCCTACTACATTGATACATGTACCTAAATTATACTTTTTCCTCCGAGGCAGGGGCACAATGGCTCAATCGTAGATCGCTCACCTATGGTGCGAGGGTTCCTGGTTAGATCTCAACCGTGAAATTTTATGGTAGACAAATCGTATCCGTGAGCCTTCTAAGGATTTCCCGTTCTCCCTTACACTCTCATTCCACGAGTTATTTCATAATAATTAACTTTCATTAATCATCCGTCTTCATAGCATAAAGGCATAAACGTCAGATGTTAAAGAATCCATTTCATTTCAGTTCTTCTTCGTTCTTCTAATTGGAACAATATACAGTCAAAAGATCTTTATTCAAGATTTTTCGATTCACAGTTTCAACATTCACGGAGAAAATAACTGAGCAATTTCTAGAGATGCAAGGGCTCGGAAAAAAAAAAAGGTTGTTTAAAAAAAAAAGCTCGGTTTTCTCTGCTTCGCTTTTTTGCTTGGGAAATTTTGGACTTTTTTCAAAATTTTGCTTTAAATTGATAAAGCAGACTTTGTTACGCTTCTCTACAGCACAAAAACTCATTTAATTAGTGGCTGATGTAGGTAAAAATATAAAACCTAAAATAAACCATGAATTTCGAAAAGATTTCTTTAAAATTCTTAACATATTTACATTATGAATTCCTAACGATTAACCAATAGATGTAATAATTTTTTAACCTCTTATACACAAAAGCATTTTTATTTTTAAAAAAATGATACACAAATAACTAGCAAAATTGTATGTAGTATTTTTACTTCAAAATATCACACACCCTCTTTTTTAAACAAAATAAAATAAAACATGAGAGAAATACATTTATATGATAATCTTAAAGGCTGCACATCAAGAGCTTGGTTTCGGGTGGCTCTGCACATTCTTAAAACTTTTAAGTTTTAACTTTCATATACATTGTATGGATATTTCGAACAAATTTTTCATTCATTGATCACATACGTAATAATCTGTTACCACCTATCAGGTGCTTCGGATCTGCAAAATCGGTAAAATTCCGAATTCTATAATGAACTGACTGTTCCTTAAGCTTGTTTAGAATCGGGCAAGTACCGATTTTTTTGTTCATGGATCATATGCGTAATAGACCGTTCATCTGATTGTGTGGTTTCCTAGGCTTATAACCACCATCACGGTTTACCCAGTCCTGAGGGTTTCTGAATTTTTAACGACAGGAATTCAACTTCAAAAAAGAAAAGTGGAAAGAATCAATCACTATTTCAATTCACAAGAAAGGCGACAAAACTCATTGTAATAATTAGCGAGGCATTTCTCTTAACATTATATTAACAAGATTGATTCCATACGCAGATGAAATTATTGGAAATTATCAGTATGGATTTTGGGAAATCGATCAACTATCGACCAGATATTTACTATTCGATAAATCCTCGAAAAGAAATGGGAATATATTACCCAGTACATCAGCTGTTTATTGATTTTAAAAAGGTTCACGACTCGGATAGGAGGATTGTACAATTCTTACAGAATTCGGAATACCGAAAAAAAAAAAAAGAAAAAAGATTAATTAAGATATGTTTAAATGAATCCCAGAGTAAAGTACGAGTAGAAAAATTTTTGTCCATGAGCTTCAACGTCGAGAATGGTCTGAAACAAAGAGATGCGTTATCGCCATTATTATTCAGCATTGTTCCGGGGTACGCTATAAGGAAAATTAAAGATAGCAACCAGGCCCTAGAGCTGAATGGTATTCACCAGGTTATGGCGTATGCTGATGATGTAAATTTATAAGGGGATGATAGGAGAACAATAGAAAGAAATGCATAGGCCTTACTAAACGCTTGCAGCGACATTGGTTAAAAGTAAATGCAGAGAAAACTAAATACATGGAAGTACACCGGGATCGTAATACTGCAAATTGTGGATGCGTTAAAATATCAATACTTTCGACAAAGTGAATACTTTCAAATATCTAGGATCAATATTACCAGACCAAAATCATATCTACAAAGAAATTAAATGTCGACTGAAATCAGGAAATTCGTGTTATTACTCAGTTCAAAATATTTTGTCGTCGCGAATTCTGTCGAGGAATTTAAAGCTTAAAATATATAAAACGATAATCATGCCTGTTGTTCTGTATGGTTGTGAAACATGGTCGCTTGAGGGAAGAACGCAGACTGAAAGTATTTGAAAATAAAATCCTGAGACGAATATTCGGACAGAAGAGGAACGGGAATGGAGGAAACTTCATAACGAAGAACTGCATATGTTACGGTTATCAAGTCTAGGAGACTCAGGTGGGCAGGTCATGCAGCCAGAATGGAAGAAGGTAGGAACGCTTTTAAAGTTTTAACTGGAAATCCAATCGGAAAACGTCCATTAGGAAAACCTCGGGCAGATGGGAGGACAATATTAAGATGGATCTCGCAGAAATAGGAATACAAAGTAAAAACTGGATCCAGTTGGCTAAGGATAGAAGTCAGTGGAGACCTTTTGTGAACGTGGCATTGAACCTTCGGATTCCATAAGCCATAGAGCGAGAGAATATATTTAAGTTAAGCACAACTGCACAACAACCATGAGTGAGTGGTTAGTTTTTGCACTTCTATCGGGAAGTCCGGGAATCAACCCCGAATTCGAGCATTTTGACCAAAGATTTTCTTAATTCCATCTGTGAGTGTAGAGATAGTGCGTGTACTGTGAATCCTGGCCGACTTCCTTTATCGTTTTTAAATCGTTGTTATTACTAATTACCAGCAGTGACGGATTTGCGAAGGGGGATGTCTTACAGATTGAAGCCTGTAACTGAAATTACGGAATTTCTAAAACAATCGAAATATTTGTTATGCCTTTACTCATAAACTTCAAGTTCTCCTCAAATAAAAATTAGGTATTTTTAGAAAAACTAAACATTAATATGGGAAAACTCTCCGAAAATAATTTTCTAAATCCGCCACTGATTACCAGTATAAAATGGTCTTTAAGGTTGTAATCCGGAAAATTATTGCTGAACACGAACAAAACGAAATATTAGTTATGCCTATACTCATAAACTTCAAGCTCCTCCCAAATAAAAATTAGGAAATTTTAGAAAAAACAAACATTAAGCAGAGAAACACTTCCCAAAATACTTTTCTGAATCCGCTACTGATTATTTCTATAAACTGTATTCAAGGTTGTATCCGGAAGATTACTGCTAAATCATTGCACAGCTGCAATATAACAAAAATGTGGAAGTACGCTCTGACAGATATACTGACAAACGTACGCTCTGACGGATATATTGAGAAACATAAGTTTAACTTATGTGCTAGAAGATAGAGTGGGCCTACTAATATCTAGGAAATGAAACGCGGATGACTAAAAAGAAATGACGTAGAAAAGAAAAAAAATGTCGATAACTCAGAAGTTAAAATAAAGTTAAACATCCTCTACAACTGCCCTCATCCATCATGATGGTGAATTCCAGAGCGAAATATGGTATTTAGGTCATGAAACCTTATTTAACTTTAGAAAGCTATTCAGATTCTAGATACCATAAGAAAGCTATTCAAATAGAAAAATCATGAAAATGAAAAAAGCCAAAATTTCCAAAATTCTCGTTTTTATTCCAAAAAAGCCGGCTTTTATGTGCAAAAAACCATCGATTCAAAAGAGCCGACTTTTTTGCATGCAAAAAACCATCGATTCAAAAGAGCCGACTTTTTTGCATCTCTAGCAATTTCTACACTCGCTGAACACAACTATTCCTAATTCATTCACTGCTATCGATACATTATTTTTTAACTAAATAAGCACAAAGCAGTAACTTCCGACCTACTTACGATGTACTACGATATTAAAATGCAATTGTCTTTTGACTTAACGCTGCCCTCCTATGCCGGCGAATACACACGCCCCTTTTTTCATTGACAAAATCCGCCTTTGTTTTGTATTCAATTGTCATAATACTTTGAAAGGATTAACAAGTATTTAGTCAGCTCTTTTTCACGGTTCATGAATCGTGGGCACTATAATGCCAAGTAACAGTGAAGGAAAGTGCAACAGATGCTATGTTGCATATTAATTAAATGTTGAATTAAGAATGCATTTCTTTTATTTAAATCCCCATTCTCAATATATATTGTGTATCTTAGAAGCATTTTTCATTTCAAGTTAAATATTCCAGTATGTTTGCTTTATGTAAAGTATGTTTACAGAAGAAAGAAAGAATAAAAGCGTCCTAGCGCAGGTCATTTCGCCACACAAGAAAACGAAACCAAGAAGTGTTAATAGGAATAGCTATTGTCTACAACGCCAAGTAGACGAGCTCTTTAAGAATCTGGGAAGTGTTATATTCAGGTTTCTGTCTGCAAGGCATCCAATAATCTAGTGGTAAATTCGAAGACGTATTAGGAGACACAAGAGGATGTCCATTTTCCAAAAACCGTATGCTAAGATGTACAAATGACGCAGTCAACAGTTTTGGCATGTAGGTCACCGCTCGTTAGCGGCAAATCAAAATAAGATTTCAAATTGAACAAAAATGTAAAGATGTTATAGCTGGTCAGAGGGACATCGAAAAATGTTACTGCCCAACATGTTAAATTTGTTATTATTTCCATCAGATTTTGCTGCACATATAAGGAAATAAAATTGTCAATTTCCCGAATTCAGTGTTTCTGTTAGATCGAATATTTTTCACCTATTAATCCTATTTAAGTAAAATAAAGAATCTTCTCGTAATATTCCTATTGCTAGAGGACTGCGCGGATGCGGATATCCGCATCAATATGGGTATCTGCGGATATATATTTCTTTTCTGTGCGGATAGCGGATAAAGTTGCGGATATGGTTTCCTACATCTTTTTCTTACCTAAAAAAAAAAAAGAAAACACTATAAAATGTGTGGTGATGGTGGAAAAAGCACTAAGAAACGTTTGTTTTGAATTAAAAGTTTTAAAACCGGTTGAAAAATAACTAAAATCAAAATATAAGTGTGTTTGAAGCTTGTGACTTAGTGACTGCAAAAGGAAAAGAATTGACACGAGAGAATTGTCCTTTTATTGCTCTTTTCAATATTTTTAGCAGTCGTTTTGTAGGTGAATGACATCCATGACCTGAACAGAACGAAACGACAGGTCCCCTTCGCTACTCCTAAAGTACCGTTATTTACTGTAAAATAATAATAATAATAATAATAATAATAATATAAAATAAAAAATAAGAATTGCCCCCAAAGCACCTCTCATAAAGCTGAAGTTTTCAGAGCATTGGCCTTAAAGATGAAGAAATGTTTTCAAATAAAGTTTTTCCAGCCTGAGAGGCCAGGAACCAAAACTCTAATTTAACACACCACATCCCCTTCCATAAACTGAAAACTAGTCAGTAGAATTATCTTTGCCTTTTGTGACAAACTGGAAAAGCGCGTAGGTCACCGAAATAGTAAACAAATCACATCATTCTTCAGCAGCTAAAATCTAGAAAAATACGCCTCTCTCTCTTAAAAAAAAAAAAAAAAAAATCTTCTTTACTGTTTCCTTTGAAGTACAGCACATACTGAATGCACATTTGTAACCTCACTGATTTATCTCTTCGGAGAGATGTGTAACATGTTTCTTTTCGTTACATTCCCTAGTTCCCAATATATTTTTAGTATTTATAAACACACAAGATTATGATAGATCACACCACGATTATGCACTTTAGAATATGTATATTTCACAATATATATATATATATATCGAATTTAGCACATTAAAATAATGAACATTCAATTCTTACAAGATGTTTCTTCATTCTATATTTCTTAGTTACCCTATCAACAAGATAAACATGTTGTCATAGCAACCAAAACAAGAAATATGTCTATACAATACAAATATTTAAATTATTTCCTAATTACGAGGGGCATTCAATAAGTAAAGAGACAAATTGCTATAGCTCAATAAAGATTTATTTCAATCTTTCAAAACTAAGGCTATTTTTCAATATAATCACCCTTTACAGTTATGCATTTGTCCCATCTTTCTTGCAGCTTCCTAATTCCCTTGGCGAAGAAATCTTACGATTTACCCCGAAGCCACCTTTGCACCGCTGCCTTAGCTTCCTCATTGTTAGCAAATCTTTTTCCACGTAGGGCGTCTTTGAGTGGTCCAAACAGGTAAAAATCAGATGGGGCGAGTTCTGGGCTGTAGGCAGGATGAGGTAAGACCTCCCAATCCAATTCTTGAAGCTTATCTCGGGTCAGCTGAGCTGTATGAGGGCGGGCGTTATCGTGCTGAAGAATGACTCCTTTTGACAAGAGTCCACGGCGTTTGCTCCTGATAGCTGGTTTAACTTTGTGTTCTAGCATCTCAGAACAGTATAGGCTATTGATAGTTCGCTGATCTTCAAGGAAATCGCAATAGATTGGACCCTGTGAGTCCCAAAAGATGGTCAGCAGCACTTTACCAGCGGAAGGTTGAACCTTGAATTTTTTGCGAACTGGAGAGCTAGTGTGTTTCCACTCCATACTCTGCCTTTTGGTCTCAGGGTCGTAGTGATGGATCCAGGCCTCGTCGCAAGTCACTATTCTTTCAAAAAAAAGCGTCTCCTTCAATCAAACTTCGTTGCGTTAAGGCTTGACAAATGGAAAGCCTTGATTCTTTATGAGCGTCAGTAAGCTGTCTGGGAACCCATCTGGCACACGTTTTTCTGTACTTTAAAATGTTCCTAATGACATTGTGAACAGTTCCAACACTTACTTGAACTTCCTCAGCTATCATTTCAACAGTAATTCTTCTGTTATCACGAATAAGTCCGTCAATCCTCGATTCCAACGAAGAACCAGAAACTTCCACTGGACGTCCACACATCGGGGTTCATCACCTACACTTGTTCGGCCACTTTTAAACCGATCAACCCACTTGTACACATTCGCACGGTTCATACAACTGTTACCGTACTGTCTCAACATTCGAGAAAAAATTTCACTTGGTTTTACACCTTCTGCGACTAAAAACCTAATGACTGAGCGCTGTTCTTCTAAGGTGCAATCTTCTAGAGGACTTGCCATGATGAATTGATATTTTTGAAGTTATGTTGACATAAAATTACGAAACAGCAGATCAGAGCATATCCCAAGGTTGCCAGCTAACACTCCTGAAACAAAAAACAAAAAATTGATTAGTGTTAAAAATATAGACTTTGTCTCTTTACTTACTGAATGATCCTCGTATTTCCTTTTATATTTTTTTGTTCTTCTTCTTCTTAACAGCTCATGCCTTTTAAATAGCACTTTTGTCCCTAAATAGAAATAATATTGTGAAGAGCATACAAAATATACATTGTCGTTGTATGTGTACTTTAGGACATCTTAAATTGGTTACAATTGAAGAAAGAATCCTGGACCGTTAAACATTTCATATACATGGTTACCTTACTTTTTGAATAGGCTTTACATATAAAAATTACAATTCATAAAACAATATATTATTTTTATTTTATCTCAATACCATTCTTATATTTTTCCAATAATCAATTTTATTTTAATTTTATAAAATTATTAATGAAAAAGACATATTCAAAAGTTGATTGATTATTTAGGTCCTAAATAGATTCTTTAACTCAATATCATTTATACTTGTAAACAATAAAGTTGGTATAAGCTGAAGTACAACATAACATATTTGATTAATTTGGGCAGAATTAGCATAACTTTGATAGACATTATTCGTATTGATGCATAGATGTGATTGCATAAAATATAGACGAAGTACGAATTACAAGGAAATCATAACAATATTCAAAGTGAAACAAAACAAGAACTAATTGGATATGTTTTGGACGGACGTCATAACTTTAGCTCAAGTGACATTACCAAAAGATTCGATTAAGTTGCATTGAATAGCACAGTCTTGAGTACAATCCTGTATGTTATTTACTGACAGTTCTTTGATTTCTATTTTGAAAATTTCTGCCACCTATGCAATTACTACGAAATCTGGGAGTACGAGGAAAATTATATCGGTTGTTTACATTGTTCCTAAAAGCTGTATTATTATTATTTCTGTTTCTTCTAAAATTAGGTTCGGTCGTATTGCCATTACGAGAAAACACATTATCTCTTGCATTATGATTACAATTTTCTTTAACATTGATGTTTCGAACAGGAATATGGTTAGCTTGATTTCTGTTAGTATTACCTTGCAACCTAGACTGACTCTCATAATTTCGAACTATCATAAGTAAATGATTAAAATTAATACATTGCGCAGAAATCAACATTTGCTGTAGCCTAAACGGTAATAGTATTCGTATTGATACAATAATGCGTGATTCCTGCTGATATGGATTGATCACTTTCAAGTCATTATTTATTTATTTATTTATTTATTGAACAAATTCCCAGATACAGCATAACTTTGCCATTTTACACAGGGAAATGTTAAAAGAAAGAAAAAAAAACAAGAAAACAAATACAACAACAACATAGAACAGTGTCAAAAAAGAGTGTAAAAGTAATATTATTCCGTCAAAAGTCGTTTAACTGCTCTATCAAACCCTGGGTAGCTCGAAAATATGTCCACATCAGTTGTCACTTCATTATAACAGTTTGGTATTCTGTAAAAGAGAGACCTCTGTATAATAGCCAACCTAGGACGGGCAAGATGGAATAGGTGGGTATTTCGGGTGATGCGGGAAGGGACATGTAAGGATAGTTCCTGAAGTAATATTTCCGATCTTAAGTCTCCATTTACTATTTTATGAAGATATTTCAGGTCAGAGAAAATTCTACGTATTTCCGGAGTCTGGATACTCAGATGTCGCAAGTTTCTTCTTAGATAATATTCGCAGTGCAGGAACACGGAAACGGACTATAGCGATAAAGAAATTAAGAATAGAATCAAGTCTGGAGAGATGTGTAGGTGCTGCAATGGCCCATATGGGAGAGCAGTATTCGATCTTGGGCGCTATTAAAGTTTTATAAAAAGTTGATAATGACGAAACAGTACGTAGTTCAGTGAATCGATAAAGAAGTCCCAACATGAGCATTGAATTCTTAAGTATTTAGGAGATGTTGTCAGAGAATGTGAGTTTTGAATCAAAGATAACACCAAGATCATTATGACTAGCAGAATGTGTGATAGGGGAATCATTGACATGGTATGTGGAGGAAACAGGAGTCTTTTTCAAAGTAATAGTAATACTGTCACATTTCTTATTGTTGAGTTTCAAGTACCACATTCCACACAATCCTATAAGGTAATTTATGTCTTCCTGTAGAGCAATTCTGTCATGGAGACACGATATTTCTTTGTATAAATTACAATCGTCAGAAAAAAGCAGAAGGCCACTAGGTTGAGCTAATAAGTGCGTGTAGAGATCATTCATAAACCGGACAACTAGCAGAGGCCCAAGTACATTTCCCTGAGATCACGGGTTAGAAGTCGCCTCTGAAAGAACACCTCTCTGTTCACGGTCCAACAAGTAGCTGGTGATTAAAGAGAGAAATCTGTCATGTACCACTATGAGCAAAATAAATGGCGTGTCTCTTTATTTTGAAGTTTTTTTTTATTTGAAAATATCTCCGTTTTCTTTATATGTTCGAAATTTCGGAAGGTTTCACCAGCAGGACAGTTTAATAACAAACCCGTTTTTAATATTTGTGTTAGATATTAGCTTAAAATAAATAAATTAGAAGCAAAAAACATTAAATCGACCGAAATCACGAGAACTGCCAACTCTGCTAAAGTGGGAAATTTTCAAGAATGCGAGGGAATTCTGCAGTTCAACACGAAGCAGCGATATCTATGGCACTGAGATAAATTTGGATTAAATCTATAAACGAAAATTTTAACGAAATTTTTCTAATATGTCTTATTACGTGCATTATCTGCAAACTCCAAATATATGAATCTATGCTAAGTATTAACGTATAGATAGAGCAAAAAGTAGAAATTAGCTATGGAAAAGGACGAATTGGTAGCGCGACCGTAATGAAAAATAGTCTTTACCGTAGAATAGGTACAGTTCACGTAAGAAAACAAATAGCTCAGTTAGTTAAAGCAACGGGTAGTAGGGTCGAACCCCATAGAAGTGCCATTGTCATTTTTATTACTATGTATATTTTATTTATTTTCTTATGTGGGAAAGAATCAAATTGTAACATATGTGTAAAACTCATGATGATACCAAAAAAAGAAAAAATGTCGTTGTCGCACTTGCATTAGTGTCCCTAATTTTCTTTAACATTTTCGTAATTATTTCCCCTGTGCTCACTGTTCACTATATGCTCACTGGTGCATAACGAATGTCTTCCAGTGAATGTTAATTCTAATTTGGAGAATTTTATAAAGTTTCACAATGTTTCTCACTAGATAGTCTTCTATCTACTTTTTTGGATACTTTGATAACAGATTTCCCTATTAAATGTTTAATTTTCCCTAGATATTTAATTACGAAAAAGTTTTACAATGTATTTGTCTTGAATTGAAATTGTTTTGAGTTTACCACACGAGGTAAGTAGCCCGAAGAAGAAGAACTGAAGTAGCTGATATTCTACGTAAAAGCAACCAATTGTAGAATGATGATACTTCTTACCTTCAGCACATCATCTTTACGTTAGAGAGTCCAATAGAGAAAAATCCTGGTTTTTCCTTCCCTGCGACCATCCATCTTAAACCTCTACATACCATGGTTTGTCTCACAAAATTTCGGTTCTCCAAAGACACTCATATAATAATAATAATAATAATAATAATAATAATAATAATAATAATAATAATAATAATAATAATAATAATAATAATAATAATAATAATAATAATAATAATAATCATCATCATCATCATCATCATCATCATGAATATGCCATCCTTACATAATATAATAACCTTAGATATCTTAGTTTAAAATGCTTTCTTTACTAATTATTTGAGCAACTATGTAGGAGGGGGAACGACGTTTTATTTTGCCCCTCTCATTTCAGTACCCTTCCAACAGAAAGTAATTTCTGATAAGCAGGGCAGACAAAATGAATAAGAAATATATTTACAGCATCCTCTCCCCCTTCATGATTGGATTATCACGTAGCATTTTTTATTCTACCGAAGAATGGCCCTGTGCGGTTAGGGGTAGGTAACTAAAGAAATACCTAATATATACCGCCCCTTGATTGTAATATTACCGCTTCTTTATTTGTTCGAGGGAGCCCCTACACAACCAAGGGTGACAAAAATAGGAAAAGTCTCTATTGATTCCAGTGGCGGATCCAGCACGAACTCCTGGAGGAGGGCGGGGAAGTAAAAGATTCTTTTGATGATGTGAAGCTGTCATAAATTACCACTTAACTAAACTAAACATAATAGTGGCGTGAACCGGAAACCAGTCAGTTCAAATTGATGTAAAAGTTTAATTTTTAGCTTCATATTAAAGTTTTGGTTCCAAATGAGAATTTCAGTCTAAGTGGACAATAAGCAAATCTCGGAGGGCTCTTCGGTGTAGGGTTTCAGCTTCTTTATGGGACAAGATTCATGTAGTTGATACTGCAAAATTGTTTTGTATACATGAGTGGAAACTTGCACCATTTGGTTAATTTTATCTCTTATATTTTGCACATTGAAATTCCAAGCAATAGGTACTTCGCAAAGCTAAAAGGAGGCACTTACTAGTTTCATTAAAATGAAATGTGTCTTATGAGAAGTTGTCATGGAGCAGACGAACGAACAGGCACCCAAACGTTGGTTGAGTCGGACGGTTTGGGGTCCGTGGTGCATGGTGTCCGTGGATCGATTCTATTTCGCGCTAAGTGAAATTTGAGGTGGACAAATACCGTGTGCATGGGTTTTCTTGGCATTTTCCATTTTCCTCCCACTTTCTTCATTTCACCATTTCATTCACCATCGTTCTTCCTTAGCGTAGGTGCATAATCGTGCAACGTTAAACTAGATAATCCATTTAATTTTAATTTCAATAATAATAATAAACAATTAATTCAACTGAAAGGACTGTAATTTATGTACGGTAATTATCATAAATATGCTACCATTATAAAAACAATGCTTTGAGTAAAAAGATAATCCTTCCAAAGTGTTTACGAATGTGCACGAGATAAGACAAGTCTCGAGAAAGAGATGAGATGCGCTTTGTGACATCCAAGATAAGACGAGACAAATGTTTTGAACACGAGATAGTTTGTAAAATGTCTCGTCTTGTCTGGAATGTCTCGAAAACAAAAGTCTAAGTTTAATTTTTTTAAATATTATATTCGAACTTTCATTTTATTTTATATAAAGATCAATATAATTGTAAAATTGCACTGACATGTATTAAATTAACATGTATTAACAATGTAATTATATGATACTGTTAGATATTATAAATTTAATTTTTTTGTTCATATTTCATTAATATCTTTCTCTCTTTATTTTGTTATATATATATATATATATATATATATATATATATTATATATTTTTACAGTTTACTAACAAATTTATTACAATTCAAAATTATTCGACATCCAACTAAAATAACAACAGGCATAAATGAGGAATGGAACAATAGTTGCTAACAGAATAACAGAAAAATATAATAATTTGAATAAAATTGTAACAATTGCATTACATAAATTTACGAAACAATTAAGAAAAAACAATTAAGTCAACAGGAAATATATTTCGATAGTCGAACCAAACGAAGGGGTAGAAAACCACCTATCAACGGCATCATATCTAGTGTTACTGTCTGCTTTTCTACGCCATCCAATGATATTACACCTTATTTGTATAGTATGTCGTCCAGTTGTATAAATGTTCAGTGTTGTCCTTTGTGTTAGAAAAGAAATACCTCATCTAGTTCCTTTCCATGTGGTAAGGTGCCAAGAACCGACGACACGTTGCCACGTTGGATAGCAATAGATATGCGTTGAATTAGGAAAGATGTTGAACGAATATCTCCAGTAACGATAGAAATGCGTCTGCCTACTTCTCTAATAAAATCAAGGCTTGCAGACAGGGTTGATATGTTAAAAAAAAAAAATTTAAAACAAGTGTTTAAAACATGTTTAAAACGAGGGCTGTTGTTTTATTCAGTTTGTTTTAAACGTTTTAAACAAATTGTTTTAAACGTGTTTTTTTTCGATGTTGGTTGGACATGTTTAAAACAACTAAACATATCAGATTGAAGAAGCTAATTTAATTTTCTAACAAGCAACCCATCCTCCGCAGGATTTGTGCATGGAGTAAATTACAAGCAGAGTTATATTCTTATTATAACAGCAATTACTGAACGAAATTTTGCACATCAATGTGCGTATAACTAAACCAACAGAAATTCAAGTGAAGTATTTGAAAATTTCTTGATTTCCAAGAATAATGGAGGTTAAACACACTATACACTATTCTAAGATCCAAATTCACAAATTCAAAACTTGGGTATTTTTTGATCACTATCATTTCCATAATAATGAAGACTTCTCACATCATAAGCTAGAAGAAATGCTCTGACAATGAAAAGAGCAGTGACTAGCCTACAAGGAGCAAATGACATTTTAACTAAACAGTTTTCAAGATACATCTCTATCTGCAACATGGGTAGCTAATAATGATTAGTGTCTACGGACGGCATAACAACACAATTAACTCTAGACACCCGCCAGGGATTTTAACAAAACGGTAGACTCTCATGTTCGGGACTCTGGTGACTCCCTAATTATCACAGTCATGAGTTTTACACCATTGGAAAGCTTATAGACCACAAATTCCAACGAGGTAACATTCGTGAAATTCCCGCCGTATTCGTAGAAAAAGAACAGACATTTAAAAAATCATTAAAAATATGAAAATATTAACTTTGCGGGGCCCTGGCAACCCTTGCAGTCTCCCTACGCTGACAAAATTATGCTAATGTGTAGGCCACATACTTGTGACAATAATATAAGAAATGGTAGCCATTGTTGCCTTTGCGTAATGAATTCGTTTTAGGTAGGAAATATTATATATATATATATATATACACGCAGAAAAACATTCATTAAATTAGACATTCTCTCCCCTCCCCCACTATAGTACCACGTCTATATGCAAATCATTTTTGCTGCACACATCATGTATACGAACAAGAATTATGCTTCTAGACCACTTTAGTGAAATATATCTTGTGTTATATGGGACCGTCCCGAAAATAAATGTAAATTAACTAAATTTGACCCCCTCTTCCTGTATAAACAACAAGTACACATACAGGTTACTATCATGTAGGGGACTACTTCATTGCTTCACATACCAATTTTTAGGGATGTACCACAAAGGGGGAGAAATACCCGCCAAAACCTGATGAAAAAAATTTGATGAAAAATTTAAAAAAACAACTTCATCCTCCCTCTCTCGGCCGTACATACGTACCCCCTATATACATAAAATGCAACTGATGGAAAGCTTCATCCCTTAAAAATACTTTGGTACCACATCATCTTTCTAGCTTAATTAAGGACTGAGTTGTTGATGTTTGTTGTAAAAATAAATGTAATTTACGTTAAAAAAAAAAAAAAAAAAAAAATTGGCTAATTTTACCCTCTTCCTGCTACCCCATATACGTAAGAAGTCCAAATACACGATATTACCATGTAGTGGCCTACTTCATTGCTTCACGTAACAATTTTTATGAATCTATCCCCCAAGAGGGGGAATGGCGCCCAAAAAACTGTTGAAAAAAACCCAGAAAAACACGATATTTACCCTCCTTTCACATACATAAAATGTACATCAGCAAAGCTGCATCTTTCAGGAATAAATTGGTAGCAAAACCATCTTCCAGCCTTAATTTGAGGTTTAAGACTGAGCCATTGAGGCTTAAAGCCCTGATAGAACGCAACACAAAGAAACTAAACTACATATTCTGTGAACGGAGATCGGGAAATTTCCAATTTCTTTCTCCGGAATTGAACATTTGGTTGATCGAAATTACGGAAGTTCCCGAAATTTGATATAGCGGTTGAATATAGATGACAAGCAATACCTAAGAGTGTAAAATATGTAATATATATGCCTATTTAGATTATTGTTTTAAACAAAATAAACATTTTAAACATGTTTTTTTTTTTTTTTTTGTTTAAAACAAAGTACTTTGTTTTAAACGTTAAAAACGTTTTAAACATAAAAAACGTTCTTTTTTTTTTAAATCATATTTTTTTTCAACCCTGCTTGCAGATCCCCAAGCACCACTAGCCTCGATGGCAATTGGAGCAAAAATAAATTTATCAAGGAGGTTGTTATATTTCCTTTGGTTTTCTACTTCTCTACGACTAGCAACAGCTCCAGCATTCATAACAGATAAAGGGAGACTTGAATGGGCAAATGTATCTGAATATGTGAAGGCCCCTACTAGTGATTTGCCTTTTAACCAAGGAACTAATGTCATGCCATCAGGTCGTTTACCATCTGAACAACAACATCCTGAAGGTTCACGTATTGAAGGAATTCCAGCTGTGGTAAGGGCTCGTAAAATGATATCATTTACAGAGGAGTGTCTAGCGTGTCTACCCATGCTCTTCATGCATGAAAGGCCATGCAGGCCACGTTGGTTAACTTGATCCTCGCAAGCTGGACAGCGATGTGGCTCACAAATATCTGAACCTAATCTTAAGGCAACAGAGATTCGAAATGCCTCATTAGTCATATGAAGACCTAATGGTGGGGAGGGTATTGCATTCAACCATGTCCCAGCATGAAGGGATGAGGCAACACGAATCCTGGCTTTATCCTCTGGAGCAATAACTGACTGTAAGAGAAGTTCATGAAAATGCGCTACAATTGGTGTGTACCAAGATGCCTGAGAATCTATTTTGTTAATTTCTGGAAGATCTGTATCTGTTAAATTTTTCCATTTGGTAGAGCCTTCTTGAACTGTGCCATCTGGGTCTAGCTGGTAATCTTGCGGAAGAAGAGTCTCAACTAAACGAAGAGATCCGTGGTAGGACGCTAAAAAGGAAGGAATCGCCATATCCACGGATCGCCGAATACCAAGACCCCCTAATTTCACAGTTAAGGATGCTTGAATCCAAGATTTGTCGCTTAGGGAGCAGTTTAAAATTGACTCCAGACCAATTTTAAGGATATAATCATAGTTCTCCAATAGTGGAGTCTCATTCCAAGATGGAAAGCATCATAAGGAGTAGTTTTAAAATTATTTTTCAAGATCTATTCTCTCAGAAGTAGCTCTCTGCCTTAAAATTAATAACGGCATTTGTTATTTAAAAAAAATAAACAATGCCTAAACTTTTCGAAAAGAAGCTTCATTAAGGGTGAACCTGAAAGATGTTCACAAACTTCAGGAGGTGATTCGTGACATCAAAAGGAGACAAATGGTCCTCTTGCAGTTTTCGAATTCAGCTTCGTTGTCGAGATACAGGGTTGCCAACTGGTCGTGTTTGAGAAACTCACTAGGAATAAATTCAACTCCAAGAATAAACTACTACTCATATTTTTCAGGTCAATTGACTTATACTACGTTGCAAGGTTAAATATTTATTTATAAAGTGAGTACAAAATTTGCCAGAGTCTTTTCTGAGAAAATCGTAGAAAAAAGTCACCTCCAAGAATAAACTACCCCTCGTAAATTTTTCTAAGAGAAATATCTGATACCGCAATGTAGGGTTGTTAATTAAATATTGATTAATGAAAAATTTAAAAAAAAACTGTTAAAACCATTTTTGAGAAAATACTTTTCCCATTTTCGGCTGTTAGGAAACGACACTTATTTTAGGCGGTAGGAAAAAAATTGGAAAATCTCAAGTAGGAATACTATGTAAACCCTAAGTTTAAAATTTGTTGTAGATACGTTGAACGGTATGGCCTCTAGGCGAGTGCACAGAAAAGTGTACCGAACGGGCGGACCGGAAGGACGGGTATCGAAAAGTCACATTTTCGGTATGTAGACGCCATGAAACATGTAAATCCGTTGGAATCTGAATTTGATATTATTTTCACAATCACCATATTTTCTTCTCTTTCGTCGCTCGAAAAAGAAAAGCCTGAGGTTTACCACAAAAAGTAAGGGAGTTTACTAAAAAATATTCAATTACAGGACCACCGCACTAAACTTTTTCAATTCAATTTCTTAACTGTGTTAGGTCGCAGTTGTTACTGAAGTGTGTATTTGGATAATACGAATAAAATGATCGTATTTTTCAAATACATCGAATGCCAGATTATCGAATAAAAAACTTCGATTATAGAAAATCCACACTACAAAACTAACTCACACTTTGAGCACATTTTCATTAGATATATAATAGAGCAATTAATGCAATAATTGTTTATGAAATATGAAAAATCAAATGTGTCATTTTTGAGAAAGTCGTTCAAAAAGAACACGTCAGGAGTAACGTACCTCTTGTGAATTGTTTCGAACAATGAATTAAGATATACTTTTTGTTATTAATGAAATATTTATTTGCGAAATTTGAACAAAATCGCCTGTCGTTCGAGAAAATTGTCGGGAAAAACCTTGAACCCCAAAAACAAACTTTCCGTCGTATTTTTTTTCCATAGAAATGACTTATACTAAAATATAGGATAAATGAAATATTTATTTATGAATTATCAATAAAATTGCCCGAGTAATTTTTGAGAAAATCGTGAGGGAAAAATAACTCTCCGAATAAACTATCTCTTGAGGATTCTTTCAGGGTAAGCGAGTTATTCCGTAGTATTAGGTTTTTAATGAAATATTTATTTCTGAGTACGAACAAAATTGCTTGACTCATTTTTGAGAAAATCGTGGAGGAAAAACACCCTCAAGAGTAAACAACCCCTCGTATATTTTTTCAGGACAAAAGAGTTTTGCCATATTGTTCGGTTATTAACGAAATATTTAATTTTGAAATATGAATAAACTCTTTTGAGTCGTTTTTGAGAAAATCGCCCAGACAACACACACCACCAAAAATAAACTAACCCTCGCTTTTTTTTAGGTCAAACGAGTTATGCCATATTGTTAGGCTATTACTGAAATATTTATTTATGAAATATGAACGAAAACGCTTGAGTCCATTTTGAGAAAATCACTGAGAAAAAACTCACCCCTAAGTATAAACTACCCCTGGTAGATTTTTCTCAGATAAATGCCTTATACCACAAAATAGGGTTATTAATTAAATATTGATTAAAAAAAAAGAAGGAAAACAGGATCGTTAGAACCAGTTATGAGAATTTTTTTTTATTTTCATTGTACAGAAAACTACCCTTGTTTTGGGAGTAGGAGGGAAATTAAAGAAAAAAACTATAAGAAATACTATGAAAATCTTAAGCTAAAATTTGATGCAGATAAGTTGAACGGTATGGCCTCTAGGCGAGTGCACAGAAAAGTGTAGCGAACTGACGGACGAATAGACGGACATGTATCGAAAAATAACTTTTTCAGTATTAGGGGACACACTACATGTAAATTCGTTGAAATCTCAAATTTATTATTTTTTTTTTTTCGATCACCACACTTTCTTCTCTATATGTCGCTTTAAAGTGAAAGGAACTCAGAACTACAGATAAGAGACACCTATTTTCACACATAGACATTTATTGATTTAAAACTGTTTTAGTTTGTGTAAAAAGTCATTTCACTTCTAATTGAAAGGTTTTAACATGACTAACGTCATACCAATGAAGAGATGGAAGTTTCCAGGAAGTAAATGCATTCAGAAGTCTAGACTGCATTACGTCTATCAGCCTGTTTCTACTTCTGCAATTGCTGACAGCTATAATTTCGTCCGAACGCTACATGAAATAAATCTTGGTTGACGTCATTGTATTACTATTTTAGTATTGTTCTCTTCAGACTTGGTTGAAGGTTTGTCTTAACGGTTATACATTTTTTCTTTCTTATTTCATCGTTACACGTAAGAATAAAATGTTGTGGTGAATGGATAGATTCGAACCTACGAACATTGAGTTTTCATTCTTCCAACACTTTGCCAATGGACCAAGCTTTGTCTTCACGTTAACGCACGGTTACAGGCTTTATTACGATTTAAATAAAATGGCTGGCTGTTAAGAGTTTCCTGCTCACATATTTCGATAAAAAAAATTTCATTGCTTCGTAGATAAATAGAGCAATATTTAAATACACATTTTAGGAGAGTGCATTTTGGTGTATATAATAATTTCATGCCAGATAAAGGCTGGATAAGTTTTGATAAAATGTTTGATTTGTAGTTGTTAACAATAGGCTTGCTGTTCGGGGTGAAGTTCCAAGGTTCACCATTGACTAGGAGTTTTTGCTAATAATATCCCTTTTAACAATATTGACAGTGGACAAAAGTTAGTCCGTGTTGAAGCTTTTTTCTCCTAATTTAGTTATTTTATTTTATTATTTAATGAATATATTGAAAATATAAATGTCAGCAGGCACGTACGCAGTAATTTATTTCGGGAGCGGTCCAAAGCTATTTGGGGGGTCATACTTCAATATTAGGATAAATTATAATAAAATTTTTTAAAAATAATCCCCAAAATTAGCCTAATTTTACAGAAAAGTTGGGATTACAGAGGAGTCCGGACCCACCTCTAAATGCGTCCTTGTTTGTCAGTAAGGTTTCCTCATTTTGAAACCCTCAAAAACTTCGGATAGATAAAGGAAAACGAGTAATTTTTCGTAAAATATCACTATAAGGAGACGCGACATTTTTATTGCACATTGTGGTACCCCACGTTAACAAGGGCAAAAATTACTTCCCTTTGGTTCTCTGCCATTGCGCTCTATCGAAAGGTTAGGTTTGTAAAATATTACTCCTAAGAACAAACGTGATTGGCAGATAGCAATATTGAACACAACTCCACAGAAATGCATGCTGAACTTATGTTTATAGCTACCCTTTGGTGATTTGCACTCAAGATCAATCGAGTGATAACTCAGTTCCGTCCCTGTTCTTAAGCTGTGTTCGTATTACTTCGAGCAGTTTTGACGTATTTGTTTTCCAACCACCACATGAACAGACAATCGGGGCAAATCATAGCACACAATACATTTAAGCAAGTATATTTGTCGTGAAATTATTACACACATTACCCAAAGACTATTTAATATATGAATCTATACATTTATTTATATAGATAAAGCAAACAGTGGAAACTACCTATCGAAATAAATTAACAGCACGATCATAATGATAAGCATGCCTCGTAATATAACAGACTTGTTTCGCGTAAGAAATCGAAACTCAGTTAGTCAGAGCAACTAGTTTGTACGAATTAAGTTGTTAGTTCGAGCCCAGTACGAGTAAGGGTTTTTATTACTATTGTTTTTCTCTTTTTTATGTGAGAAAAAAATCAAATTGTGACATCGTAATATCAAATGTATTTGGTTAGGTAACTTTGTCTTAGCTAAACTTTAAATATTAGTAACTGTCGAAATTATTTCACTAAACGATCAGTTACTGAATATTTCAAACACGTCAAACCAGTGGTATAACATGAAGGTTAACCTCTCCTCCGCAGCACTTAGTTATGCGTCCATACTTTCAGGGCCGGAACAAGGGCCGGGCGACTGCCCGGGGCGCCAGAGAAAGAGGAGCGCCAAAACGAGCCTCACAAAATAAATTTTATAATGTGTTTTTTATTGACTTTTTGGTTTATATTCTTGTAAAGTAGCGGCAATTACATATTCTTTTTCCATTTCACCCTGGAAGAAAAGAGTTTCATAGTATTAAGGGGGCTGTATCGACAAATGGAGAGATAGCATGTAGAATTAAGAGTAGAAGGGGAGTAAGTATTGTTTGTTTGTTTGCTTGAGTTTGGCGTTCCACAGTTATGCCTTAATGGCCAAAGGAGATGTGGATACTAATTATAGTGGAATCCGAACCACTTTTATCGTTCAACAGTAACCCAGGGACTGGACCCGGGACCACAGAAGGCAGGCGTGCTAGCCACTAGACCAAGCGGGGCGGGACGGAGTTCGTATTGTTTATAGCGGGCCATATTCTTTGTGAAGTTTTCCTAGGTAATGAATGTCTTTTTGAAAAATGGGTTTAAAATATTAAAAACACTATGATACAATGTAAAATATAGGCTAGTACTTGGGGGAGGGCGCCAAAACGTCACTTTGCCCGGGTGAAAATTTGCCCTGGTCCGCCCCTGCGTATTTTCTATATATTTTTTGGCCTTGCAGCTTATGCGGTCCCCACGCCACAGGGTTGAGGTGGCGCTATTTACCCCTATACTTCGAACGTAATTCAATAACTGTTTAAGAAATTCTACCATCAGCGTGGAAACGGGAATATATATTTTTCTAATAGTCCCATAGAACTTTCACCCAGAACGCCGGATGCAATTTTTCAGAATGGGCTCTGCTTAAGTATGAGGAGGATCTGATGTTTCCTAAGTAAGTTCCTTTCAGAAAGTTTGCTATTTCTTTAACGGTGATGTAAATAAAAATACTCATCGTTATTAGCCCGACACCAAACCATCCTGGACAAATCCTCCTAGAACAACGATCGGCTAAAGTTTATTCTGCCTAATTTTATAAGCGGCTCAAGAGTGAAACACTTGTTGACGAAAGCAATGCTGTGTATACACTGCCTTGCTTCTGACAAAATGTAAAGTGCTTTCTAATCTTTAGACACTTTTCCTATTCTTTTTGTCAGCCTTGGTTGTGTAGGACGCCCTCGAAGAAATAAAGAAGCGGTAACATTACCGTGAACGGGCGCTATAAATATATTAGGTATTTCTTTTGTTACCTAACCATAACGGTCTAGGGTAATCTTCGGTAGAATAAAAAATGCTCCATGATATTCCATTCATGAAGGAGGAAAGGATACTCTAAATATATTTCTTATTCATTTTGTCTGCCCTGCTTGTCAGAAATTATATATTTTCTGTTGGGAGGGTGTTGAAAAGAGGGGCAAAATAATAAGTCGTGCCCCTCCTACATTTTAAATTTTGTTACGTGGTTGCTCAAATTATTACTAAAGAAAGCACTTTAAACTAAGATGTCTAAGGTTACTACATTATGTAAGCATAGCATACTCAGGAATAATAATAATAATTATAATAATGTCAAATATGAATGTCTTTGGAGAGCCGAAATTATGTGACACGAATCATTACATGTACAGCTTTAAGATGAGTGGTCATAGGGGAGGAAAAACAGGGTTTTTCTGTCTGACTCTAACGTAAAGATTATGTGCTGAAGGTAAGAAGCATCATCATTCTACAATTGGTTGCTTTTACGTAGAATATCAGTTACTTCAGTTCTTCTCCTTCGGGCTACTTACCTCATGTGTAAATTCAAAACAATTTCAATTCAAAACAAATACATTGTAAAACTTTTCCGTAATTAAATATACATAGGAAAAATTAAACATTTAATAGGGAAATCTGTTATCAAAGTATCCAAAAAAGTAGATAGAAGACTATCTAGCGAGAAACATTGTGAAACTTTACAAAATTCTCCAAATTAGAATTCACATTTACTGGAAAACATTCGTTATGCACCAGTGAACATATAGTGACCAGTAAGCACAAGGGAAATAATTACGATATCGATTGCAAACAAAAATTAGGGACACTAATGCAAGTGCGACAACGACATTTTTTTTCTTTTTTGTATCGTCATGAGTTTTACACGTGTTACAATTTGATTCTTTCCCACATAAAAAAATAAATAAAATAACCATAGTAATAAAAATGACAATGGCACTTCTATGGGGTTCGAACTCTCTACCTTCGGCATACAGACTGGTTGCTTTAACTAACTGAGCTATTTGTTTTCTTACGTGAACTGAACCTATTCTAAGGTAAAGACTATTTTTCATTACGATTGTGCTATCAATTCGTCCTTTTCCATACATAATTCCCATTTTTTGCTTTATCTATACGTTAATACTTAGCATAGATTCATATATTTGGAGTTTGCAGATAATGCTCGTAATAAGACATATTAGAAAAATTTCGTTAAAATTTTCGTTTATAGATTTAATCCAAATTTCTCTCAATGACATAGATGTCGCTGCTTCGTGTTGAACTGCAGAATTCCCTCGCGTTCTTGAAAATTTCCCACTTTAGCAGAGTTGGTAATTCTCGTGATTTCGGTCGATTTAATGTTTTTTGCTTCTAATTTATTTATTTTAAGCTAATATCTAACACAAATATTAAAAACGGGTTTGTTAGTAACCTGTCCTGCTGGTGAAACCTTCCGAAACTTCTAACATATGAAGAAAACGGTGATATTTTCAAAAATTTTCAGAATAAAGAGACGCGTCATTTATTTTGCTCACAGTTGTACATTAAATCTATTGGAGAGTTTATGAAGATGAATGTGACTGGCAGAATCAAAGGCCTTCGAGAGATCAAAGTAGATAACATCTAATTCAGTATTCTTATTCATACATTTGACTGCATAAGAAAGAAGAGTACTTAAGTTTGTGAGACTTGAGCTTCTCGGTAGAAAGCCCTGCTGAGAACTGTGGATGTAAGGTGAGGTTAATTTAAGCAGTCTGTCTTTGATTATTTTTTCGCAGAAAATTGATATTACAGAAAGAAGAGATATTGGCCTATAGGATGATACATGATACAAGTCCTGATTTATATATTGGGGTCACGTGAGCTAGTTTCCTACTGGTGGGATAATACCCTTCCTTGAAGCATCATCTATTGAATAAGATAGATAGAGGAATCGCAATAACTGAAGCAGTTTCGTTGAGAAAGAGAGGACCAATGTTATCAGGTCCAAGCGATCGATGTGGAGATAACGATTGCAAGAGATCCAGAACTTCGTCCGGGGTGAAATCACAAAATCTGTGAGACTTTTGTCCACCTTAGGATCAAAACGTCGGTTTCTAATCTGGGCATCCCGGTCTGCTAACATAAAATCGTTCTCAAAATTTGCCATCAGCGCATTTTTAAAATCCTAATAATTACGTAGACTATCTCTGATAGCTTTATAGCATACCGAACAAGGTGGTAATAAAATATGTGGCAAGATTTTGAGGAAATTAGACTTGTTTACACCAATTAACTCACATTCCTCTTCAATTTTTTCTAAAAAGGTGCTTGCTGGGATATCCTCACATCTATCACTAAATTTAGTAGAGATTTTACTTCACTAAATTTTACGCGGGTATAAGTACTAAAATATCTTAAACGTCTCGGTTTTACGTGCGTATGGTTTCTTCGATGTGGTCTTCTCTCTTCATCCTCGATATTAGAAATGGTGTCCTTCCTTTCAGAATAGCCTTCTGATGGATTACTGTTCTCTTCACATGGCCTTGATTCAGCTCTCTTATGTTCCACATACGCTACGTTGATGGCAGGGTCGGGATTACAATTAGCTGTACTAATTTTCTCTTTGATGATCTGTACTTCGTGTTGCAGTCTCCGAATTTGATTTGTATTGTTATTAACCTGTGTGTCTACTACTTCAACTGTACTTCCCACCGCTGCAAAACTATGGATAATTTGCTCTATCCTATTGTCGGTTAGTTCCAGTTTGGTATTTATCTGTTGCATTACTTGTTCCATTTTGGAATTCAATTTGGAATCCATCTGCTGTCCTATTTGTTGTGTTACTTGCTCCAATCTGGAATCCATTTGCTGTGTTATGGAATTCATTTGCTGTCCTAGTTGTCGTATAAGATCAATCACATCCGTCGATGTCTCAGTTGCTGATATATTGATATCATCAACTCTATCACTGGTATCTTCGTCCCTTTGAATATTCATTTTAATTCTTAGATATATTTTCTTTTTATTTCGTAATAGAACGTAATCCGTGGTGTTTGAGTAAATGAGATAGTTTACTGTAACTTCTAACTAATCTCAAAGGTCCCAGGGTTTCGGCACCATATAAATATAGGTAACGTGTTTCTTTTCGTTACATTCCCTAGTTCCCAATATATTTTTAGTATCTATAAACTACACAAGATTATGATAGATCACACCACGATTATGCACTTTAGAATAGGTATATTTCAGAATATATATATATCAAATTTGAGACATTAAAATAATGAACATTCAATTCTTACAAGATGTTTCTTCATTCTATATTTCTTAGTTACCCTATCAACGAGATAAACGGGTTGTCATAGCAACCAAAACAAGAAATATGGCTATACAATACAAATATTTAAATTATTTCCTTTTATATTTTCTTCTTCTTCTTCTTAACAGTTTATGACTTTTAAATAGCACTTTTGTCCCTCAATAGAAATAATATTGTTAAGAACATACAAAATATACATTATCGTTGTAGGTGCCTCGGACCTCAATGAACTCCCGACGGATTGGAGTTTTAACACAGCAATTGTTTCTTTCTCTTGCTCTCTCTTCGTGTGTGTGTGTGCATGTTCTGCGCCTCTGGTAAAGAAAGAAAGAACAACCAATGCGTTGTTTCTCCAACACTACGTGTGTTCAACACTGGGAGCTGCAAAGAAAAGCAGTAAATTCTAAACTTCCTCTATTGCCTCTTCCCGAAATTGAAGGCACAGACCTTCTATTTGTATCCGAAGTTATTTTCATTTCTAGTTTCAGTTTTCGTGAATACAGATTGTATTGCATTGTTAGTTTCGTCTTTTTTTTTTTTTTTTTTTTTTTCAAATTTAGTGCAATTGCTGGTGGTAGTATCAGTTCGGGATATGTGAACTTGTTTGCGGTGCTATGAATAATTTTTATTTCTTAATAGATTATTTCTATTTCGCCTTTATGCTTTGAACAAATGCTCCTTTTTTTATGAGTAATGATGAAGTTTAGAAACTTAGTGACGTGCTCTAAAATTACTTGATAGGGGGGATATCAACTATGTGGCATTATTTTGGTCTGATATCTGCATTTGAAGACCTTGGGTAAGTACATAGATCGTTCACTAATTTTTAATTTGTATCTGTACGGTTTATATTGCATTTTAATTAGAGTAGTTGATATTGGATAACAAGGAAACTGATATAATGTCGTGTTTCGTTTCATTCAGAAAACACATTAAAATGTGTTTAAAACTATTTTCGAAATCGGCTGATTCCACGTCAAATCACCCAGGTTATGTCACCCACCAATTCAGATTTTAATGAAACTACGTGTACTTGTTAACACTACTAAGGTATGAAGACCTGTAAAATTTTTCTTCCGAAATCCTACTAGTTTGTGAGAAATACGAGACCAAAGTTTTAGAATTTTAGGCATCCCGGTCGTTCTCGAGGCCATCTAATATTTCGTATAGCTTAATACAAAAATTCATATCTCAGTACCTAAGCAGTGTACCACTTGGAAATTTCTACCCGAGGTTTATGTAAGCCTGTAGAGCTAATGAAAAACACACAATCAAGATTGCTGTACATTAAGGGTGAAAAATGCACCCTTGCACTTCAAAATAGTTAATTTTTGTGTTAATTTCTAATTTTACATAATGTGCATTATCGCTGTGAGGCGAACCAATTACCTTGCCGCTCTTTTTAAAAAAAAATTAACCTTAATGTATGTTCTAAGAGACTGTAAAATAAAATTAATGGTTTTTTGAATGCTTCGGTTAGTAATTCTCGTTTAACCGTTCAAGGCAACGCGCCAGCTTTTCGTGTCATCTGTAAAGTGTTATTGCCATTAATGCAAGCAAGGTATTGGCACATTATTGCTCGATTCACTCACACAGGTCTCAAGTAATCACTAAGTATACGTGTTGTTTGTGTTGAAATGTGTGGGGATTCAGAGAAGCGGGATAACCAGGCTAGAAACATTCAATCTCGAAATTTTATAGTTCTTTTTTTTTTTTTTTTTCCTGTTTGCCGAACTATTAATATAATCAAAGTGAATTTAATGTTAAAATTGAATTAATTTTCCAAATCTACAGTCCATTATCTTTCAAATAACGTAGAAATGAAGGTTATATAACAGTCAAGGGAAAGCCAGTGCCACATAAAAGTCCTACCAACCAAACTTAACCTAACCGCTCAAGTCCTACCAACCAAACCTTAACCTAACCGCTCAAACTAAAGTACAAAATTTTAGTCATAATGCAAATTTTGTATGACTTGAAGAGTATACATTTATTTAATATATTTGTTGATATATGTATCTATAGTGTCAAAGATCTTACGTTCGTAGTTGTTAAATATAAGGGTGTCTCAAAAGTCCCCTGACATAGGGTAACTGTTATTATCATAGTTACAACAAAATGTAAGAGGAAAAACAGTTTCCAAATATGATGTTTTCAATCTAAAGTGAAGGATTTTTTTAAATCGAACTAGCCGTTTGGGCTGTGCACTCTTTATGCGCCCAACGTTAAACGAAAATGCAACGTTGCCATTAATAGAGGGGCTGGGGCAGGTGGATCAATTTTGTAAAAGTATGGTGAATAGGAGTCATGTTTTAAATGGGGGATGGCCATCGACACGTTAGCGTAAAAAACAGTAATTTCATTCACTTATGTTGTGGGTGGGGGGCGCGGTGGCTCAGTGGTAGAGCGTTCACCTCTGGTGCTTGGGGTCCCGGGTTCGATCCCAGCCCCCGCCAAGTGAACTTTGTGGTGGACAAACACCGTGCTCGTGGGTTTTCTCGGGGTTCTCCCGTTTCCTCCCACTTTCTTCATTCCACCATTTCACTCATCTCTCATTATCACCGTCTCCTTTAGCCTAACCGGCATAACCGTGGGACGCAAAACTCAAAGATTTCATTTCATTTCATTTTATGTTGTGGGTCCAAGTAAATGGCAATGTTGCGTTTTCATTTAGCATCGGGTACATGAAGAGTGTACAGCCCAAACGGCTAGTTCGGTTTAAAAGATTCCTTCACTTTAGATTGAAAACATTATATTTGGAGACGATTTTCCCTCTGATAATAACCGAGTTACCCCATGTCAGGGGACTTTTGAGACATCCTCTACACAAGGACAAATGTTCGTTTCATGAACATCCGAATAAAATACTTTCTCCTTCTGAAGTTCTAAACTCACTGTTATTTTTAGAGTTATTGTGTAGCTTTCAGTATTTGAGACGAAGTTACATTCACCGAATTTGCAACTGTGGGAGGGGAGTAAATTTCATTTTTTCACCTCAGAACTTTTAGCTGTGAATGTACACGATGCATAATAGACTATCAAATCTAATGCAGGACTAGTTACGGATTGAAAATCGTTTAGTTAACGCGAACATGCAAGCTGTGTCTTGAACTACCAAGCTGACGTGAAAAATCTTGTCTGAGCAATGCGAGTAGGAACATGTCTAATCTTGCCTGATTCTGCATTGTGGCCGTACAGTAACTTGTTCATTTCGGTTTCAGCTGTGTTTCTGTGCAGATGTTTATGTCGTGCTGAGTGCTTAAGACTGAATACTTATTTGGGTTGCTGCAAGATAGTGTTGTTCATTCTGTCAAGTGATAATCTGGCCTACAACGATGTCGCGAAGCGAGTTAGAACAGTGTAGTGTAGGAAAGGAAACTAAAAGTGAATGCCACAAAAACAGCTATACACGGGTTGTCAAATTGCATTGCATTATCAGTGCATCCGAGAAAGAATTGTTACCCCAAAGGAGTGGAATCAGTTCTGATTTGTTAACTAGTGTTTGTGAACATCATAAAACATATTACTTGAAGAAATATGAACATTATCAGACAAGTTGTTTTGATCCATTTAATTGCCACAAAAAATCACTAAGGCTTTGCGAAAACAGGGTGTCTACTAAAATCCCAAAGTGAAATTTCGTGACCTTTTCTTTACCAAACCATAAAATTTCCTAAAATTTTCAAGAGCGAATTTTCATCCATGCGATGGAAACGTACTTTGCTTGCGATTTGGTAGCGTCTAAAGCTGATCATAGATATTTTTGGTGGTGAACTCTGACGTTTTATAGAACAAAATTTTCCAATCTGTACTTACATTTGAACAGTTAAAAAAAATCGTGACCCAAAAGCTAAATTTCGTGACTTTTTCGTGACTTTCATGACCATTTTCTGATTTCGTGACTTTTTCGTGACATTCGTGACAGATAGACACCCTGGAAAAGTAAGTGTTGATTTTGCTAATGAAATTAATAAGAACGCTGACTCCATAAAAGCTATTCCTGGAAAAAAGATATGCGGTAACTGCAGAAACAAACTTGGGATTTCCTTTCAATGCAAAGACGTGGGCGGATTTGGTTAACACAATGTATTCGTTTTAGAAGAATCTGTCGCAAAAAAACGAAACTGTAGAAAATCTTAAGGTTTCATTCACTTACAGCATTAGGGGAGTCACCACTAAAATTCCATGCCATTCCGGCACACAGCAATCCTGCATATGCTAAAAGAAAGCTTGACTCAGCAAGTTCTGCTCTGAAAAGTAAAATAAGCAAAGTTGTGGGAAAAGAGCTTTTCTCTAAACAAGATTCTTGTAAAATTTCAAAAGATGTGAAACAAAAGGCTCATGATATGGATAAACTTCTTGATTTAATAAAGACCAAATTCCAAGGTAAAATCACTAGAAGAGAAAAAGTACAACTGTTAACTTTAGTGCCCTCATCTTGGAGCAGGAAACAGATTGTCGATGAATTTAATGTGAGTGAATAAGCCGTCCGGCAAGCAAGGGAAGTTCTGAAGAATAAAGGAATTTTAGCTATTCCTGAATTGAGAAAGGAAAAACAGCTGAGTGAAAATACAATTCAAATAGTAAAGAATTTCTATATTTATGTTGAATATTCCAGAATTCTACCTGGAAAAACAGTGAGTATTTCAAAAAATGTACACATGGAGAAGCGATTATTACTTGGGAATTTAAAAGAATCATATTCATTTAAACATAAACATCCCAACATTAAAATTGGATTTTCTAAATTTTGCATGATACGTCCTAAGTGGTGTGTATTAGCAGGTTCTGCTGGGACACATTCCGTGTGCGTGTGTACAATACATCAAAACGTTATTTTCCTACTGCATGCATGTCATATAGAAGAGACATATCAAGACTTGATTCGTCATCTGGTTTGTTCTGTGTACAGTCGGGATTGCATGCTGAGGCATTGTTCCGAGTGTCCCTCCAGTGAAAATTTGAGGCAGCTTCTGATTGCAAAATTCGAGAAGTTTGATCCTGGGGAGGAAGTAACATATTACCAGTTGTTCTGTCGTATCAACGGACAGAACAGAATTGGTGAAAAGTACTGTCACACTGGACGAGTATGTGACAATTTTGATACGAAAGCTTAAAAAGCTTGTTCCACATTCATTTATTTCCAAAGCATAGTCACATTTCTTAAAGGACAGAAAGAAAAATCTTGAGCCAGAGACAGCTGTCGTTCTAATGGACTTCAGTGAAAATTATTCCTACATAATTCAAGACGAAGTTCAAGGGTATCTATCACTGGTCTACTGATTCCTGTACCCTACACCCACTATATACACGTCTTCCTGGATCTGCAGATCTGACTGTTTCTAGTTTGTGTGTGATATCAGATGACTTGGAACACGATGTCGCATTTGTTTATGAGACTCAGAAACAAATAACTTTTTTTCTGAAAGAGCAATTTCCATATCACATGGGTAAATCCCCATGTGATTGTATTGGTGGGACAATTAAACGTCTGCTTACTAAAGAAAGAGATCAAAGATGTTCTGATTTTTTAAATACGCCAGAAAAAGTTTTTACCTTCTGTAGATCTTGCATTGAACATATAAATTTCAGCTTGCTGAAAAAAGAAACTCTCATAGATACACGCAAAAAACTACAAAATCTTTTCCTGGTGCAAAAACAATTCCTGGAACACGAACATATCATCAGTTCTCTCCTCTAAACCAAACCTCGATTGGGACAAAGCGAATCAGTGCTGATCCAGATTTCAGTTCCATTTTTTATTTTACTGAAGAGAAGACATCTTCTCGAATGAACATCGCGGACATCATCACTAATTCGTATCTTTCATGTGTTTACGATAACCATTGGTTTTTTGGGTTAGCAGTAGGTAAAGATGAAGAGAAAAATGGTGTTGAAGTCAAGTTTATGCACCCTTTTGGATCGGCTCCATCCTTTTACTGGCTTTCTGCAGGAAAAGACGACGTGTGCCATGTTCCGATATACAATATTATTTGTTCCGTGTGCGCCCCCTATACTAAAGGTACTGGAAGAGTATATTATTTCTCAGATAAGGAGGTTCAGTTTGCGGAGGAACAATACAGGCTGTGTTTTGCCTAAACGAAGTAGCAAGTTCCTTCAGTCTCAAATAGTGAAATCCAATCACTGTGATTGACTATGCTGATGTAAGAAATTGACTGCATGCACAAGGAGTTTTGTATATTTCTTTGGCTACAAATTTTCAATTTAATGTAGTGGAAAAGTTCAATCATTATTTTTACTTCGTTTTGAAGACTAAAATGTAACTGTCGTAAATGTTGATAAAAAGAAGTACGAAATTGAGTTTTGTTTTGTACTTTGTATTGATCCTGTAGTTCCTATTTTTAAATTACGTTTATGAAAGTACGTCTTCTCAATCGAAAAATAATCCAGTACTCCCCCCCCCTCGGACTGTCATATAGCCTTCATTTCTACGTTATTTAAAAGATAATGGACTGTAGATTTGGAAAATTAATTCAATTTTAACATTAAATTCCACTTTGATTATATTAATAGTTCGGCAAACAGATTTTTTAAATATAAAATTTCGAAAGTGAATGTTTCTAGCCTGGTTATCCCGCTTCTCTGAACCCCCTCACATTTCAACACAAACACGTATACTCAGTAATTACTTGAGATCTGTGTGAGTGAATCGAGCAATGATGTGCCAATACCTTGCTTGCATCAATGGCAATAACACTTTACAGATGACACGAAAAGCTGGCGCGCTGGCCTTGAAGGGTTAAACGAGAATTACTAACCGAAGCATTCAAAAAACCATTAATTTTATTTTACAGTCTCTTAGAACATACCTTAAGGTTAATTTTTTAAAAAAAGAGCAGCAAGGTAATTGGTCCGCCTCACAGCGATAATGCACATTATGTAAAATTAGAAATTAACACAAAAAATTAACTATTTTGAAGTGCAAGGGTGCATTTTTCACCCTTAATGTACAGCAATCTTGGTGTTTTTTCATTAGCTCTACAGACTCACATAAACCTCGGGTAGAAATTTCCAAGTAATACATTGCTTAGATACTGAGATATGAATTTTTGTATGAAGCTTTACGAAATATTAGATGGCCTTGAGAACGACCAGGATGCCTGAAATTCTGAAACTTTGGTTCGTATTTCTCACAAAATATTAGGATTTCGGAAGAAAAATTTTACAGGTCTTCATACCATAGTAGTATTAACAAGTACACGAAGTTCCATTAAAATCTGAATCGGTGGGTGACATTTCGGATTTTTTTTGGGTAATTTGACGTGGAATGAGCCAATCATGACTACTATAGAATATTTAAGTTTTATATATTCGCTAATTCATTATCTGCGGATGCGGATACAGATGTTGCGGATGCGATATTTTGTATCCGCGCAGACCTCTACCTATTGCCTCATAGGAATAGAACCAAGCTGGATCTCATTTGAATATAATTTTATAAATACTTTGCATTAATTTTTAATTAATTAATTTTTTCTCCTGCCTCAATCAAATTTATTTGTTATCAGAGTGAAAGTCACCACGGATGTTACCAGTAAGGCCAAGTTAAAGAAATATTTTTATTTCAGTTACGCAGCAAGTGAGACAGCATTGGAGTCACATTGCGCTAAACATAAATCAAATTCTAATTAATTGCATGACTGTTTCTTTGAAGCCCTGGAGCTCCATGAAGAAATAGGATTTCACGGATTTAAAAGTTTTTCTTTCGGAGAAGTATGATTTCACAGTTTAAAAGTTTTTCTTTCGGAGTAGGATTTCTGAGATTTAAAATAGTTTTCTTTCATTTACTATTTTCCGTTTTTCTATTCATCAGTAGAGACCCGAAATTCGAAACCCGTGGACTCGACTTCAGCACCCGAAGCGCAGCTTAAGGTATTCAAACAAAAGATGGGCCAGAAGTTTTAACTTGTCTTGACCAATACTACTTACGCAAATTTAATTTGCATACACAACCAGCACGAACCCTTGGTAAACCCGAACTCAAATTCAATTATTTAAATCAGCTGTGGTGGAGGTTATTGGTGGCCACAATGAGTATAAACTGATTTGGATAAGCGTTACACAACTTACATTATTCTACGTTTCAAACAAACAAACAAACACAAACACACACACTCGCACACACACACACACAAAACTGATGCAGAAGTTCGTCCCGTTTCTGGCGCTAGATAGCAATGACACCCAAAATAAAAGTGCTGGGTAGTTTACGTTTAAAATGTTGCTGTTGAGTAACAGAAGAAGCTTCCGTGAATATGTAGGGAAGAAATTTGGTTGTGTTGTTTAATTTTGTGAACTATGAACAATGACAGAAAATAATGAGCACTTTACGGCATAACTTTGTGCAGCATAAACAATAACAGAAAATAAGGAGCACTTTCGACATATCATGCTTTTTTATTACCTGGAAGACAAGAATGCGTCAGAGACGCAAAAGAAAATTTGTATTGTGTACCGTTAACGATTCTACAGGTTGTAAGTTGCTCAGAAATTTCGTGAAAACCATTTTAGTGTTAGTGATGCATCACGTTCGGAACGACCGGCCGAGGCTGTTGGTAACGAAACAATGGTTCTAATGAAAATAATCGTCATAGAACAACTCAGTAGATGGCAGAATCTTTGGAATCAAGTAATAAACATTGTGAAGACGATTATGTCAACTTGGAATGAATAACAAGATCAATGTATAGATATCGCATGGATTAACGGAGAAATCTTTGACAGACCAAATTTCTGCTTACAATTCTCTATTGAAACGGAACGAAATCGATCTATTTTTAAAGCGTATAGTTACGGCTGAAAAATGCATTGTATATAATGATGTTAGCTGTAAGAAATCATGGTGTAAGGGCAGGGATGCCCCTTCAACTCGTTCAAAAGCCAGTTAACATCCGAAGAAATTTATGCTATGTTTTTGGTAGATACTGGAAGGAAATCGTTAATCTGAGCTGTTATCGGAAAACCACACCATTATTTCGGAGAAGCTGTTCACAACTGAATGAATTAAACCGAGTAATCGACTAGAAGCGCTTTGAATTAGCTAACAGAGTGCTGTTCCATCACGACGATGCTAGACTACACATGTCTTTGGCCATCCGACACAAACTGTTACAACGTTAATGGAATGTTTTCGTCCACCCGCCGTACTCCTGGACCTTGTGCCTTTCGACTACCATTATCTCGATTGCTTCAAAACAGATTACCATGCTAAAAACTTTATAGCCTTGAAAGACCTTGAAAACTCACATGGGTAAGTTCTTTCGCCAGAAACCTCAGAACTTCTGTAAGCGCGAGATTATGCAGGAGAGATGAAGGAAGGTCATCGAACAGAATAGCATTATGTTTAAAAAAGCAGCAAAAAGCAGCTATTTGTTCAAGTTTTTCGCAAAAACGGAACGAACTTCTGCATCAAACCAAAATACGTCAAATTTATTTTATTATAAATTTGACACCTCTGACGTTTCACACAAGATAGTTCGCAACAAACATAAATAAATAAATAAATAAATAAATAAATAAATAAATAAATAAAAATATTTTGCCGCTTAAGATTAAAATGAAAATGCTTAATCGTTTAAGTCTTAGGAAAATGTCTGCATTCATATCACCTTCTTTAATATCAACGAATCAACTGTGCGAAGTATCAAAAAACCTAAAGACAAAATCAAGAATTCTACAGCTTCAACTTCGCTACCAGGAAAAGCTGTGTGCATGATCCACCAATTGAAAAAATGGAAGCGACATTAATTCTATGGACTGAAAGCCGCAATAAAATAAGAGTGCCTTTGAGTGGTATAATAATTAAGTGAATTTTGGCACAAAAACGTCTCTACACATATTTGAAAGTACCTACCACTGAATCTTTGACTGGAGGATTTAAAGCATCAGAAGGTTAGTGTAACGAACTCCAGCGTGACAGTTAATCTACATCTAAATTGTAAGAGAAGATGCATTCGCAGACACTACTCAATTGCACCATATCCAGATGAATTCTTGAAGGCGGAAACGAACACGAACAACTTTTCTAATGCGCATGGAACAGTTTATATACATATATAATGTACAAAAAAAAACTTCATATTAAAAAGTGAAGATCTGAACTGGATTTAAGACGACAAAATATCAAGTTACGTTGCTCTTTTGTTCTAATGCAGCTGAAGACTGTTTAATTAGGGTTCTTCAAACCAGCATGTAATTTCAAGTTGGGCCACAAGACGGCGCAATCTTAGCCTAATATAGAAATATATTATAAAATAAATTATACCTTGGGACAAAACAATTACAGTACTTCACTTATTCCATACTTCCATTGTTAAAAACATTCATTGTTGAAAACACGAGGCACAATATCTCAGTCATAAATTTTGCAACAGCTGTTATATCAAGCACGCATATGCTATTAAAATTTTTATGCTCGCTTGCACCAACTGAGGATTAAGATGGGATAAGGTAATCCGTTGATTATATTTTTTCTTGGGATAAGAATCTTACATCGTTGCACCAACAGTTTGTCAGAAAGGATTAACTTATCCACAAATAATCAGGAGCTGTATAGGGGGCGCGGTGACTCAGTAGTAGAGCGTTCACCTCCGGTACTTGGGATTCCTGGTTCGATCCCAACTCGCGCCGTGTGGACTTTGTGGTGGACAAACGTCGTGCACGTGGGTTTTCTCGGGGTTCTCCCGTTTTCTCCCAATTTCTTCATTCCACCATTTCATTCATTTCTCATAATCACCGTCTCTTTTTGCCTAACCGGCATAATCGTGGGAAGTAAAACTCAAAGATTTCATTTTCATTTTCGGGAGCTGTATAAAACTATGACGTTTACTACTTGACGTCATGCAATATCATACGTTTGATTGGCTAGAACAGTGCAGTAACAGCTGAAAACTGATTCGCGTAGCATGTGGTAACTTTTCGCACTAGATATGGGAAGAAAGCGAGCGAAATTGACTTTTCAGGAAGGCAAAAATATGTTTTAATGCTGGTGTACAAACATATCCTTTAAAAAAAGCCATATCCAATACTGAAAAGGAAGCTGTTTCAGATATTTTAAAATATATATAGGAGCGTAGTTTTTCTTTTTTTTCGGATAAGCGGGATGGCGTGGGAGATCCGCCGGCGGAAGCTCATGTAGTTCGGATCTTATGTTAAGCTGTGGGACCACGTCTCATATAGCCTCGCTGCTGAAAGGGATGCTAAACTCCAAACCAAATCAAATATAGATACCTGCAGTCCAAATATTACAAAAGAATAATAAGAAGAATAGCTCTGTTCTAACATATCACACTTTTTTATCCACCTGTTAAGCAACATTTTCAAGTAAGGGTGGGTAGTCCCTTTTTCTTAAATAATGTTTAGCTATAAACTACGTTAACTTACTAACTAACTAACTAACTCTATGGCCTATGGAACCCGGAGGTTCAGTACCGCGTTCACAAAAGCTCTCCACTGACTTCTATCCTTAGCTAATTGGATCCAATTTCTACTTTGTATTCCTATCTCTGCGAGATCCATCTTAATATTATCCTCCCATCTGCGCCTAGGTCTTCCTAATGGTCGTTTTCCTATGGGTCTACCAGTCAAGACTTTGAAAGCGTTTCTACTTTCTTCCATTCTAGCTACATGACCTGCCCACCTAAGCCTCCTAGACTTGACGACCCCAACAATGTTGGGTAAACCGTATAAACTATGTAGTTCCTCGTTATGAAGCTTCCGCCATTCCCCATTCTCGTTCCTCTTGGGTCCGAATATTCTTCTCAGGATCCTGTTCTCAAATACTTTAAGTCTATGTTCTTCCCTCAGAGTAAGCGACCATGTTTCGCAACCATACAGAACAACAGGCATGATTATCGTTTTATATATTTTAAGCTTCAAATTCCTCGACAGAATTCGCGACGACAAGAGATTTTGAACCGAATAGTAACACGAATTCCCTGCTTTTAGTCGACATTTAATTTCTTCGTGAATATGATTTTCGTCTGTTAATATTGATCCTAAATATTTGAAAGTATCCACTTTATCAAAAGTATTATTTAATATTTTAACGCCTCCACAATTTGCCGTATTACGGTATAAACTACGCTAAGCTTGACACAAATATCATCTTCTCTAAAATCCAACGTTCGGTTTTTACACTCAAGTATAGGGTAGAATAGAGAGGAATACGTGCCTTCCATTTCAATTCAGGCAGAGCATGTACCATCATCATCTCAGATATTGTTGAAACTTTTTTTATAGCAACTAGACATGTTTTTAAGAGACCCATATTTTTTTTTGTTTTGTCGAAAAAAATTTCCCGCCAAGTAATGGGCCATCGAAGACGGGGAGTACAATTTATGAACTGTAGAAGACATGGAAAATTGTGAACTTCGGAGCCTCACCATTCGGCTATGGAGACGGGTAGAGTTATAATTCTTGTTGTGGTATGTACATAGGGGTATAAATAAACTATATTTTATTATAGTTTGGTTTGTACATGCGTATCTTTTTGTACATAAATTAACAAATGAACGTCAATTTATCTGAAAAGTCGAAGTTTGCGAATTGGTTTCGAGCACTTCCAGTTCGAATTTTAAAATTCTGTTTTCACGGTTGGTAAGACCTAATTACCCGCTTTCCGAAAAAAAAAAAATTGTATCGCTTCTGTGTGCAACCGTTTTGTCGCGAAAAATTCGAAAAATTGTAAAATTTTCAAAAATCGACATTTTCTCGAAAACACCATCTTTTAAAATTCTGAAATTTTGTCAGATTCAACTTTACATGAATAATAAACACACCAAATACCATTCTCGACCAATGCTTCATGAATTAACTGCAGCCTTTTAAAGTTAGCGAAGTTTCATTAACTTTGATGTCACATTTAGCAACACTGGGAACAATGAAAGTGCAATGATTTGATGATATTTGTGGTACACATTCATTAAATGAAGAATTAAAGGTTTTCTTACTATTTTTTTTTATTATTATTATTTTGATCAAAAAAGCTCTCTGAAATAGTAAAATGAGCCTCTCCCTACTCCTCCGTTTTCTTAAACCGAAGTAATCTGAAGTGGAAATTACGATAACGAAACACACACATTTTAAGTTTACTTGAAATGACCATCCAATAAATTCTGATGTCTATAAAAAGCCTGAATTATTACCTCAGTGATGATTTGGAATGCTCCAGACAAAGCCTCAGTTAAGTGCGATGTCATTACAGTGATCGAAAAAGGACAAAAGTTAAAAAAAAAAAAAAAAAAAAAAAGTCGAAATGTTTTCTTACGCGTTTCAAAGAAATTTACTGACTTTTTAAACAGAACAATCCCAGCATAAGAATGGGTCACTCGGAATTTTATAGTATTCGACTAAAGTGGGTCAGTCCGCAACCTGCGAGGGGAGTGTGTGTGTGTGTGTGTTGTGCGAATTTTAAGTTAACTCCTACTGCGTTGCTACACATCAAAAGTGCAGCCTGTATTGAAGCTGTCATAAGTGACCTATTTCCTTTAGTAGTATGATCCGTAAAAAATGACAGCTATCTTCTTCAAGAATGTGGTGAATGTCCTGGAGTAGAAGGAATAAGTGTGGAGTCTTTAATTATTGATCCTGATGAAAATGAAAGTGTTACGTATGCCATGTGGGAAAACAATGATCTCGTTAAAAAAAAAACTGTGCCACTTTCTGTTTTTGTAAAGTACATTGCTGGTTTAACTGTAAGAATTGTAATTCATGACTACAGCAAGAAAGTCCGAAGAGAATTAATTGCTACCGAAAAGCATCGTATAAAATTTCAAGATACAAATTCTATTTTACTTCATGTGGACTTCGTTGAAAACTGGACTGTTATTCTGCAAAGTGAAATTCAGAGTTGTCACCGGAATATGAAACAACTGACAGTTTTGTTGTAATAAACGACGATAAAACACACGATTCGGCTCATGTACTCATAGCCATAGACAAGATTCTAAAAATACTCGAAGAAAAACGAAAATATATTTTGTAGAAAAACGTTTGAATATGTGAAAATTAGTGTCTACAATTTCCCAAACCATGTCAGTGATTTCTGTTGGTGCTGCATCCCATTTTAAAAATCGCTTTCAGATGTTCGAGATGCAGACAGGTCCGATAAAGCAGTGGTTTTGCAGTGAAACCGGCCATGCAAGGGTCTCTGCGATGGTATTGGGAAGGGGGAGTAAAGAATGTGGCAACACGGCATAATCTTAAGCAAAAACACAGTTTTAAAACCGCAGAAGAAGAAAAATGAAATGAATGCAGAAAGTAGGAGGAAACGGGATAACCCCGAGAAAACCCACGAGCACGCTGTTTGTCCACCACAAAACCCACACGACGCGAGCTGGGATCGAACCAGGGACCCCAAGCAACGGAGGTGAACGCTCAACCACTGAGCCACCGCGCCCCCACTAAAACCGCAAAAAATTCGTGAGTATAGTGCAAGGACAAACTCCGGGTATTACTCTCGTTTTTTTGCCTGGAACTGAATTCGACGACTTCCGGAAGAAAAAAAGGGAAAGTAGGCCTATGCGACCGGTAACTGGTATTCAACGAAGTCATCTTTGGCTTTCGGAAAATGGCGAAGTTTTTATGTCAGTAACGGGTCACCATGAACTAACTTCATGCTTCCCCCAAAATCGAACTTCTGCAATTCAAAGTGTAGATTTAAGAAATCTGCAAAAGGGAACTTTTGTTACATACATATATGTATGATAACTAGTGGTAGCAGAAATATTATGAATAAATCATGAATTACGTGAAGTTGAAGTGATGTTTATGCTTCCACATAGACCTTCAGCAGGGTACAGGTTTCCAGAAGACAATAAGAGAAGTGAAAATAAGTGTTTTGTGACTAACGACAATGTGCTACGCAGGGACGGATCCAGGGTGGTCTTCTGGGGAGGGGGGGATTGTAATACTGCTACTTAGAGCTACTTTTAAGAGCTCCAAACTCATGGATGGGTTTTATTTATATATAAAATAAGAAAGTTTCTTCTTCCTCGGGGGGGGGGGCAATCGTCCCCCTAGATCCTGGACGAGTTGTGAGTGAACCAACACCTATTGGAGCATCTGCACGGTTACATGCTATTAACGAAGGAGACACCAACTAAGCAAATGATGAATAATAATTGAAAAAAAATCACAGTGAAATTTTGTTTCCAAGACCATTTTAAGTAAGTGAACTTGAAATTTGTTTCGTAATCTAATTTCCACCTCAGATTATTTCAGTTTAAGAAAACGGAAGAGTAGGGAGATACTCATTTCACTGTTTCAGAGAGCCTTTTTGATCAAAATAATAAAAAAACAGTCAAGAAAACCTTTTATTCTTCATTTAATGAATGTGTACCACAAATATCATCAAATCATTGCACTTTCATTGTTCCCAGTGTTGCTAACTGTGATATCAAAGTTAACGAAACTTTGATAACTTTAAAAGGCTGCAGTTAATTCATGATGCATTAGTCGAGAATGGTATTTGGTGTATTTATTATTCGTGTAAAGTTGAACCATCTGACAAAATTTCAGAATTTTAAAAGATGGCGTCTTCAAAAAAATGGCGTCCAAAAATGGCGATTTTTGAAAATTTTACAATTTCTCGAATTTTTTGAGACAAAACGGTTGAACACAGAAGCGATACAATTTTTTTTTCGTAAAGCGGGTAACTAGGTCTTACCAACCGTGAAAACAGATTTTTAAAATTCGAACCGGAAGTGCTCGAAAAAAAACTCGCAAACTTCGACTTCTCAGATAAATTGACGTTCATTTGTTATGTACAAAAAGATACGCATGCGCAAATCAAAGTATAATAAAATATAGTTTATTTATATCCCTATGTACAAACCACAACAAGAATTATAACTCTACCTGTCTCCATAGCCGAATGGTGAGGCTCCGAAGTTGACCATTTTCCATGTCTTCTACGGTTCATAAATTGTACTCCCCCTCTTTGATGGCCCATTAGCTACTTGGCGAGAAAACTTTCTTCGACAAAACAAAAATATATTGATCTCTTAAAAACATGTCTAGTTGCTATAAAAAAAAGTTTCAACAATATCTGAGATGGTGATGGTACATTTTTTTTTTTTTTTTTTTTTTTTGCCTGAGTTGAAATGGAAGGCACCAATAGAGAATATTAGGGCTGTGTACGGTAGCGTAGGATAGAGTAGTATAGGTTAAGTTAGAATACGTTAGTTTAATCCTATGCCATTATTTTCAAATATAGGGTAGGGCATAGTAGGTTAGGTTACTTTAGCTCAATGTTTAACCATTAGTTTCAAATGTAGGGTAGAAAAATGAAATTACCTTTCTTGTACTAAGTTGGTACACAAGAAGATGCGTATTTTTATCAAATATGAACATCTCTTAGCAAGAAATACTCTCTTACTGCCTTAAAAAGTGTTTCTTAAGAAACGCATTGCGCTAACGGGTGCAGCCTGACTTGAGGAGGGCTAAGAATAACTTTAGCGTGTGCACATTTAGCATAAAAATTGCAATGCATAAAACATTAAGTAATTTAAACACAACTCAACTTGAGGTAAATGACTACAAAAAAAGTTATATAACAGAATCAGAGCATGGAGCGCAGCAGGAGGGCCTGATCGTCAGCAAGGGAATGCATCCGATGGGATATATGAGTTACCAAGGATAGTAGAAAAACATTTTGTATGGCATAAAAACACATGCCTTGCGTATGACACAGCTTCGCGACACCTGTATGATCTCTTTGTAGCTACACTCGCTTCGCATAGCACTTCACTTCATTGTGTCTTTTTTATGGAGTATTATATGGTAAAGAGCAAATTTTCCACTTCGTATTTCTACCTTATTATTCATGTAAGAAGGAAGATTCAGGTATATTTTGATTACCGGTCAAGTATCATATTTCTTCCGTGGATTTAAGAAATTTATTCCCCCATAAAATGGGATAGCGCCCTAAGTCTTCCCTATTTCACCATATTTAGTTCAGTTCCAACTTCCCTCTTATTAGCTTCTGCTCCAAATTTCTCTCCAGTATTGCAGGATATATGTCCTAGGTTAGTAACAAAATAAAATCTCATCTTACAGTTTAACGTCCCACTATTATGCTCTTTAGGCTAAGCGAGACGGTAAGTGAATGATGATGGAAGGATTGGTCGAATGATAATATGGGAGGAAACGGCAGTATCCCGAGAAACCCACGGGTACGGTTATCCACTACAAACTTACTTGATCGTGGATCGAACCTGGGAACCCACGCACCAGAGGTAAGTAATAAGACACTGGGTTTGTAACATTGCCATTTTATGCTCTATTGCTTCTTTACCTGAGATTGCTTAAATCCCTGAACTCATATTGTCCAGAATTTAACTTCGTTTCTCTCTCTAATTAATCATTCTATATTGATGATAGGTGTTACTGATTATGTTTGTTACTCTTAGGTCAATATTTCGTCTGCTTCTGTTAATTTCTCCGCTAATTTTGTATCTCGGGACCGCCAGCTGACCAATTCTTGGTTACAACGGCCACCTAGCACAGATTGGAGTTTTTCCATGAATAATCATCTTCAGGGTAAACTTCAGTTGTTATTTTTACGCAGATACGAGAAATTATACTCGGAAACCTCCGTAAACTAAACAGCCATTATTTATTCCGACGCAACTTTACTACACTCTTTTCAAGAGGTCCTACTGGAGCCTGTAAAGTTCACCTCTTACGGTATTATTTACAACATATCAGTTAACATGCATATAATCAATTTGAACGACATCATTTGGGTATGTGCGAGGAAAATAAACAGAGTGAAATGAAACATACACACGTATTCAAATTATTAGACTCATGCTCGAAAAATGAAAAGTTGATGTAGGAGTCCTAATTTCTGATTTCTAGTACATTTAATTTAATGGTTATACCACCAATATAGAACACATAATTTGTTTACTGTACAGTTAAAGTGGTGATATCACCGTTGAACAGCAGATGGCATTAGTGAGGGGGAAAGTCTGAAAGTGGTGTTTCAGTTGTAGATAGCTATTGTGGTTCCTCAAGCGTTCAACAGCTCGAATGGGTCAGTTTAAAATGATAGTGATGTGTTTCGTGTATCAATCTCCTAATGTGTGTCCTGTAATTGCAGCATAATGGGAAAACAAAAGACCTTTCTCCGCGTAAAGTGGAAGTTAACAAAATACTTCTGGTGGAAATAAGATATACACGGCGACACATTGCTAGTAGAGTTGGGATATAACAAAAATCTGTAAGTAGAATCTCTGTTGAAATGAACAAGAGCCAAAATAGGGTTGGGAAATGTGGGCGAAAACCAAAGCTATCGCTGAGAGGTATCAGAAAACTGAGAAGATTGGCTCTGGGAAACAGAAGTGCAACTTTTAATAGACTTAAGCATAAAAATGGGTCAGTATGACGCAGACATTTGGCCTGAAAGTGTTCGAATGACTCTTTGTGCCGAGGGAATAAAAGCAAGTGGTCAAGAAAGAAAACAAAAGTTAGAGTCTACTCCAATCATAGCAAAGAAGCGCCTCGAATGGGCACAAGGTCTGGAATATTGGACTGCTGACGATTGGAGAATAGTGTGTTTCAGTGATGAATTATGTGTCTTCGTGTCTGATGAATGTTCACAATATGTGCGACGTCTATCTGGGAGGAATTCAAGTTGGAATGTCTTTAATAAACCGTGAAGCAACCTACTTCAATCATGGTCTGGGATGTGATCTGTCTTCGGGCCTGGAAGACTGTATATAGTACATAGGACAATGAAGCATGACCAATACCTACAAGTTCTTCAAGAAGAACTGCTTTCCCAGACTGCACTCTGGTTTGATGACGTAAAATTCATTTCATGTATGATGGAGCCCCATGCCACCGGGCCAAAGCTGAAACAAAATTCTTCGAGGACAACGAAATTAGTGTTCTTCCGTGGCCAGGCACTAGCCCTGATATGAACCGATTGAAAACCTTTGGAACTTCATGCAAGAAAAACTAGAGAAGAAAAACATTACAACCAAACATTAATTAACTGAGATCAACAATTTGTGGAATCGTGATGGTGAACTGAAGGCAAAATGTGCTAAACTCGTACATAGCACGCCAGAAAGGATAAAACTTAATAAAGAATAAGGGATTTCATACGAAATATTAATCTTTTGTGAGAGATAATTTTCTTGTAAGTATTCCATTTCGTTTTTTGTTTCCAATTTGGATATACACACTTTATAGTAATTATATTTGAATATCGCGTACGCATTTGTTTTCTTGATACTGAAAAGCACACGCAACGCCCATTAGAAATTAGGACAGAGTTACAAAGTAGTAATTTGGACTAAGTTTGAACGCATTTTCTCGCGTAATATTGTAAGAACAGTAAACTATTCAAAAACTAAATGTTGAGTCTTATAATTTAGACACGTCTGTGTATATATATATATATATATATATATGGGGAACGGACAGAATGGCAGGAGGACAAAATGACAGGAGGACGGAATGGCAGGAAGTTAATTTGAATTGTCGGGTTTTAAACTATTTTGTTTCTTACTTGATAAATGAAGATTTCAACATAAATTTTCGATTTATTCATTATGCTCCAAAATTCGAACTGCTAATAATATTTCAATTCTAATTGACATTCATCTACAAACACCTTACTATTGCAAGCTTTCTATTCATACCAGCAGTGTCTTAATGAAAGAAATTAGTTTTAGCCGTTTTCTTATATATATATATATATATATATATATATATATATATATATAAAAGAAAACGACTAAAACTAATTTCTATATAGTATTTAAGATCTTTTCGGGTATTACTAGAAGAAGCATCTTTTATCCTTATTTCTCACTGTGATCTGTATATGCTCAAGTGAAGACAAACAGTTTCAAAAGTTATTGAAGTTATTTGCAAAACATTTTAAGTAACAAGCAAAAAAGGAAAATATACATACATTCTCCATATTAACTTGCGAATAAACTAACCTCTGTATTGTACAAAGGATCAAATACTTTCTGTGACAAAGAAAACGAATTAAAATTGGTCGATTCGACTCGTTCCGAAATTTTTGACGAGAGGATATGTAGGATGTGTGCTCATTATTTTCTGGTGACTGTCTCTAGTATTTTTAACTCTATAAAATATGCATAGGGACAAATTCAAGGGAAGCTCGGGGCAAAAATCATCGGAGGAAACAAATTGTAGAGTACTCACAAGAAACACTAGAACTTTCGGTAGACATAGGATCTCCCGTTTTCAAAATATAGGATATGAATAATTGTATGTATGTCATATGATTAATTGTATATATGTCATATGATTAATTGTATATATGTCATATGCAATTTGATAAGGTAATAGTATGAGCACAAGAAAGAGCATTTATCAACGCTTAAAGATATGCAAGTCATTACACAATTTACTTCATTAATAAATATGATTTAAGTGTCGTTATATCAATCTTTCGTGGACTCGTAACCTGGAAGAATTCTGATAGATTTCAACATGAATCTAAGACGGAAATCAGGACACATTTTGTACATAAATTTACAAAACGAGACGAGAAAATTTTGATTCGAGACGGGATTTTTACAAACATTTACGACATGAAACAAGAAAACCTGAATTCTCATCTCGTCTTGAGGGCAACGCTATAAGCAAGCAAGTTAGAAATCAAATATGCATGATCAAGGTTCCTTTAAGCTGTACTAAGCTGTAAATATACCCAATATCGCATTGGGGTGAAAGGGGAGCGATTAAAGTGGAATGCCTGATAATTTAAGGTTCCTCATAACTCCAGTAAAATTTAGGGAAAAAATCTCTGAATTACGAAAAAAAGAAAACACAAAATACATTTTCAAGGTAACTCTTACAGCCATTACGTTATTATAAGATTAATGCTACTTCTGAAACTAATTTGATTGAATATGTATTTGGATAACGAAACTACTTTCGTAAGTTTTTCAAAGTATCAAGTTTGAGAAGAACGAAGTTTGTCTTCCACTGTTGTTATCTCATTACTCATAGATACTAGTGATGAAATAATTGATCGAAAATCACGCGGGCGCTTCTTACATCAATTCATGAAGAAAATTAGTTCCAATATTAGGTACCTAAGTTCAGTATTAACAAGAAAAAAAAACAACACCCAGCCTCTTGCAACCATGCGTAGCATATTTTAATACTTACACTTGAAATAAAAATATGACTGGATAAAGACGATTTCCTTTGTCTTTGAATTTCATATGTGAATAATAATATAGGGCTTTTCAGATAGAGGAGGGGGAGGGGCAGGTTTTATTAAACAAGATCGCACATCTGATATGTTTTAACTATAGGCAACTTGTACTTGCAGGCTAAACTCAGTCTTCTGAAGTCAAACGACAAATACCATTAAGATGTTCAAGAGAATAACGTATCAGCATTATTACATACTACAGACACAAAGATACCACTAGACTCCCAAGTTTCAAAATTATATTGTGTGTGAAAGCAGTTAGTAGATTTAATTCTTTGTCACATGATAGCTAGACCCTGAGAGAAATTCAGAGGGAGTCCACGGGAAAATTCTTTCGTCATAAATATACGTTGTACTACTTAGAATTATTATAAAACCAAGATATCAACTGGAAGATGATTAAAAAGAAATAAATTTAAGAAAAAAAGCTAAGACACCCTAAGTACAAGGGCAAGAACTCAGTCTATTACCTACTTTTTAACATCCTAGATAGTCAATGAATAATTCCTGAAAGTATGGCGTTTCTCGTCCTTCCCTAAATGGGAAGTACGGCTCCTTAACTATAACCGTAGTGTTTAATTTTCATAGAAGCGGTTATAAACATGGGACTAAATGGCAAGCGGAGGGAACTACTTCGTGCAAGGTTACCGAATGGTTGGATCGTGGGAAATAACGAGCATTTGAATAATGAACATGACATCAGGTGTACCGAGACGTTCCAGTTGGTATCCTCACGCACGTACGAGAATTACACTTCATTAATTTTAACAAAATCGGTGCACACAACCCTAACCCTACTTATCCCTACCTTACTCTACTCTACCCTATCCTACTGTGTTATACCCTATCCTTTTAAAGCCATCCTGGTAAGTCTTTACTTTGACTCAAACTGTGACTTTAATCGGTTCTTATAGGTTCAGTCACTTCCTGGAATTGTTTCTGCGTGAGTCACTTGTTGGAACTGTTCTTGCCTTTGGTGTGACGTCTTAGTTCATATTTTTCCCACTAGGTGTCTCTCTACAGTCATATGGTAGTTTGTTAGTGTGATGTCACATGTTCTGTGTGCTTGTCTGTGTGTGCTATTGCTGATGGCATGCGGGGAGCGCGTAATTGAATTTTCGTTTCATGGCGACGATCGAGTTAGGAAATACGATTGAGAAACCGTTTCATGAATTTAATAGAAAGAATTTGAACTTGTTTTTAAATAAGTTTGTATTAGACTCGGATATTAACTCATATCGCTTTGCAGCAGAGTGTGGTTTAATTCAGTTACAGAAAACCTATCATGGTTGTGGTCTAAGGCTGAAGATATTTCCGACGTATGGTAAAAGTGGGTAAAAGCAATTATGAGTTAATTATTCATGAGTGTTCTCCTATGGCGAAATGGTGTGTGTTTTCTTTTTTTAATTCATATTATTTTAATTCTTGATTTGTTTTGCATTTGAGTATTAGGCAAAGTATTTGGTTTGCTGCTGCTTCTCGTATTGTCTTGTTTAGATTTTTTTTTTTTTTTTTTGTCATGCACTGATATATGATTAGAGGCGAGTGTTTTTTTTTTAATTTTTCCCTTCTTATCTTAGCTTTATAGTAGTGGTGCGATTATTTATTATTGGATGTTTTTACGGTACTTGAGCGGGGGGGGTTGGGGGGCGGTAGCCCCCCATTTAGATCCCAAAATTGATGGTCACCGCTTCACCTGAATTGATGTTTAGTAACATTGTGGCCCTTGTACTTATAGTATAATTCTTAACATCGTATATTACTTTCACTGTGTTAGTAATTGTAATCGATTCATCTGATCCGGTTCCGGGAGCAGTTTAGGAATGATTCCAAACTGCTCCGGGAACCGGATCAGATGAATCGGTTGAAGTCACTGTTTGGCTCAGTAAAAATTTGCCGCAATCCTAAAAATTGATGACTTTTAAATGTTCGTACCTGTTCTTACGCTTTTAGTCGAAAATCAGGCGGACGAACAATTTCCGTATTAATGCCAAATTTATAGGCAAAATTCAATGTTCTGCATGAAAGAATATATGCATAAGGAACAAATTATTGCACGTGACAAAATTAATTACAAAGTAACACAGTTCTATTTTAGGTTTACTAATGTAGGATTGTTAGTGTGAAATCAATACAAGTGCTTTACAAAGGAATAACTGAGTGCATACAAAAGATAACTGTATCCGATATTATTTTATACCGCTGGAGTATTTCTGCACAGTGTATTTATATGTTTACAATTGGAGCGTTAGTAGTATTAAGCCATGACAAGTAGCCTACTACTGAAACCCATAACATTACCAAAACCCCCTTGTTTTCACTACACTCGTTTAAGCGGATAGCCACCCTCGCTGACGTGCCTGCTTCCTTAAGGGACCTTACTAGTTTCGCCCTGCACTGATTCAGTTAGGGACGATCCATGCTTTTTAGTGGACACCTTGGACAGGTTGGCTTATTTTTTGTACTGTAGTGTATACGTCATGCTTCTGGACCCCGTATTTATACACAAATCGTAAAAGAATTTAATTTTTCAACAATTACTTCTGGTGGTTCCCTTGAATTTTATCTAAGCTAAATTGATTATTGTTATGTCACCTACTGTAAACCTTTTGGAGAACAATACCAAGGAAAATAGTGGAAGAATTATATTGATAAGCGTGTCATCACCTTGATCCTGATTGAAGCCGGCATAAAGCAATCCATTCCCGTGTGGATTAGAAGTTCCTAAGTTCATTTCAGAATCAAACTTCCTCACAGTACAAAATCCCTTACATACGTAGATCTTATATTGCGCACTTCTTGGCTTGTCAGCAAGTTCCTGTCCTTATACTGGGTCACTTTGGCTAACAGCGCTGAATGTCCTTCCAATAACTATAGCAGTACTACTAAGGAAAATTACAGAAATAAATTACAAAATTATTCAGAGGTTATTACAAGATGCAAAGTAAATCACTTCGTATTGACAACAAATTGTTGCAGCAGTTCCCAATTTGACAATTCTTCTTCATCTTCTTCGTCATCTTAATACATCCTACTCATTCCGTTACAGCGTTTGTCAAATTAACGAGTTACAACGCAACACAAAATTACAATAAACAAGTTTACAAATGTATTTATCCACTTTTCCGCCTAGGAACTATCAGCTCATTGTGTTGTCCGGAAATACACAGTAATAATAATTGCAATAGCAATAATAATAAAAACTTGATATAATACTATATAGTGAAAAGGAAAGGAATAATTTAAAATAAAGTAAAGTTTTAAGCTTTGGTCAGTGTCTCTTTTGAAAAGGAAACTAACATAGCAGCAAAATAAAAGGCTGCATAATTTTTAAACATTAACTATCATTTATAATCATCTTGTCAGTTACAAATTAATTTTAAATCTTCCATTTACAGAAAAGAAAAATGTTAGTTTGAATGCAATCATCTATGTTATAAAACAATTAAGCCTGTCTCAGACGGGACTGAAGTCAGGCTGCGATTCACGATCTAAAATTCACGACCTTACTTAACGATCGTGTGAGAGGTAACTTGCCCTTAGGTCAGGTTCAAATTTTATGCTGTCTTTATTTGGATCCTGACTTGGAAGAAATAGAAGCAGTTTCTATTTTCTTCCTGACTTCCATACAACTACTAACACTGTGCGAATTAGATAACCTATATTGGGGGGGGGGATAAAATTAGGCCAAAGGACATAGTCTGAAGGTTCAAATTTCAAAATGAGACAATAAATGCCTTACCCCCCATATATATATATATATATATATATATGTGTGTGTTTGTGTGTGTGGCATGTGTAATAAATAAGAGATTTATTAATTTAATAAATCTACCGACAATAACTATGCACGTATATATTGTGTGACATACACACACCCCACTAAACCTTTCTGAATGTGTTTTAATGTTGTACTCACTCTTGTCCCCGTAGCTCTCTAAGGTTTATTTAGTTAATAATTCGGCTCGAGCGATAGCCATGATCACAAGCATATGTTAATTTTTCCACTCATATTGAAAGCTTCCGCTTTGCATTAATACATACAGGTTGCGAAAAGAAACCTACTTCAGTCTTGTGAAAACCACTAAAATTATCAGTTAAACCGGACATTTTTCTTTTTTATTTTTTTAAAAGAAAATCTAGATATTAGCCTATCAAATAAGAAATGAATTGTTGCTGGTCCCGATTTCTCACATCAAGGTCAAATCGAAGGCCAAATATTTAAAATCTCTCAATTCAAATTTCGAGCTTGTGCTTCTACTTCCCACTAAAGCTGTGCTCATCACGACTTTTTTTCTCCAAATATCGATTCCGTGATGGGCACGGAAAGTCAACACTTAAAAATTACTTTACTGTTAGGTTGAAGATGAGTTGATTCACTATGGGCTACGTTATTCAAATAAAGTAAAACATTACACTGAAGTTTTTCAGACAACATTAATTGCGTGGACAGCAAACTGTACAGCGAAAAGATGGAAAAATGAAGGGTTAACTTTAAAAAACCCGCTCCAGTTGAAATGCTTATACAAACACGGACAATGACACGGAGAACCAGTCGTATTAACAAATGCTGAAACAAATCTTGAATTATTCGCTTATTCACCTAAAAATCACCTTCATTAACATGTCTGCTCACTAGGAGCGTATCCCCCAGCGTGTACGTTAACATATACTTACGAGAAAATACCTATATCTCAGATTTTGAGTAGTTTCAAAAGTTCATTTCCGTAAACTGTAAAATCAGTGATTACTATGCTAATTATCACAAATTAAATGCAACTTTTGAGTTGCATACACACAACCTACTAGGGAATGACCATGTGCTAACAAAGAGTACACTGGAAAATGAAATAACATGTTATAACAAAAATTAAAATAAGATGATAATCGTTAATGTAGAGGATGAATATGACATATCCGAACTTCGCCAAGTATGGTAGAAGAAGCTATTTGTTTACTTCTTCTTGGCCAACCGCTAAGAACATTTATAAATCTATATGTGGCTTTGTTATACGCAATTAGTACATTCAAATTCACAAACGATGACGAACTGAAGGGTACGAAGGTACAGTTGCAAGTAACAACCGTAGTCATAATAATATAGTTCTACTAAACAACGTTGAAAATAGTAGGTAATTAGGTGGTAAGTAGAAATGACCAAAACTGAACAGTTTACATCGATCATTTCGAAATACAGCTAGAAGATTAAATTTACAAGAAATAACAAAAATCAGTGAAATTTGGAGTTATACTAAGCATAGTTTGAGGGGGAAAGCGAGCATCCCCGGTGGGGATACTTCAGCTGACTTCTATGGGGGGGAACAAAATAAGATTGAGGGGGGAAATCCCCCTCATCCCCCCCGGTAATTCGCACCCTGACTACTAATCAGAAAAGAGTAGCGCCTGACGACATTCAATTTTATTTCTCGCTGTAATTTCAAAACAATGCCTGGGCAAGAGAAACATTAATAATATTAGTAGAATCATATGAAAAATATGAATTTTTAGATAATGTGAAGCACGATTTATATTATTATAGAAAACTGCAAGAATAAAGACTTTAGAGAAGGTATGCAGTGAAGTAAGTAGTGTCAGCCCGAACACAACAGTGTAAACAAATATAATTAAATCCTTTAAAAGAATAAAAATAGGTTATTTAAATATGTTGTGCAACTTGTATACCAAAAAATGTAACATGTTTTAAAAAAGCGTGCAGGTTTACTTTTGGCGCACCACTCGAAATAATTGTTCAAAAATTAGAATTCCTTTACTAATTTCCTTATTCTTTTCTAAATGATTTGTGCTGCGCGACATGAAAATATCCACAATGCATAGTTAAAATTCAAGGGGGTATCATAAGCAATTGTTGAAAAATTATAATTCTTTTACTGTTTGCCTATAAATACAGCGTCCGGATGCATGCATAAAAACTACAGCCCAAAAAACACAAAATAACCTGCGTTAGGTCGCCACTAAAAAGCACGAATGCTATCTAACCGAAGCTGGGGGGACCCGAGTGTTAGCGAGGGGCTGCGTCAGTGAAGGTGTGTATCCGCATAAGCGAGGGTAGTGGAAATGAATGGGTTTTGGCATTGATATAAGTTTCAATAGCATTTGTCATGGTTTCATACTAGTAGCGTTTCACTTGTAAACAAAATAAAACTTCTGTACACTTGTGCAGAAATTCAGCGCCGGTGGAAAATAGTTTTTATACAGGCATCTTTCATATGAACTCACTTATTTTATCCGTCGTAAAGCATTTGTAATAATTTTACACTAGTAATTCTACACATATAAACACAAAATTGAGGTGTGGTACGCGAAAAGTAAACCAGCACCAGAAACAGAAACAACGAGAGTTAATTGTCATCAATGTTGTGTGGCCGTCGTGCAATTTTAGGGAACAGTTCTACAATGCTGGCCCAATACAGAAAGTCCGGGTGTAGAGCATGAGAGGAGCTCCCGGCGCGGTGTAAGTTTACTTTATGGATTATGTGGGTAGTGAGCTGAGCGGATACACTCAGTACCTATACTAGAAATTTGCTCTTTCTTTATTTTAGCTTTCCGCGCCTGATAACTATCCTCATTTATATATGTAGACAAGTAATTTGATTTTCAGTTCTACAATCTGGTGGATACAAGGATCTAGATCTTTTTTCAGTTGATACAGACTCCCTCTTGTTCGTATGTCGCTGCCGAATTTTCGGAGTTACTAATTTCAATAGCGTGTGGAATTCTGAATAGTCCACTCTGTATATATATATATATATATATATATATATATATATATATATATATATATATATATATATATATATATATATATATATATATATATTGTAGGAACCTGGATCTTCTGTATGTAGTTCATTATTCACCATTGCAAATACGGTGCTTTACTGTGCATTATTGGGGCGAAGAATTCACCCCCTGTGCAGCAGCTCCTCTTTAGTCTTTCTCTCTCGTTTTTTGGGGGGAGGGGAGGGCGGATTTTGTCTCAACAACGGAGCAGATATCACTGCTACGGCTATTTCATCTTCGGATGAACTCATATTCTGAAATAGATAAACAATAATATTTACAACTAGCAGCGTTCACCCCGCTTCGCTGGGGTCACCCCGGAACGCAATAAACTTTGTTACTTAGATAATTTTTACTTTTTCGCTTTCAAGTGATATGATTAAAACCATAGAAGATTGCAGTAAATGTTAAAATTATATCGCCTGTCATTTATGTTAACCCGCCGAGTGACACGGTCATGTGGGTTGCATATAAATACGGTTAGATTTAGCTATGATGAGCTAACAAAGGATTTCTACGTTATGGACACTTGAATGGTCAATTGTCTCAAGACACTGGTAATTGAAAATTAAAGTGATATGATAAAAACCATCTAGGGTCCAAATCTTAATAACCCCCCAAAAATGAAAGAAATTGGTTCAGCCGTATTAGCGTGATGAGCTAACAAAGGATTTGTACGTTCTCTTTTATATATATAGATTACGACAGTTGATTGTCCTGTGCGTAACACATCCTTCAAGTGTTTTTGTCTGTTTAACACACCGACCACGAGAGGCTTTGCTGATAAAACCTACCTAGTTTTAAGGATCGTCTGAGACCCGTACATTACCTCAGGATAAAAGAAATTGTATGGAAGTTTGAGTTAAGCAACACTGTTAAGTTGTAGCCTGGATTGAGGCCTTAGTTCAGATCCGTGTGAGACGGGCTTAATATTCAGGCTGTGAAACGATTATAAAATAGTTCTTGATATATCTCAGGTAGTGCTCTCAACGGGTCGGGTTGAAGACCGACCCGACCCGATGACCCGAACCGTGATCCGACCTCATTGACCTGATCCGACCTCATTGACCTGATCCGACAACCCGACCCGAGCTGACCCGAATAACCCGACCCGACTGACCGACAACCCGATCCGTTTGAGAGCACTATGGTCGCGACACTGGGTGAACGCCAAAATGCACTCCCATTGGGAATTAAACCCGGACCACGTGTACCGAAGTCTTACACGTTAACCACTAGCTAGATCAAGCTGGGGATTTGTATATGCATCTTAATGAATATTTGGCACTTTTGAGGTTTGGTTATTTGTGTTTGTAACTGATACTAATGTCCGACGTGGGAGAAGTTTATTTTTTTTTTTTTTTCTTGCTTTAGTTCTATGTGACGAAATTCTTATTCAAGGTCTGTGTTCTCACCTGATTGGACGGCAGGGGGTCTTGTCGGAAGGCAATAGCAAGAGTCTCTTGGCGGAGACAAAAGGAAATCGTTTAACTACAATGATAAGGGTTCAGGAAACAGGAGAACACCTGTGATTTTTTCCAAGCCTTCAACTTTCATTCCAAAATAGGTTCTTATGATTCCGGGACCCGCGCCACTTTGATTTTTCTTTCTTGGTAATTAAAACGTATTTTACAGTATATATAGTTGCACGTAAGAAGATACATAATATGAATTTTGTATTTTAAAATTTAAAAATACAGTATGGTATTTAATTACAAAGTACTAATTTTATTTCATCACTTTCAGTCCAACAAATGAAATTCAAACAATTCGCTCCCTGGGTCTTGGTCATCAATACTGCGTCTTATTCTTTGTCTTGCAGTCAAGTCTTGGTCCTGCATTTCGTAGTTTTGGTGGTCTTTCATGCTATACAAGAGCCAAGAATGCTCGCCTCATTGGTACAAATGAAGACCAAGTGTGATTTTGATTATGGTCTTTCATACTATACGGAAGGCAAGAAAATATGCTCATCGCTACTTGGTGATCACCAAAACAAGGACAAGAGCAAGATTACTATGCAATTCGTCTTGCATATCCAATCTTTATCTTGTTCTTGTATCGATGTCCTTGGGCTTGGTGAAATAAAATGAAATATTCAGTTTCAGGTCCCTCGATTCTGCACCGAGGCTAAAGGGTACGTGACCATGAGAAATGAATGAAATGGTGAAATGAAGAAAGTGAAAGGAAACAGAACCCCGAGAAAACCCACTACACGGCGTTTCTCCACAACAAAGCCTACTTAGCACAAGCTGGGATCGAACCATGGACACCATGCACCAGAGATGAATTCTCTACCACTGAGCCACCGCAGCCCTGCTTGAACTTGGTCGTAAATATCCAATCTTTCTTTTAGCCTTGCTTAAACAACTTCTAGTTTTGTTCTAAATCCAGACTCCATATTGGCGTAGATATTAATATTACAGTCAATTGGTAAAATCAATCTTCCACATTTACAAATTAAAGTACACACAAGTACAAAAATAAGTATTTACCATAAAAACACTAGCTGCAAGTGTTCAAAATAGATTTATGGCTTCTACAAAATCAATTGAAAATTGCTATTTTTAATTAGGCAGCTAGTGAAAAACAGCAGCTTTCGACTCCAGCCGAGTTTAAGCTCAATCTAAACTCAGTTGACCAAAGTAAGCTGACCCGACCCGAGCTGACCCGACCCGAATAACCCGATCCGAGCTGACCCGATTGACCCGACCCGACAACCCGACCCGAGTAGCCTGACCCGTAACCCGACCCGACAACCCGACCCGTTTGAGAGCACTAATCTCAGGGGGTTCGTGAAGGTAAAAAGAAAGATAACAAATTGAATCGAGGATAGTAAACAGGTTGGGCTAGGTAGTATCATTTATATCACTTTCTTTGATGTCCCTCCCAAATTTTACATGCCAGAGACGCCAGTGTGTATATATATATAGGGTGATTCCGTTAGTCCGTACCAGGCCTTTAAATCGAAAACGGTCCGAGATATGTACAAACTGAAACGCATATCCCATTAGTTGCAAAGGACAAAAGTTTCGTCTCAGGGTTCCAGACGGAGTTCAACTCAAAATTGTCAAATGGAAAGAGGGGTCAAGTGGTATATCGCTTGAAAGCTCTTGTAAAAAGAAAGAAGCTACAACAAGTCCCGATTCTCTACGATCACACCTATGCAAAATGGCGGCGGGTCAAAATGTCATCAAAATTTGCATTGAAAACAACATGGCCACCCCTATAAATCTGAAACGGGCAGCCAGACGGAAAAACTGAAAAACAAGTGTCACACGATGTTCAAAGGACAACAGATCGAAGTAAAAAGTTTCGCCCCAGGGTCCCAGACGGTGTCCAACTCAAAATTGTCAAATGGAAAGAGGGGTCAAGTGGTATATCGCTTGAAAGTTCTTGTAAAAAGAAAGAAGCTACAACAAGTCCCGATTCTCTACGATCACACTTATGCAAAATGGCGGCGGGTCAAAATGTCATCAACAGTTGCATTGAAATGAATGTAAAGAAACACATATTCCAGTGGAATTGGCGGTAAAATTGCTGGAAAGTGCCCGGTAGCCCTGAAGAGTTGTGGTGTTCATCATAAAAACACATCAGCGAGTGGTGCACACAGCCGAAATATTGAGTCAATGACACTAGTCGGTCGGGAGAAAATAACTGTTTTCACTTTGCTTGCATAGAATTCTTCGAGATGTGGAACGAGGCAAGCATGTTCTACCAATGTTTCCTGCATCTGTTTTGTAAGAGGTCTGGGGCTCTTCCCAGATCTTGACCTTGGTGTCCGCACAGGATGTGTGTTTGAAAGCCCTTTGTCGGTAGTTGTGATGTTGCTTCTTAGGGTGGCCTCTCCCCTTCCAGACCTCCGACACTATGGGATCAAGGAAATAGAACACTGTACCCTCCCGACTGGCTAGTGCAACGGACAAAATATTTCGGCTGTGTGCACTAGAGGATGATTTGTTTCCATGATGCACACCATAACTCTCCAGGGTACAGCAATTATACGGAACATTCCCCTGGGACATGTTGTTTTGCACCATTTGCCCGCATTCAGCCCAGAGCCCAAAACGGTGGTATAAATAGAACTGTATTCTGGACTTGCTGTGTACTATCCAATGACGTATTAATCTTGCCAATCCCCGAGTGTCACGTTGCGACCCTCTCCGCGTTATTGTGTTATTTCCGTTTGAGAATGCATTTTCCCCCCAATTCCCGACCTAGGTTTGAATGATGTCACAGCCCGGTTCGTCTGTATACCTATCTTAAGCTCAGTGTTCCTCAGTAAAAACAGGCGAATAATGGGATTGACGCAAGGTTCCAGCCCTGTCCTTACCTGCCCTTTTCTTCCCTATGCGTCGTGTAAAAGTGAAATTCATGAGACATTAATGTCGTGAAACGTAAACTTCAAATGAAATACCGAAATGAATAAATATACACATCTTTGATAACGATTACTTCAACTGGATTGTGCTGTTTGCTGGTTTATGTTTGTTGTACAAAACATACGCCCTTCGAAAGAAACAGTCGCAGACAATCTTGAACTGAAAGGCACGAACGTGGGGTACGCTGGAACACAGTTTGTTCCGCAGTAAGTTGAGCAGGTTTTGCTCAAGGGTCGTTAGTACGAATTGTAGTGAAGTATTTGTGCTGTGCAAAAGTAATACACGCTACGAATTGAGTTGTGTGTGTGTGTGTCAGCAGGGCCGGATTTCCCAATAGGCCCGGTAGGCCCGGGCCTATGGGCGCAAGCTCCCAGGGGGCGCACGGCCGAGAAAAAAATGAAAAATTTCTAGAAATAAAAATATATAGCCCTAACTTAACATATTTTTTGAATTGATTAAAAAAAATCAGGCTAATAAAGCATTCTGATTTTGAAGTTCATTGGAACAAATAATTGTTGGTAAAGTTAAACTATTTTTTCAACATTATGCATCAACTTCGTTACAATATTGATCTCAAACACAGGAGAACTGGCTGTAGGGATGTCGTTGAGCGGTACGCATCGTATTGCCACTGCCACTAACTAGGCTGGCTCGGCGCTACTGCTCGGAGTGATTAGGGACGCATGCGCCGTGTGCGTGCCAATGTTCAAATCACTGCTCCACGAGTATCGTCAACGGTATTTTGTTAAGCCCAGAACCAAGTACACGTAAATTCCTCAAAAAACTTGCAATGATAAAATTGCATCGTGGAGTGGTGTTTAAGCAATTAACATATAGGCCTGATATAATTTTTTAATAAAGGTTTTTAGGAAAGTAACTTTAACCAGACTAGGGGCGGAAAAAATTATTGGGCCTAGGGGCGCCAAAATGCTAAATCCGGTCCTGTGTGTCAGAAAGCTTCCATTTCATTGTAGAAGTTGTCACGTGCTACCCTAATATCGTGTGTTAGTGCAGTGTCGGCTAAGGATAGCATTGTATTGGAACAATGCCATATACGAACGGGGAGGCATTTGACATGTTAATGGTGTTAGGGGAATGTAGGCAAAACTATAGAGCTGCAGCCCGAATTTATAACGCAAGGTTCCCACAGCGACAATCAATTTTCCATAATGTACTTCGACGGTTAGCAAATCGTCTGAAACAAACAGGGCGCATACCTTCTCAATATGGGGGTCACAAACATGCTCCAATTGTAGATGATAACGATGTAGATGACGTCGGCTCTGTTCCATCAATTCTTGACAGAACATCTACCGCAACTGCTGGAAAACATCCGACTTCATGTGCGGCGTAATATGTGGATGCAATTGGATGGTTGTCCAGCACATGCATTGAATACTTTATTTCCGCACTGTTGGTTAGGAAGAGGGTCCAATACTCCTTTCCCTCCTCGTTCTCCAGACCTTACGTGCATGGACTATTATTTCTGGGGTCGACTCAAGGAGCTTGTTTACACGAATAGACCAACTACACCAGAAGATATGAGGCAACGTGTAATGAAAGCATTTCGAAGCATAGAAGAGGCAGAGCTTGAAGCTGTGGGCTAGAATTATTATCGCCGTCTGGACCGTTGTCTTGCTGTACATGGACGACAATTTCGGTAAAACGTGATGTAAAACGTGCTGTGTGAAGTGCATAACTGTTACATAACGGACAGCAGCCGTCTCTAAGGTAAATATGACATATCCTTTGTACGTTATGCGATGGTAAATTAATTCTTAGAACAACGTCGACGTTTCAATATAATATGCTTACCTTCCATAACGCTTCCATTTCCATACTGTGTATGTTACCAGTGTTGACTACGAGACGAGACAAGACAACACTTTTCAGTAGTGTCACGAAAGAGGACTGAACAGTCTCTGTAGTATTGTACCCGGAAAACGTATGTTACTAAGGAAATATAGCTGTTCAAAATGTTAAGAGTCTTCCCTCCAGCACAATCAAACAACTGCTAATTTGGAGGTGGACCCTGCCTGGATATCTCGAACTGGTTACCGTGATATGTTATACTTTTGAAATAATGAGACACTTGTTTTTCAGTTTTTACGTCTGGCTGCCCGTTTCAGATTTATAGGGTGGCCATGTTGTTTTCAATGCAACTTTTGATGACATTTTGACCCGCCGCCGTGTTGCATAAGGTGATCGTAGCGAATCGGGACTTGTTGTAGCTTCTTTCTTTTTAGAAGAGTTTTCAAGCGATATACCACTTGACCCCTCTTTGCATTTGGCAATTTTGAGTTGGACCCCGTCTGGGACCCTGCGGGGACCCCTGGGACGAAACTTTTTACTTCGCTCTGTTGTCCTTTGCAACTAATAGGATATGTGTTTCAGTTTGTACATATCTCGGACCGTTTTCGATTTAAAGGCCTGGTACGGACTAACGGAATCACCCGATATATATGGTTGGATAGATAGATATGTATTGAGATAGATAGAGAGAGAAATATGTGAGTGTGTGCATGTATACGTACAGTATATAATGGAAGACCGGAATAAAACAACGGTGTAGATAAGGCAAGGCTGTGTTTTCTAGAACATGCTACACTCTGCTATACAAATGTGCAGACAGGCACCATTTACATATGACAACGCGTGTTTTTGTCAAGATTGTAGCTATTATTGAAAATCTCGGCAGTGGTGATAGTGAGTAAAATGAATGGGTGACACAATTCCCGCAAATACCAAGCACATTTGTTGACAGAAAATTCTGGGCACTCGCCTGCACAACACTCACGCTGTCGTAGATTGAATCAAAGTCAGTTATGTTGTACTGAAAAGCAACGTTCTCCACTAATTCAGCTAGTTTCCACCCACATTGATGTATCATATGAAATCGTGGACAACAACATTGGTTGTGAATGCAGCTGAAGGACAGTGCCTCCGAAATCCGTCGCACCATTTGTTTATACAAATGGAAGTAATACAGATCCAACGGTTAGCACTGCGAGGTAGTCTTTTTAGGTATAATATGGATGCGAATATGATCGGCGTTGAAGCCATTTTCATGGAGTAATGGAGTAGCCTTGGAAATGTGTATCTGTCCTTTTGAAGTCAATATGACTTAAGCAACACAAGACTGTGTGTGCGTTAGTAGCATCGTTAGTATTACTCACTCTTTGATGAAAACCGAATACGCTTCGATTGCCATTTTACCAGAAGGCGTCCAGAATACCACTAAATTTGATGGGGCGAACATATTCTCCTGATAACGAGCACTTAAAGCTACGGGTTCCTGAAGAACGACCAAGGGTTTATTGGCCACCATCCCTGCTTTCGACAGCAATGGCACCACGTTGCATGCACAAACTGGACACAAGCAGGGGTGTAGCCAGCACGTTTGTGTAGGGGGGCCCGTCGTTTTTGAGGGGGGCCAGCTACAATGTATCCTCGTCACCAAAAGTGCCTTTACATCGCTGTGACGGGTATGTGACCCCGCAGTACTCCAAGGAAGGGATGGCTGCATAAGAAATTGTGATTAATTTTGAAGAGTTTTTATTTTGACTAGGGAAATAACGTATGTATAGGGAGTAAAGAAACAGATTTGAAGCATCAGTACACTATCATCTCTGAAAACACTCGTATTCTCGGTTTTTTCATTTTATTCTCTTATATGTTAAGTTAATAACTGCTGAAAACTGCTACTAGCGCTTTTCACTCTTCAGGAATTTAACACGACATGTTCGCAGGACACTTTTCTAAGTCCTAAATGTATGCTTCAATTATTTCATTCATCTCACTGTCCTTATTTGATAATGGAAACTGATTACGCTGAATGTGAATATGTTTCGCTGTCGTAAAGCAATGTCCGTAATAAATGTAAATAAGGTTCTTCTTATTAAATAAAACTCAGATGTATTTATTGAGTGTACAGCACAATATAATACAGCAACTAAGCAACATGATAATCCTTAACACCAGCAAGATTTTCTCCAACAGGAGGGTGGAGCAAAACGCCGATATAGAGTTTTTCGATTTATTGCGCTATATATATTAAGTTAACATTCATAACATTTATAATTGATACCATATATCGTCTTACTTTTTAAAATCGCCACTGTAGCCTATTAGTCAGAACATTCAGCTCTAGACATGATGTAGAGACAAGAGAAAGAAAGAGATGTGATCAGTAGCGTAACTAATTTTACTGCGCCAGGGATCGATTAATAATCGATCTACTCATACCCGCCGCCTGCCCCACACATTTCAGCTGCTGCGTTATATATATGGTTCTATGTCAGAAGGGCCAAACGAAAGGGCGAGGACAGAAAGGCCCGAGTCAAAACAGCAACGATCAAAAGGGCCCGCGACATAAGAGCTCAAGGCAAAACGGATCCGCATCAAACGGGCCCGCGTCAAAAGGGCCCTACGTCAAATAGACCGGTGTCAAAACGTGCCCCGCTACAAAAGGGCTCAGTCAAAAGAAACCTGGTCAAAAGATCTCCGAAACAAAAGTGCCCGAATCAAAACGGCACCGCGTCAAATGGACCCGGGAAAACGGCCCTGCGTCAAAAGAGCCCGGGCTAAAAGGGCCCGGGTAACTGCCTCCACGACAAAACGCCCCGAGTAAAACCGGCCCCGGCTTATAAGCTCTCCACGGGATACTAAGGTGATTGATTGGAGTAAAAAGATGTGCGTTTTTCTGCTCCACAGTAGGAGCCGAAAAAAGTGGGTAAAAGTGCTGTTTATGTGTAGTGCTACATACCATTCAAACAGTGAATGTGTCCAGTGTCCAACAAAAGGAACCGCATCAAAATCGGGCCAACCGTTTAGAACATATAGACAAAAAACTGCACCAGTTTTCTCCATCTAAATACGTTGTGTGTGCTTTTACATGTGGCGAGAGCAGGAAGAATTTTTAAAAAAGTAAAAAATAAAAGATCAGCATTTCCTGCTGAAGCAACCAAGGACAAGTAAACGAACTCACTAGTGCGGCTTAACACTAGACAACATAGGATCACATCTTTCTGGTAAGTCTGAACTAAGTACCGTATATTTTCAACAAAACTGAACTTAGAATTTTTCTTATAAGAAACAATGAAATATAACATGGGCTTTTAAGCCAACTCTAGGGCACTATGGAGTCCAAACCGAAAGGAACAGGGACCTGATTTTTTTTATTTTTTATTTTATTTTTATTTTTATTTTTTTAGGTGGATCCTCAACCCTCCTCCCTACTTCCTCATGGTCCTCCCCCTCCCTCTCCCGAGAACATATTCGACCAAAAATGGGGTAGGTCTTGACCTTTGACCCCATTTTCGAAAGAATATATTTGACCCCATCCCCCAACCCCTCGCGACATTTTCTATATTTTTTTTTGATTTCCGGGGTCAAAATTTTATCCACCATCGAACCCCCTTCACTCCCGGGAATCGTACCCCTCTCAGGTCCCTCCGATCGGGGAAGACGTCCTTAATGCCCACACCAAGTCTCAGTGAAATCGCGTAAAAAACAAAACAAAACAAAATTGCCCATCGAGACTTTTGTGTTAGCGAGTGCAGTACGTATACTATTCATAACTTTCAAACAGTAACTCTATCATAACTAAACTACACTTATAGGAAGACAAGTTGAACGTGGAAAATAGCCATGTATAGATCGCCACCGGGCACGCCAGCTAGGGATCAATCACCAGTCGTAAGAACTACCAAAATTGACGAAAACACGGAACAAAGAAAAAAAGGTAGAGAAGAGATGGAGATGTCTGAACACCAAACCAAAAAAGCCACAACGGAGGAGCCGGGCTTTGACACAATTCTGCAAATGGAACAGGAAATTACATACTTGGAAGGACTGCTCGACTGGAAAAAAGTAGGTCGGGGCCATTTAGAAAAGCTCAAGAAAAGAGTAACAGTCTGGGTCAAAGACCGTTCACAGCTTATTGGAAAGATCGAACAATTAGAAAGGATGAATGATAAGATTCAGAGTAAATATGATGACCTGCAGAAGGAGAAACTTATCACTGAAATGGAGCTAATGTCGGGAACAAAGGGTAGCCGAATAGAAGACAAAAAACTCATAGAAGAATTAAAACAGAAGAATGAAAAACTGGAGAAAGAGATCGAAGACCTCAGAGAAGAAAAAATAGAGATCAAGCAAGACCGAGACCGACAATATAAAAGGCTGGAGGCGGAAATAGCAGAGATAACAGAAAGTAGGAATGAAATTAAGCAGCAACTTCAGGAAACGTCCAGAAAATTAAGGAAAGCAGAAGAGGACTACAAATTTTTGGAAAAGAAGCACGAAAAGTTGAAAAAAGAATTGATCCAGACCCAGCAAACATTTGGTAGATCGGAAATCGCCTGGGAAAAACAACGTCATATCTTACAAGAAAAGCTACAAGAATTGGAAAATAAGCAAGGCACGGATACAGAAGCTGTAGTTAAAGAGATACAGGCTCTTTCAAAGAAGATAGAAGATACACATGAAAAAAAGGAACAGGATGAAAACCTAACATGGTCGGAAGTGGTTATGGGAAGAAAGGTAACGGAAAGAGAGAAGAAAATAATGGAAGTCACGGCAAGAACAAAACCTGCGTTGATAATTAGACCAAACGAGGGAGAGACTACAAAACAAAAAGTAAGAAGACTGGCAGAGACAATAGATCCTAGGAAAGAGAAACTAAAAATCACAGGGATGAGAACAACAAAAGACCTGGTATTCCTGGAAACAGCTACCAAGGAAGATTTGAATAAAATTGTCTCCAAAGAACAAATAAAGAAGGATTTTAGAGTCGAAGAGACTAGGAGGCGAAACCCTTTAATGATAGTCTACGGCATACCATCAGATGTCAAAGACGAGGAAATTGTAGCTGCCATAATAGAATAGAATTTTGAAGAGGAAGAAATGGAAGAGGCAAAGAAGATCAAAGCCAGATTTAGAGCATGCAAGAAAGGATAAAAGAAATGCCATCTGGTGATTGAAGTAACGCCAGGTATAAGGAAGGTATTAATAAGCAAAGATAGAGTATACGTGGACTACGAGTCACACAAAGTCAAAGATTTCATCGTAGTACCACAGTGCTACGTTTGTCAGGATTTTGGCCATGTAATGAAGTACTGTGATGCTAAGGATGGAAATGTGTGCAGATACTGTGGCTCAAAAAGACACAATAGCGACGAGTGTGAAGATAAGAATAAAAACATATGCGTACCGTGCAGGTTGAGACATAAGGAATGTCAAACACCCAACACAGAAGAATGTGTATCGTACAGGATGGCACGAGAACGGATAATAAGCAAGATAAATTATGGATAAAAGAGCACAACTAAAAAATAAGAAACGCAATAAACCGCCCAGTAAGAAAAAAAGGGATAAACGAAGATTAGAAGATTTTTTAAACAAAAAGAGAAAACAAACTACTTCAACCAGGGACAAATATATTCAAACCGACATAAAAGAAGAAAAAGAATTAAAAGGGTCAATTAGGATGACTAACATGGAAATGGAACCTGAAAATAGAATAAAGAATACAGACATCACACCAACTGAGAAAGGAGATACAAAGAAGAAAACACTAATCTCATTCACACAGGGAGAACAGAAATATCTGTTTCCACAAAAAGAGAAAAAGATACAAGACAACACGATAACCTCTACTGAAGAAGAAGACAAAACAATATTTAATGAGCCCAAAATGTTGTACCCCAATATGAACCATCTATACAGATTAGCCAAGCTTGAAGATAAAAACATACTGAATGTAGCATTTAGACAACTAGTAAGAGACATCCACGAAAAAGGAAGAAAGATTACATATCCGGTCTTAGAAGAAATAGATAGATTGGAACTAAGAACGTTTGATCTGCCAGCTAATGGATGGGAGTTGCTAGATCTAATAGATGAGGTATACGAAAGAAGAGGTATCCACTGGGATCTAGAGAATGTCTATAAACAACTGGTAAATGCGCATGGTAGGATTTGTTTCGACTACAGTAAAACAGGGATGGATGCCTACGTTTATACCAAATATGCATAACACGTTAACAACAATTAGAATAGCACAAAACAATTCGCACAAATCGAAAATAGCAACAATGGAATTACGAAGATTTACAGAAACAAACAACATAGATATCTTAGCCATACAGGAGCCATATCTGCATAAGAACAAGTTAACAACTTTTCCTGTAACAAGTAAAATCATATACGGAGGTGAAGAACCCCAAGCAGCCACAGTAATAATGAACAGGAAGATTGAAGCTTTAAAACTTTCACAATATTGTGACAATTGGATAATCTGTATAGAAATAACGAAAGGAACAGACACCTTTTGGATAGTCAATTCATATTTCCAGTATAGCAAAGACATTGAAATATTTATAGGTAAACTTCAACAAATCATTTGGCAGAATCTTAAAAAGAAAATATTGTATGTTCTAGACTCGAATGCTAAGAGTACTGCTTGGGGATCACCCTCTACAGATGCAAGAGGAGAAATTATGGAAGATTTCATAGCCCAGAATGAATTAGTAATCGTAAATACTGGAAACAAACCAACGTTTGTGGGCTCCCGAGGAGAATCTTATATTGATATAACACTCTGTACACCAAATTTAGTTGATAACATTACAGATTGGCATACATGGGATCGAGAAACAACAAGCGATCACGAAATAATAACATTTAACATGGAATTAAATACACCAAGTAAGAATAAAGAAAGGTTAAACATTAAAAAGATAAATTGGGAAAATTTTAAAAAGAAGCTTACCTTACCACAATTGGACATAGACAAAAGTAGTGACGAATTAGTACAAAAAATTGAACAGGCTACTAAATTGGCAATAGAGGCATCCACTCCTAAAACCACGCAGAGAGTAGGATATGGTGATTTTTGGTCACCCAAAGTGGAAAGATTAAGAAAAATCGTGGGAGCAAAAAGAAAAAGCCACAGCAATTCCAAATTTGAAAGAAAGAAGACTCTTAGCTTATAGGAATGCCAAAGAAGAGTATGAAACAGAAATCATAGAAGCAAAGAAAAGAAGCTGGGAACTATTCCTAACCAAAAACATACAGCTTGATCAGTGGGGATTTCCATACAAATTAATAATAAAGAAAATAAACCCCTTAACACTTTGCACGTTAAGAAAAAATGACGGATCTTATACAGTAACTAGAAAGGAAACCATTGAAAAATTAACACGAAAGTTTTTCCCGAATGATATAATGGAAGATGAAACAGAAGATCAGAAACGAATAAGAAGAAAATTCGAAGAGCCGACACAAGTAGAACAGGTAAATAAGGAAGACATGGCAACAAATGAAGAAATCGAAAACATCATTAGGAAACTAAAAACAGGAAAATCACCAGGATTGGATGAAATACCAAATGAAGTCTTCACGAAAAATAGAGAAATATGGACCCTGTACCTGACAAGACTTTCAATTTCCGGACTCATGGAAAATGTCAAAATTAATAATCCTGCTAAAAAACGAAGACAGGGACCCAACTGATGTAAGCTCATATCGCCCAATTTGCCTGCTAAAAAAACATAAGTAAAATATACGAAAAGATTATAGCAAATAGGATTAACAAACATAGGAATATGAGTGAAGATACGCTACAGTTTGGCTTCAGAGCGGGCAGATCAACAGAAGACGCTCTGAATAAGTACATAGAACAAATTCGAATGAGTAATTCAGAAAGTAAATATGTCCTGTTGCTCTACGTAGACATAGAGGGAGCATTTGACAACCTATGGGTCCCATCATTGGTCGATAAATTAGTTAAACTAGAAATGCCAACCTACTTGATAAATATCATTAAACACTACTTTCGGAACAGACGGATCTCAGTACAAATGGAGCAAGAGGAGCTGCAAATTCGTAATGAAAAAGGCTGCCCACAGGGCTCAATATTAGGACCCTTAATGTGGGACATTTTGATACAACCCTGCCTAGAAAAATTAAATGCTAACAATCTAATAGACAAAATAATAGCCTTTGCAGATGATATTGCGATAATATTATCAGCCAATTCAAGAAGAGAAATAGAAATGAAAACAAATGCAATAGTTGAAGACCTAAACAATTGGTGTCAAGAAAATAAACTAAAATTATCAGTCAAAAAAACAAAATACATGCTTTTCGGTAGAAAATTGAATAGAGGCCCACAAATAAAACTAGGCAATCATAAAATAGACAGAGTTAAAGAATTTAGACACCGTAGATGCGGGCTACTTGGACCCAATTTTGCAACAAATTCGTTCTTTCGGCCTGTTTTCATCCACGAAAACTTGAAAGTTATTGTCATAACCTATATTAAGTGTCATAACCTTTATTGCACATATCGAGGACAGTTTTAGTTACATGTATTGAAAACAAAGCACAGACGATTATTGTAAAAACTGGGTCCAAGTAAGACGCGCGTTCGGGCTACTTGAACCCACCCCTATATTTTCCTACAGAAAACCATTGAAATCTGTTCTGAGACTAAGTAGGACGTAGGTGTTCCAAGAATAACACTTTTTATTTACTGCAAACCACAAAGAGAACATGTTAAGAGATACTATCAAATATAATGATTGTAATAGCTGATTACGTTTTCTTCTACAGTAGCACGAGCCCTATCTATATTAGCAGCGAATCTAGTCGTTGACTGGAGGTGCATTTTCTAAAATAACTTCACTCAATCTTGACTGGGAAGATTGTCTTAGGAAGTAATGACAGTTCTCCCATGCATTGCTAAATAGGACTTCAGAATAAATCTGAAATCAAGTTAATTAACGAGGAATCCGAAATCACAAACTTTATCAAGATGACTAGCGAAGGCTAATTCTTCCTCTTCAGTGAACACTTTCAGATGGCCTGGATTCTACCTTGACCTATTCTTTAATATTCTTTCTATGGTGGAACGACTTATCTTCAAGTGAACTTCTGTTTCTATTTGCGACATTTTCCCCGACTGAATTGCTGGTAAACATTCTTCAAGCTGTTGTGAAAAATCAGCATGTTTTCGACCTGCAGGCAATCTTTTATATTGATGTACCATTTTGTACCGGTATCCTTAAGGAAACAATGAAAAGTCCTTACTTGTGTGACACGTGACAACAGACCTTTATTTTTCATTGATAAAGATAATAAAGGATGGGGTGGGATAAAGATAACAAAAGATGTGGGACAAAATATCCATGTTTTCCAGGTCATATGTACACACTTCATATACTGTATAATGCACTTACGCACACATCTTATTGTATATGAGAAAGTTTACCATGTCAGTTTCATTAACCTATATGTAACTACTTATGTGTTTACTTAGCATTGGTTCCACTTCCTTCCAAATAGTGTCCACACATAAAAGTTTGGCGCTCAATAAATACACTCTTTTCGTCAACGACCTTTCTCACCAATGCTGCTCAATCGTAGCCTACCACAGAACTAGTTTCAAAGTGTGTACGCCTGCATTATGATCCCATCTAACGGATCTAACTCTGAACTAACTCATTATTGCATTGCATATGGGACTTTAAACGAGATTTTGGTATGGGTCCAAGTAGCCCCTTAAGGGTCCAAGTAGCCCGCAATTACGGTACCTAGGGGTAATAATCGATGAAAACCTGAACTATGGTAAACCCATTCAAGAAACCGTTACGAGAGGAAATAAGGTGACAAATAAATTGATAACCCTAGGTAAAAATAAATATAAATTGCCTAACAAAATATTAAAATTGTATCACGAAACCCTGCTATGTGCTACAATGACTTACGGATCTAGCATATGGGTGCACAGACAGCTTCAAAACAAGAGAATAAAAGAAAACTTTATCAGACCACAAAGAAACCTTCTGATGAGATTAAGTGGTGCATATAGCACCACCCCCAACAATGCCCTGTGTTTGTTACTTGATGTCAAGCCTTTGAACTTAATAGCAGTACAGAGAGCGGCAAATTATTGGATGAAAAGGAATAACAGAGAAGAGGTAAGGGCACTGTTGGGTGATGTTTTTGAAAGCGCCCAAGAGATTGAAGAAAGAATCAAAAAAATGTGGAATATTGAATGGACGCACTCTGCTAAGTCACAAAGACTTAGAAATATTATACCAACGGTAGAAATCAGAGAACAAATAGTTTCTTGACCCAGCCCCAGGACTCATTCATTTTCTAACGGGACATGGTCCATATGAAACCTACCTACAAAAAATACAGGCCAAAGACAATTCAATTTGTGCATGTGGTGAAACGGGGACACCAGAGCATCATATACTCTGGTGCCCCTTTCTCGAAGAGTTATTTAAGGAAAGAGTGGACATAAGACAGAAGACGATAGCTGATATAATGAGAAACGAGAAAGATTACAATATCCTGAAGAAAATAACAGACCTTTACTCGAAACTAAAAAAAGAACAATTCTATAGAGAAAAACACATAAGAAAAACAAGAGCAGAATGAATGTGGAAGGATGAATGGAATCCAGTTTCTCCTCAGGACCGGAGACTTCAGAACGTCTCGTGGAGGATACTGGAACTCCGTATCTGCCGGGGAGGACGAGTGTGGTTGTGCTAGTGCGTCTCCAGGCATAGGTGACTTGGAACGGAACTCCGGATGCACTAGAGTGTGTTTTTGGAAGTGTCTTTCCTTCGGGTGGCGGGTTTATCTATGTGTCCGTGTGCGTGTTGGCTGTGACTATGTCCCCATAGGAGACAAGTTTACTTCGTGAATGACTCAATAACGGTATGTTAATGGAGATTGATCCCTATATCGGCACAGGTGGAAGGATACCTCGGACCAGGATCCACACTAAGTACTCTGAGTGGGCCCTGGACCTCAAACCTGTGATATTGGGAGGAAATCTATTGCAACCACGAGAACATTCAATAAACGAAGGCTCAAGGGACTATTAAGAGGAATGCGGTATGGATTAGTGAAGACTAGTGTGGCTTAGTGTGTTTTGGTGAATGCGGTTTATGTGTCAACTTAGTGTTCTTAGTGCTTTTAGTGTGTGAAACGGGCAAAATATACAGGGAAAAACCAGTGTATAATTAGTGAAAGAATTAAATATGATCACAGGAGAGAAACTTGAAATAGCAGGTGAAAACCAAGCTCATACAGGGAAAACCTGAAGATAGAAGAAGTCCATCAAAGTAAATGAAATAACATAGTAAAAAATAAACACTAAATAAACATTAAATTCAAAAATAAATTAAATAAAAAAGAAATAGAATAAATAAATAAAGCATATTTAAAAAAACTTAAAACATAATAATCATAGTTAATAAATATGGACTCAACCAAGCTAAGTAAAGAAACAAAGTTTAAATAACTCCAATAATAATAATAACAATAAAAATGGTAATAATAATAATAATATTAATATTACGTATAGACATAAATATACCAAAAATAGAAGTAGCTAAACAGTTAGAAGTAACTAACTAAATACTAACAAGATCAAAATCAAATAAATAAAAATACCAAACAGAGGAAGGAAATGACAACGCAGTTCAGAAAGAGTTTAGATACTCTTGATTTGATTAGCAAACAATTTAGTATCAGAACATGTTAGTGTCAAGATCAATGGCCAAATACCCTGGAAATAGTATTAGTAGATAGTTGAGTATTGCATAGTTTAATATTAGAATATGTTAGGGTCAAGCTTAACGGTTATAGCACTTTGGAGATTACAACAGTCAATAGTTGAGTTTTGAATAGTTTATTTTTTGTTCATTCTTTGTTTTGTTTTGTTTTTGTTTCGTTTTTTTGTCTCTTGTTTCTTGTTTGTTGTTTCCTTTCCCTCCCTTATTCAAATCCCCTGTCACCTATTCCAAAATGCAAAACAAATAAATTAAAGAAATAACCCGTGCCGGTTTTAATTTTCAGATACCGGTTGTGAAAGACGGGCCTGAGCCTAAAAAAAAAAGCTCTCCGCGACAAACGGGCACTGTGCCAAAAGTGCCCCAGTCAATACAGCCCCGCATCAAAGGAGCCGGGTCAAAAGGGCATGGGTCTAAACAACCCGTAACAAAAGGGTCCGAGTCAAAACGGACCCGAGTCTAAAGGGACTGGGTCAAAAGGTCCAATCTACCCCGCGTCAAAAGTGTCCGGCTCAAAAGTGCCCTGCGTCAAAAGAGCCCGGATCGAAAGGACCCCGACTCAAAAGGTCCTGGGTCCAAAGGATTTCGTGACAAAAAGACTCGAGTGAAAAGTTCCTGCGTCAAATGTGCCCGAGTAAAAACGGCCCCGCATTAAAAGAGCGTAGGTCAAGATGTCTCCGAGTCAACAGGGCTCGGTTAAAAGAGCTCCGAGTAAAAACAGCCTGGGCCATAAGATATCCGTGACAAAACGGCCCTTCGTCAAATCGACTCGAGTCAAAACGGCCCCGCGTCAAAGGGTCCCGGATCAAAGGGTCCCGCAACAAAAGCGCACTAGTTCAAAAGAGGCCGGGTCAAAAGGACCCGCATCAAATGGGCACCGATCTAAACAGCCCCGCTACAAAAGAGCCCGAGTGAAAATGGTCCCGCGTCAAAAAGGCCTGGGTCAAAAGTGTCTGCGACAAAAGAGCCAGAGTAAAAACGACCCCGCGTCAAAAGGTTCTTAGTAAAAAGGGCTCGAGTAAAAAGGCCCTGCGTCAAAAGAGTACGGGTCAAAAGAACCCCGCATGAAAAGGGACCAGGTGAAAACAGCCCAGCGTGAAAAAGGCCCGAGACAAAAAGACCCCGCGTCAAGACAGCCAGGAATAAAACGACCCAGCGTGAAAAAGGTCCGGGTCAAATGGGTCCCACGACAAAAAGACGCCAGTCAAGAGCGCAATGCGTCAAACGGGCCCTAGAAAAGGCAGCTCCGCGTCAAGAGTGCCCAGGTCATAATGTCTCATTGTCAAAAAGGCCCGGGAAAATGGCCGCCACAAAAGGCCCCAAGTTAAAACGACCCCGGGTCAAAAAAGAACTGAGCCAAAAGGGAACGAGTCAATACGGGCCCTGGTCAAAAGGGCCCGTGACAAATTGGCCCTGGGTCAAAAAGCCGGGTGATAGGAGCGGCCTCGAAAGGGCACGGGTCAAAAGCAGCCCGCAACAAAAGGGCCCGAGTCAAAAGGACAGGTTTCTAAAGGGCACGGGTCAAAAGAGCGAAGTAACGAAAAGGCCCGAGTCAAAACGGCCCAGCGTCAAAATTGTACAGGTCAAAAATGATCAAGTTAAAAGGCCCTGTGTCAAAAGAGCCTGAGTCGAAAGGACCCCTCCTCAAAAGGACCCGAGTCAAAACGGCCCAGCGTGAAAAAGGTCTGGGTACAAAGGTATCTGCGACAAAAGCGAACGAGTCAAAACGACCCCGCATCAAAAGGAATGGAGTTAAAAGTGGCCTGTGTAAAAAGAGCCCCGGTCAAAAGTATTCCGCCTCAAAAGGACCCTTGTCAAATCGGAACAGCGTGAAAAGAGCCCCAGGTCAAATCGACTCACTACAAAAAGACCCAATTAAAAAAGAACTTCGTGTTAACAGAGCTCGAGTAAAAAGGGTTCTACGCTAAACGGACTCTGCCAAAACAGGCCCCGATACAAAAATGCCCGGGTCTAAGGCTCTTCGCAACATACGTTCCCGGATCAAAAGAGCTCGTGTCAAAAGTGTCCTGCGACAAAAAGACCCGAGTCAAAATGGACCTGCGTCATACAGGCCCAAGTAAAAAGGACCCCGCGGGAAAAGAGCCCAGGTCAATAGGGCTCGGATAAAAGATCCCCGCGACAGTACTGCCCGAGTCTAAAAGGCCCGGGTTCGAAAAAACTCCGCAGAAAAAGGGCCCGAGTCAAAAGGACCTGTGCGAAAGAGTCTCCGCGACAGAAGGACCCGAGTCAAAATGGCCCCACGTCTAGAAAGCCCGGGGTTAAATGGGCTTGAGTTAAGAGGGCCCTGCGTCAAAAGAGCCCGCCACAAATGGGCCCTAAGTCAAATGGACATGTGTCATAACGGGCTCGGCTACAAAAAGGCCTAAGCCAAAGGGCCTGGGGCAAAAAGTCTCCGTAACAAATGTGCCCGTGTGAAAACGGCCCCACGTCTTAAGATCCCGCGACAAAAACCCGAGTCAAATGGTTACTACGTCAAACGGGCCCGAGAAGAAACGGCCCCGCGTTAAAAGAGCGCAAGTCAAAAAGTCTCCAGGTCAAAAGGGCCTAACGACAAAAGGCCCCGAGTAGAAACGGCCCCGCGTGAAAAGGAACCGAGTCAAAAGAACCCGCAACAAATGGTCCCTAGTTCGAAAGAGGCCGGGTCAAAAGGATGCAACTCAAAAGAGCACGGTTCAAACCAGCCCCGCTAGAAAAGAACCCGCGTCAAAACGGCCCGCGTTAAAAAGGCCTGGGTCAAAAGGTCTCCGCGACAAAAGGGCCCGAGTCAAAATGACCCCACGTCAAAAGGGCCCGGGTCAAAACCGTCCAGAGTGAAATGTCCAGGTCAAAAGTCTAAGCGACAAAAGGGTCCAAGTCAAAATGACCACCCGTCAAAATGGCCCGGGTCGAGAAGCTCGACTTAAAAGTTTCCGGGATAAAACAACCCAGCGTGAAAAAGACCCAGGTCAAAATGGTCCCGCGACAAAAAAACGAGTCAAAAGGGCCCTGCGTCAAACGCGCCCGAGTATAAACAGCCCCGCGTCAAGAGAGCCTAGAAAAAATTAAGAAACATTCGCAATAATGTTACCTCACCGGTTTTGAATGATTAAGGCACAGGCTGAGAGTTACGCGGCTGAGCGAAAGTAAAGAAAGAGCTCTGGTCAAAAGGTCTCCGGGTCAAAAGGGCCTCGCGAGAAAAGTCCCCGAGTCAAAACGTCCCCGGGTCAAAAGATCTCCGCGAGAAAAGGGCCCGAGTCAAAACGGTCCGCGCCTAAAGGGCTGAGTGAAAGAGCCCCGCGATAAACGGGCCCTATATCAAAAGAGCCAGGGTCAGAAGGACCCGCCTCTAAAGGACACGGGTCAAAATAGCCCCGCTACTAAAAGACCCGAGTCAAAACGGTCCACGTCAAAATTTTCCGGGTCAAAAGGAACCGAGTTAAAAGAGCCCTGCGTCAAAGCAGCCTGGGTCGAAAGAACCTCGCCTCAAAAGAGCCCGAGTCGAACGGCCCAGCGTGAACAAGGTCTGGGCGTAAGTGTTCCGCGACAAAAATGCACGAGTCAAAATGGCCCCGCGTCAAAATTACCCGGTAAATACGGTTTCACGTGTAAAAGGCCTGAGATCGAAGCAAGAGTGGAAATCAGACATGCACGAGGGGATAATATCCCCTTCGTAAGTTAAAGTGATTGTGCAAAAGAAGGAAAAACATCTGTAGTTATTATTAACAAATAGGAAATTTGAATGGTGATATTAATTTTGTTTGTTTGTTAATTGTTCTGCAACAATCTCTATCGCTTAAGTCGTTCTCCATCAAAGTTCGCTTGCACTTCCGACTTTCTGAATCAAACTTTATCTAGTATTGACTTTCCCCTTAGTTCTAAAATTCCATTTCCACCCCTGGTTCAAAGTATAGAATGAAAAATATTCTGTGGAAAATATTAGTTTAATGTTGCTCTGAGAAGACACATGTGGTTCTGAATACAGGGCATTGGGACAGAAGAATAATAACGACATGCGTGGACGCATTTATTTGGAGTGGATTTTTTCTTCTGAATACTCATATCCTTATAGGGAATATACACTTAACACAGGGTTTCATTTAAATCTACGCAGTACGTGAATTCCGCCATATTGCATATCACACAATATTGTTTTAAATGTAAAGTGTTATGATTTTACACTCCAACCTTGAATATCCCCACAAATGAGAATGTAACTCATTTCTGATACATCATCTGCTTGGGACATGGAGTGCTGTGTTTGACTTATGTAACTAATAGAAAACAATATCGTGACAGGGCAGTAAAAAAGAGACGCATGGACGGACGAAAAGAAATTGTCACAATTTGGCATTATTGTAGAAACATCGTTAAATGATTTAGTGTACATCATGGCCAGCATCTTGAATTCTGTATATTGTATACTACGCAATATTTTGAAATAGATAGATGTAGATGCGTGTCACATAAATTGATGCTAGAATCTTGATACAAACTACCTTCATCGTCCGTTTCAAGAGCATCGGAGTCTATATTACTTATTATTTCCGTAATCCTCCGGGCGAAAATACTCCAATATCATAAGAATTAGTCCCGGTGTTATTCATAGCCAAAAGCTCAACTAAAAGGAGGATGTCAATCCGATGCAAACTACAAGAAGAGTGTTGAAACAGCCATGCATACTTCTGCTGGCTAATAGAAAAAGGAGAACAAAAATAGCTACATATTTTTTTTCTCAGTATTTATATCTTTATAGGGAATATATAATACTTTACACAGCATGTCATTTAAATCTAAGCAGTAACTGACCTGTACGCATGAAATTGATAAATATTCGTGAAAAGTAAACACAAGGGAGTAGTTTTATGTTGCTGTTGATTTCTTCCGTCGCAGGAACTGACCTTGATAGGTGCGCGACAACTAAAGTTGTCTCCATGACTGAAAGCCTTCTAACAAGAGAGGAACTATTATTGTCCATGGATCTGACGTCTCATAGTTCTAAGTATTTTTCAGCTATAAAGCGAATTGTATGCCTTCTGTGTCACTCCCTCTCTGCCCCTAGCTGTGCCTGTTTGCGAAAATATTGTTTGCTTTACATCGGGGTAAGGCACGACAGTCTCAAGAGAAGCCCTTCGTCGTAGCGAGTGACGTCACACAAAGTAGTGACAGGCATGCGCAGAATGTGCTGAACAGAGTTAGTCAGCTCAACACTAGAGTTTTTTTAAAAAAACAAGCCGTTTTACAGAAATTTTTTAGACTCACTATACACATATATATACAGGGTGTTTCAAAACAACACCGACAACTTTTGGAAAGTGATTTCACCTAACATAAATCATCCTCAAAGGCATAATTGTAGGACACTAAACTGAAATTTTCATTTGTTTTCTGTTAGTGCAACACACACCAAAAAAACCACACACATATATATAGAGTGTTTCAAAACAACACCGACAATGTTTGGGAGGTGATTCTGGACACCAAGATAAAACAAAAAGTATAGACTAACCTAGATGCACAAATGCTTCCCTTTGGAGTTATAGCTTGTCGAAAACATCAAAAAAGGAACTTTAAAGGTCCATAGCCCCTAACCTATGGGATCTACAGTAGTCGGGTCAAGGCTTCACATAAGAACTAGTATGTATTCTATTCACAAATACATGTTTCAGAATCCTGCGGTTCTTCCGCAACGAATTTCATACAAGGAATTTTGGTACGGGCATATAATTTGAAACACTCACCAACTACCTCTATAAAAATTGTCTCGGAAGTACCGCAGGATTCTGAGACATGGATATTTGGATAGTGCACATATTAGATCCTAAGTTAAGTCTTGACCCGACTATGGTAAGTCCCATAGTTTTGGAGCTGTGAACCTTTAAGTTTCATTTTTTCGCCTTTTCGGCAGCCTATAACTCAAAGGAAGCATTTGTGCACACATTTTGGTCTATACTTTTTGTCTTATCTTGGTGTTAGGAATCAGCTCCCAAACGTTGTTGTACTATTTTGAAACACCCTGTATAATAATTTTAAATGATACGCACTGAGTGCTAAGAAGACAGAGAAAGAGATAAAACAAATCCTATCACATTAAAAGTGTTATTGTCCGGCGAATAATGGTAATAAGAAACATTTGTATCATATAAAAACATTCTTAGAAATTATATTTCTGGCAGAAATTTTAAGAGAATAATAGATTAGTAGGATTTAAAGCTACTGGTTCTTCTAAAATTATTGCATCATGCTAGATCGCAGACAGAATTTTTCGTTTAAAAACACCTGATTAGAAAGAAATTTTACTTCAAAGAGAAATATTTAAATTCAGTTTAACTTTTAAATACTTGATGAATCAAGCAAATGAAAGCAAATGGTATGAAAGGTGACTGAGAAATTTAGTATTTGGAGAACTAAAAAGTAATGTGCAGGATACAGAAATTTCTAGCGTCGTCTCGGAAACGAGACCATAAGTGTATGTTCTAATAAGAGTTAAGACAAGAAGTGTATGTTCAAGTTAGAGACGAGACGAGAAACGATAATTCTTGTCTCATTTTCGAGACAAGATATTTATCAAGTCTCATGGGCAAGAATTCACTGAAATCTTAGATACCAGTGTTTTAGTATTACATGATTCATAGTAAAAGTTCATAGATTATTACAGTGGTTGTACGAACATAATGAAGAGTAGAGTGAAATCTTTCAATTTTACGTCCACGCTTATGCCGGTTAGACTAAAGGAGACGTTGATGATGAGAAATGAATGAAATGGTGGAATGAAGAAAGGGAGGACACAGGAGAACCCCGAGAAAAACCACGAGCACTGACAATGAAGAGCATTTATCAACATTTTAAGATACGTAAGTTATTATATAATATACTTCAATAATAAATATGATTTAAATGTTGATATATTACACTCTTAGGAGACCTCTTGTGACTCGAATCAAAACGAGACAAGAATCCAACACTTAATTTAAGAGACGACAGGAGAAAACTTTATTTCTCGTCTCGTCTCGTGAACAAGCGTACGGTACGCAAACTCTCTGTAACTACGCAAACGTACCGGTAATTAAATCAAGTCTTCCGTGTCACTAAGGAGGGAGAAGATTGATGGCCCAGTAGTACATATAATATGAGGACCATAATTCAATCCCAAATATAGTAGTGTTTCCCAAATAAGATTTTCTCGTCTCAGGTAGGTAGCCAAGCAGGTAGCCGTAGCCAGCCCAAAAATATGAGTCGGTAGAAGTTAGGGGGCCGATCCAACCATATTATAGTTCATCATTATATTATAACAGTTCATTTGCAAGCCTACCGTGAATATTTTAGAGGGCGTACGTAGGGGTGGGTCCTGGGGGTCCGCCCCCCGAAATCCCGACTTTTAAAAATTTAATCTACTTTTAGGGGCAATTTTAGAAATTTTCATATAATTTAGCCTCAAATTGTATTTAGACCCCTTCAAAACTCTTTAGGCCCCTCCCGAAATAAATTCCTGGGCACGTCCCTGTTAGGGAGAACAATAAACTTTAGGGGGGCCCGGCCCCTAGTTCACCCTGTGGATACGGACCTGTAGCCGAGCAACTAATCAAACACAAAAGCATCAATTGTCAGCTTTTTGAATGACAAGTTATATTTTCTCAGCATAATTGAATGCTTTCTTTACATGAAAATAAGTTTATTTTCATACTTTATTTTCGGATAACAAAAAAACTTTATTTCATTTAAGTATGTTGTTTCGCTATGTAATAATCTATTACCAAAAGACCATTAGTCAAAAAATTATTTGAAAATATCTTTTGTCCCCAAAACTAAATAAATGCATTAAAGTATAGCACTAGTAAACGGTCCACAATCAACTGCCAATGTTAATACGTATTAACATATTTTAATTTCAAAACAAATAATGGGGTTAAATCTGACCCCACGATAGTACTTATGCAGTATAAAAATAACGAAATTAGTAAAGAGTTAATACGAATTATGTTAATAGGTAATTAAATTATAGATAGTTTACTGTACTTAATCTAATTTAAGAAAAATAACGATAATAATAAAATAAAATAATGCAATAATAAAAAGTTGGTAATCAAAAATTTATGGTAATCCTGGATTCCCTCGTGTTGAACAACATGGCTTTTCTCAATGCTGCCTCCAGAAGGGCGACAAATACGTATTATGAAGCACTCCAGTTCACATTTTTGGTTAGCGAACCAGATATCGAAAAATGTCTCAAATTTATTTTTCAGACCTGTGCCCCCCTCGAAAATTCCTGGATCTGTCCGCGTTCTCTGGATAAGTTCTCTTATTTGTATAATATTTTATCAAATTATAAAGAGAACGGCTATTTTGATATTCCAACGAAAATTAAAGATCTGTATGCACTGCATAGAGTGTCTATATAACGAAGTTGTACTGTATAAAATTTGAATAGACACATGTTCGCAAAGCACTGAACACTAGCAAGAGAAAGGAAAAAAAACACTTTCACTAGGTTAATGCACTGACGTGGTGTTTGTAAATACAGTAGGGCGGGGTCGATGCGTAACGGCATCGAGAAGAGTTCAGCAGACTGGTGAAAGTTTGTTTAGCAAGCCAACAACGGAGATTGCATCAAAAGACAGCAGGAATAGGGTGCGTGAAAACAAAAACGGCATTTCGGGATGACTGTCTGCAATGGAGATGAGTATGAGGCATCTGAGTTGATTGAAGAAGTATCGGCAGGAACTCTTGAAGCGTATGTTTTAATGGGCGCGCGTTCCCATAAAACACGCTGTGAACATCCATGGGCATCAGGAAAACATGCAAACGCAGCTATTCTTCCGAGATGGCCAGTCTCTGAAGACTTGCTGGACTGCTACAGATGACGTCATGGATCAATGGGGGTTTCCAAGCGGAAGTACATCGAAGTGATGACCCAAAGCCTTTAAATAACTTGGACGAAGGTGTTAATACTACCAAAGTTCTTCATAGACTGTCCTTGTAATGCACTTACAAGTACAGAGATGCCGTAGATGGAGGACACTAACGAGAGTCGAAGGACGGTAGTTGGTGTATGATCATCGAGGATGGAAGGCGAAGTGGAAAGGAAACAGACGAAGCACTGCAAACCATGGAGCAAAGGAACAGGAATCGCCATTGGACAAGTACTGCGAACTTCCTGGAACGGTCTGCAAAAGTCCTTGTGACACGAAGAACTTGAGTTGGAATCAGCTTCGAAGATCTCTGGAAACTGGTACCATGAAGACTGGACACTGCTGCTTGGCATACGTAGCTGGATTACATAAAAAAAAAAACATCTGGCATCTAGTGGTATGGACCACTGGTCTATAGAATGGACATCTGCGGCCTTGGTTGTAGACCTCAGGAAGGCTGAGTTCAGCGTGATGCTAACGTCTCTCAGGACGACAATGGCGGACGTAGAAATTGATAAATGAGAGAATTACTAATTAATAAAAATTAAATAAGTTATGTACAAGATAAAGAAATAAAGGAATGGGATGGGGAAGCGCGTTATTGAACTAGGTTAGGGAAGAATTATGCCATGTTTCTTAATAGTCATGCATGTCCGTTTTTTTTTTTTTTAAAAAAAATTCGCATCATGTTGTACATACATGCAAACAGAATTATTCAGGTGTTGAAAGGTCAGCTAACTGAGTCTATTGAGGACATTAGGAAATATAAAAATAAAATGAAAGAAAATTGAAAATAGTGGAAGAAAACACAGAAAAAACGATTAAAGAAATAAAGTAGAAACAATGTAAAATGAAAATTCCTTTTCTAAATTCCTTTTCGATTGAAAGTCTAACCTTATAAATTTGTTTGGCCTAACTTTGTAGAAATTCCAGAAACCTAAAATTCCTTTTTATTAACCCAAACCCATAAACTGCAATCATTTAAACTCTCTTCTTGGTGTTTGAGTAAAGGTGGTTCCGGAAAGGAAGCTCTGAAAGAACATCAGGTAAGAGGGGAAAGGAATGCTATGCTGATTGGCATAGTGAGTGGGAAGAGAAATGAAATAGGGAGGGTAATATTTTCATATATATGCAATACCTTATTCTATACACTATATACACAATATAAAAATGCGAAAAGAAAGTTATTTACCGATCAAAATAATTGTAAATCGAGTATATACATAAAAAATATGAAATGTTGAGAAAGGAAATAACAATATATACAAAGGAATAACAATATATATATATATATATATTAATAGAAAATATCAAGCGACACTGTTAAACATTCGATCATAAGAATATATATATTGAAAGCAAAAATATTGAGAAAATAGCCATCACCTATTTTTTTTAATATCACGAATAATAAGAATAAGTATACTAATAATAGAAACTAATACTAATAATAATAATAATAACTAAAATACTAATGGCGATAATAATAACTAAAATACTCTCATCTCTCTGTAAGGAAATATATTCATATTTCAAACATATAGAAATAAACAGATAGTGTACACAATATGTACAAATAAAATATGTGATTAGAAAAATATTTCTTTTGTTAAGAAATGGAACAGTAGCAATTAGTGACTGGCTGCATTGGCCATCAATGAGCGATATTTTGTATGAAAAGCTGGGTCATGAGGTACATCTGGTACATAGAGTTTTAGGCGTTCAAGCGCTACTTCTTGTACTGTCCCATCACAGTCGACTATAAACTTGTTCTTGTCATGGGTTCGAGCCTTGATGACAAAAGGTCCATCATATTGCTCGGAAAAAATTGGGGATTGCCTACGCTTTGTGTATATCTTTTTAGCATCACTTGCGTCCCTGGAATGTAATCAACTGGTGGGTGCTTCTTTTCCAATTTGCTTTTGAGTTGCTGAAAGATTCTGTGTTTATGAAAATTGACCAAAGAGCGAAGTTCATCTAACTGTAATAATCTGCCATTAACGTCAGAATCCTGCCTGGGAATTTGGAGAATATTATCCAGTGGAAAATTAAACGTGGTTCTATAAAGGAGTGTAAATGGACTAACACCATGCTGAGTATTTGGCATATTGTTGCATACATGCAAGGCTTGTGGTAAGTAATGGAACCACTTTGAATGACCTAATTGCGTAAGATAGCGTAAACTAGCTTGTATCTTAGAACAGGCAGATTCCACTGAACCTATAGTTTTATGCGAACTAGGCAAAGCAAATTTGGTTTGAATGTTGAGAGCTTTCAGAAACTCTTGTGATTTAATTGAGGTCTGGCAAGGATGTTTATCGAGGAAAATGACCTTTGGGACTCCATAGCGATATATATAATTTCTTCTTGTAAAAACTGAATAAATGTATTAGATGTCAATTCTTTGACAGGCTTCGCTATAACATAAGAGGTAACTGCTTCGGTGGCTACAAAAATATAATTAAAACCTTCAGATGTTGGGAGTTTCCCAATGGCATCAATGAAGAACGCATCAAAAACTTTATTATGCTCATGACTTTGTACATGAATGTTATTTGGTCGATAATTACGCTTGAATTTATTGCATTCAATACATGCATTTACCTTCTTACGGAGCCATTATTGCAACCTAGGTAGATAATATCGATCTTTAATTAGATACCTTAATTTTTGAAAACCTGGATGGGTATCTTTATGAAATTCATCAAAAACTGAATCTCTTAAACTTGCCGGAATACAGAGGGGTAACTTTGACTCGGTAGGAGTATAAATCACTCTGTATAGCTTATGATATTGTAACACATATTGTTGTGACCATTGCTTATATTTAGGGTGTTTTGTTTCTTCATTTTGTAATACTCGATAGATAACAGAAAAAGTTGGATCTGCACGTTGTAAATCAGGGATGTCAGTGTTGCCATCTAACACTAACAAGGCATATGGATGCTCGTCTCCTTCTATATCTTGATATTCTTCTGGAGAAAGATATAAAGGATTTCGTGAGAGATAATCAGAAAGGCTGTTTTGAGAAGACCTTACATAACGGATTGTGAAGTCAAATAAATTGATGTATGAAATCCAACGAAGCATTTGACTGATCAGATTTGTAGTCTTTTTGACAGCAGTAAATGCCAGATTGTCTGTCAGAATGGTAAAGTGGCCCCCAATTAAATATCTGTAGAATTTCTTTAAAGAAAAATAAACAGCAAAAAGCTCAGCGTAATATATAGGGTAACTTTTAACACGTGGTGGTAACGTTGTACTGGCGAATTGTAGTACAGACCAGTGCTTATCTCCGGGCATTTTTTGTAATAGCGCCGAACCACAGCCTAGCATCGAAGCATCAGTTACTAAAAGATGCTCAGCTGACGGGTTATATATCTGCAAGATAGGAGCAGATGTAGCCATTTGCTTTAGTTGCTCAAATTTTGCTTGAAGTTCTGGTGTCCACTGTAAGATCTTTTGTTTACCCGCTGCCAATTTATGAAGAGGGGCAGCTACTATACTGACTTTGTTATAAAAAGCTCTATTAAAATTTAAAGCTGCAAGAAAAGCTTTAAGTTGTTTGGCTGTTTTAGGTAAAGGTAGAGAGGCTAGAGCCTTAACTTTGTCAGGGTCTTGAGAAATGTGGCCTTTGTCTATAACATAACCTAGGAATTTGAATTTCTGTACACCAAATTGTGTCTTCTTAAGATTTAATAGAAGACCATACTTCTCAGCTGTAGCAAGAGCACGATCTAAAACACGTAACATGCCTTCGAAAGTGCTACTTTTGAAGATGAGATCGTCCACATAAGAAAGATAATCTTTCTCTGAGAAGTCTCTAAAGATATCTTTTATAATTCGGTGTAAGATTAACGTGGATGTTCGAAATCCCTGGGGAAGCTTCGTTAGTTTGTAAAGAGTATGAGGAAATCCTAGTTGACTTACACTAAAACTTGTAAGATCCTGATCTTTCTCATCTAATGGGACTTGGTAAAAGCTATTTGGGAGGGCAGCTCTTACTGTAAAGTTAGCATTATATAACTGATCGAGAACGTCCTGCACGCCCGGTGTGACGTCATTGATAGGTTTCGAGCGAGAACTAAGTACCCTAAGATCCAAAACTAGACGTACTTGATTCAAATCCCGCTTAGGAACTGCTATTAAATTATTTCTATACAAAGCATCAGATTGAGCTAGAATGCCATTATCTATCATTTCTTGTATTTTTTCTTTTGCTTGCGGGCGAAGCCTAAAGGGAATGGAATAACTGGGGACTGTCCATGGCATCCTGTCTACCACATTCAAACTAGCTGAATAACTGTTTAAGCTTTCAAAATCTCTGTCATGCCAAGAAAAACATGTTACATGTCGTGTTAGTACGGCCAAAATTTTATCTTTTTGCTCTTGGGAAAGATCCGGATTGATTTGAAATTTGGAATAATCAATATGTGGTTTTATTTTTCTAATCTTCTAGCTACTCTGTCTCGAACTTGTTTTTTAGTTGGTTCATACAATTTTCTTACTGTGTAAATTTCAGTGGAGTGAGCACTTTTGGGGAGCAGGGCGCCTTGAGCAATATGCAACCCTCTATGAAAATATTTCTTGTGTGATGTAGGATTTACGATAGGAAGATACATATCGTTAGAACTTAATGCAGTCTGCATGAATACACAAGAATTCATATTTTTAATAATTGGGGACTGAACTATAAATTCTGTATCCTTCACTGGAGTGTCCAAACGTAATGGTACATACCGGACTGACTTAGGTGGGATCACTGTGCCTCGCTGCACATAAAAGTTAAACCTGCACGCTCGACTGACATTCGCAGATAAAGAAGTTTCTGTATTATTTTCTTTAGGAATTTTAAAACCATCGGCAGAATGTGTGAGTGTAAGAGTATTATCTTTGTATGAAATACTAGCTTGGTGTTTCTGCAAAAACGCATTGGACAGCAGAATAGGAATGTTAGAAATTGGCGAAATACGAAATAACACGTTAAAAACTTTACCAGCTATGTGAATTGGAATTATAGCAGCCTTATTAAGGTGAAGGGGTGTGGATGTTATACCATAAACCTTCGTATTCATTGAAAATACTTTACAGTTAGGTTGCACTAATGAAAAGTGCAAAAGAGAGGCCATAGCGCCTGTATCACACAATAATTGACATTCCTGATTGCCTATGGCACCCGTGATATATGGTAATTGAGTTTTGAATGACAAAGGTACTGTAATGGTAGCATGCTTAGAATTCGAAACACTATTGTCAGTATGGGTTATTTGTGAGGAAAAAACCTGCGTGGAAGCGTCTTGCTTTATGGGTATATTATTATCAGATGCTTGATTATTTGTAGAAAAGGCTAGCGATCCTATAGTATCGTTGACATCTGTTTCAGTGGCGGCTTCAGTGGCCACTTGGGGAGGGATATCAAGTGACATTTGTGATACTTGTGGAGCAGGGTGCTGTACTAAGTACCTATTACTAATAAATTCTGGAGCATGTGGATTTAACTGCGAGGATGAGTGGCTAATATCTGGGGAAAACTGCAAAAACATGGGTGTGGAGAAGAAAATCTGTGTCTTCAAGGATTGGAAACTGAATATATGGGCAACGTGGGTTGCTCACCAAGGGGTTGTATCCGAGAATCTTGTGTTAACCCAACCCCTAATTGTTGGAGTTTTTTGAAGGGTTGTTTGGTTCAAGAGCCAAAAAATTTGTAGGATTTGTGTTTCGTGCTGAGAAAAAGTTCGGATTCACATACATACCAAAAATTTTTAATATTCCAACTAAATGAAATAATTAGTTCTTTTTGATTATACAACACACAGCCAGCTCTTCTTTTCGAAGAAGTTCTCTTATTTGTATAATATTTTATCAAATTATAAAGAGAACGGCTATTTTAATATTCCAACTAAATGAAATAATTAGTTCTTTTTGATTATACAACACAGTATAGACGATCCTTTAAATATTTATTATGTTACTTTCATAATGGATAGCATACTCAATTTCAAGTAGAAATGTAGATCTCCGAGATACATCTAGGATAATGTCAAAGGTTTAACACAAAATGCTTTGGTTCCGCGTAGTTCGATTGCAAATTCGGTAGTGTTCGTTGGACGTAATGATCTGAAATATATTCTAATATACCCAGTAGATAGCGTTGGTCATACCCTCCATTTCAGACTACTAATGCAAAATGAACGATAAAAACAAAACGAAAAGAAAAGAAAAAGAAAGAAAAAAGAGAAAATTAAAGAGTGCTATTTTATTGCTAAATATCTATTAGATATAACCTATATTAAAAGTCCAAACTGTATCGTAATGAAAAGCTGCAAATGTTGGAAAGAAAAGGTTTATGATTCTCATAGATGAACGTGAATAAAACACATTGAATTATAGGATGAGAACAAATATTGTGTCGAACTAGTATAAATAAAATTTTGTTTTCAAATAACCAGAGAGGTACCATTTTCTAGTCTTTTCCGAAGAGTTATCTGTTCCGAACATCCAGCATTGATTTCATTTGTTCCGAATATAACGTAAATGAAATGAAATCTTTGAGTTTTACGTCCCACGGTTATGCCGGTTAAGCTAAAGGAGACGGCCGAATATAACGTAATTCGCACAGAGAGAAAGAACACGCTCATACGCATCATCGGGTCAGTCGCATTATGTTGGTTAGACCACCACTGGATCAAGGAATTTAAATCCGTAGTGACCCGGTAATTCGACTGAGACTCGGTAACCCAGAGGATAAAAATGAGATTTTACTTATTTCCTTGCATTTAAACAGTATTCCTGTTAGAGATGACTAGGACCGTTGATGTTATCCCCAGAGCACGAAAAACACGACGCCGAAGTTAACAGTTAATTAGATTCCCCGGACCAGGTATATCGGGGTTCTATTCCGTTTTAACTTTGGAATATGAAGTGCAAGTGTGAGAGGGAGAGAAGTGAAAGATGCAAAGACAGATAGGGAAACGTCAAGAGAGAGAGAGTGGGACGGGACGAATATAAATATGAAGCATACTTACTATTGCAGTGTATGATATAGAATGCACACACTATTTACTCGAACTATCGCCAGTGATGCCTTCTAAGTTCTCCACCAGGAGATGAATCTCTGTTTGCAGTCATTATTTTATGCGAAATAATCATACTACCTGATGGGGAATCGAACCAAGATTCTCCATTTGGAAGTCTGATACGTTACCACTACACCACCGATTGCTTTAGCCAAACTTTGTTTAACAAATGGTGTAGTGTTTCTTTCTGAGAACGAAAACACGAAAAGTGCATACTGCAGATTAATGATGCCTTTGGAATGTCATGGTAATTTCCTTACCCTTTCCCAACCAACATTCGTAAATCGTCTCTATCATGATACAATTGTTTGTTTTCATAATCTTACGTAATGCTTGTCCAGTATGATAAGTCGATTCTTCACAATCACATTGTAAAAATATTAACTTTGACGTGAATAAGATTTGAACCTATGTTAGATAGCTGTATTATTCATAAGGCTACTGCGTTATCCCAACACTATCATGCCACCTGAATTTAGAAACTAAATATTACTTACTTTAACTGTGATCTTTGGAAAGAATCAAAGTGCACAACGAAATTGATTTATTCGACGGCCTAGAGAGAAATTAGTGCCCACTAATAAAGGAAATGCATACAATCCAGGAAAAATTACAGAAATAAAACATATTTCAGTAATTTCGTCGTGCCAGTTTAAAAGTACGTGAATAATAATAATAATAATAATAATAATAATAATAATAATAATAATAATAATAATAATAATAATAATAATAATAATAATTGTATACATTCACAGTGTAGTAGTCCATTATTATTATTATTATTATTATTATTATTATTATTATTATTATTATTATTATTATTATTATTATTATTATTAGCATCAATTAACCGCTTCATTGTTTTAAATTGAGAAAAAAATAGTAATATGTTCCGTTACTCAGTCACTGTTTAGGATTACTAAAGCGCTTTTTGATATCGGTCATTTTCGATAAGTTTTATATATCCCCTCCCCACCCTATGTTGTGGGGCACTACATCTGCAGTGTCATTGTTGATCTCAGCGAGGCGGAAAACTTTGAATTCGACACTGATATTGGTTATTTCAATCATTTTTATATTTCTCCCCCTCCTCCCAGTAGAGGGACTGAATCTGGATTTAAACAGCATCAGATGTGTCACTGTTAATCTCACCCAGGGCCGGCGCTAGCAGTTTTGCCGCCCTGGGCGGTACTTTCACATGCCGCCCCTTTAACCCGCAACCTTACTTTGACAGAAAACGTTCAAGTGTCACGAAAAAGTAGGATGCTGTGTTTAAAAACATGTATGAAATGGAAAAGTAAACAAAAAATTGAACTACCTCTCTCGAATGATTACGTAATATTTAAATGACCCCATATATAACACAATATTCAGTATGCTTGATTTCGCTGTATACCTGTGATATACAGCAGCGCATACAGAAAATAAAATTGTAAAAAAAGTGCTTTAGTCACAACTAAGAATTTTAATTTTTAAACTTATTTTATACCAAAAGGTGTTTCCAATAGAGTTGATTGATTGAGTTGATTTTTAGCTTAGCGTCCCTTTCGCCAGCGAGGCTATATGAGACGTGGACCTACTGATTAACGTGGAATCCGAACCACATGAGCTCCCGCCGGGAATCGAACCCGGGTCTCCCACGCCAAAGGTGTTTCCAATAGAGTATGGAGCATGAAAATAATAGTGAATCAGCTATTACGGCAAAATTAAGTGATTGGCCTAAGCCTTATGATGTACTAGAAAACAATAGTGATACATGAATTTAACATACGTTAATTGAAAGAAACTTTTCTTGCTTTGATATGAGCAAATTTCTGTATAACATTCGCGTAGTCCAATGTTTCAGTCAATTCGTGTTATATTGATATCATCGCTAGGCCACTCAAGCGTGTTTCAGACATTGAAGACGTAGATAGTTTTTAATAAGCTTAAGTTTCGAAAACCTTCTTTCTCTACTTGCCACGGTTACCGGTAAGATTAACAAAATCCTAAGTGCAACACTAACATTGGGAGTAAAGTCATGTTCCTTAATTAATTTTAAAGTTTCTTTTGTTGAACTTTACGCTTAACTATAGCGGATAACACTTTTAGTTCGTCTTTCAAATCACTGGGGTTAATATCTTTCGATTCTTCGTGAGTTAAAATGCCGGCAAGTTCAGTACCTTTTCAGACAAAAGTTCAGGTGACATATCTTTAAGATTACTTATATCGTAATGAAAATCGAAATACTCGATGTGATGTTTAAGTTGCTCAAACTTTTCTCTTAAAGCTAACACAATCACGTCTAGAGCTTTCTAATAAAAATCGCTGTTGTATCTTGTTTGTGAATCTTCAATAGCTTCATCCTCTGCCTCGTACTGAAATTGTCTCTTCCTCTTTCGACTTCGAGCTTGCACTGTATTATCTATCCGTGGGTCATCCATGTCTAATGCTGATGACAACTCCATCATATCAACTAAGTAAGATTGAAACTTTGCATCATTTCTGCTCTTCTCAAAGTATTCAGATATATTGTCAAGAAACCCCAACTGCATCCAACACACGAGAATCAGTGCTTTGGAGACTTTTCTTACTATGTTTATGTGGAGTAAAAAATCATACCAAATAACCAGTAAGTAAAGGAAAGGAAAGTTATGCAGCTGGTTTGCTATACACAGAGCATCGACGGCGACCATTCTATCTGTTCTATTGCTATTACTTATTTGAAGTAAGGCATCTTGTGGTGCTCAATGGTTTTAAAGTGAGACTACTAATATGTTCCTTTAGTATGGCCCAATGTTGAACCGATGCAGAAAAAAATCTAACTTTTTTAGCTATACAAAAAATGGAATGACGTACTGAAATGTTGTGGCTGCATCATTAACGACAAGGTTTAGTGAATGACTATTGCAAAGAACATAGAAGACTCGGGAATTTATTTCTAAAATTTTCTTCTGGATACCTGAATGTTTGCTTTTCATATTGGAAACATTGTCATATCCTTGGCCCCTTATGTCTTCGATAGGAATGTTAATTTCCTTTATATGTTTAATTATTACTTCTGTCAGTCCTAGACTAGTAGTGTCTGTTACCGCTACGAAACCAAGAAAGTGTTCTCAAACTTTTACAGGGCATTCTCCATTACTGTATGTAATTTGTACATGAACGATTATTGTCATTTGCTCGGTACCAGAAATATCTGACGCACAGTCTAGTATTATACTATAATATTTTGCAACTCTCAACAAAGACAGCATTTTACTTTTTATTTGTTCACTAAGGATGTGAATGATTACAGTTTGGACATCTTTTCCTAAGTAGTGGTGGTATTTATTTAGTCCTCCTATGGGTCTCAAGTAGGAGTGTACCTTTTGCATACTTGGAGTGGAGCGTTAGAACATTGTTGAATAGAAAAACATATAAAATATACCTTGATAATCTTATCCACCCTAGCTGAAAATCTTATCTATGTTGTTGTAAGGGAAATATTGAAGATACCTGTTTAATAATTGAAAATGAGGAAAAATGCTCTGAATTTCCTGAGTGAGTATTTTCCTAAATGTGAGTGAAGCAAGTTCAATTATATTCTCAGATGAACACAATTTTATTTTTCCATGTGGGTCTATTACGAAGCATTATATTTTGATAGTATTCTTTTTCTTTTCAATTTTTGCCGCCCATTAGACTTGCCGCCCTGCGCGGTGGCACGGCTCGACCCCCTCGCGCCGGCCCTGAACTCACCGACTCCAAAAATTATAGATTCGCCACTTATACCAGTAATTTTTCGTTCTTTGTTAAATGTCGCTCCCCCTCTCCATCTCTTAAGTTCCAGCATCCAAGTGATATGACAGAAACCATCTCAGGTTCGAACTTCATCTAGGTTGAAATTTTGATCGTGATTGATCCTTTGTTTCGCGAGTTATCAAATTTTATTTATACTTTTTAACTTCTCCCTCTCCTCAACCCTAAGCTATATCGTCAAAGTAAGTAGATAAATACCATCTTAGGCCCGAATTTGATATGCGTTGAAAATTTAATTGAGATCGGTCGGGTGGTTTAAGAGTGACGAAGTCACAAAGACAGCCACTTTCATTTTCAGTTTTTTTTTTACATGTATCTCCCTCTCACTGGCCCCTACGTTGCAAACCGGCCCAAACTGAAATGACAAAAGTAGTCCCAGATCCGAACCTTATCTATGTTAAAAGCTTTATAGAGATCAGTCGGGTGGTTCAAGAGATTAGGAGCCACAAACATAGTTACTTTCAATTTTAAAATATAGATCATTATTATTATTATTATTATTATTATTATTATTATTATTATTATTATTATTATTATTATTATTATTATTATTATTATTTGCTTACGTTTGAACTTGCACGGAGAAATTACTGAAAAATATGTTTATTTTCACATTCTTTCCTCGATTGTAATATTTTTTATCAGTGGGCACTTTTTCTTTCTAGGCCGTCGAACAAATCAATTTCGTTGTGCACTTTATTGGAAATAACGTTACAGGAAGAAGCCGATTAGTTCCAAACATCAGAGCTAAAGGGAGTAATATTCGGCTTGAAATTTTAAATGGCATGATAGTATAGGTGTAACGCAATGGCCTTATGAATAATATTGCAGTAACATAGTGATTGTGAAGAATCGACTTATCATACTGGACAAGCAATACGTAAGAATGTGAAAACAAACACCTGTATCATGATAGAGACGATTTACAAATGCTGGATCAGAAAGAGCAAAGGAATTACCAGGACATTCCAAAGACGTCATTCATCTGCAGTATGCACTTTTCGTGTTTTCGTTCTGAGATATAAATACTATACCATTTGTTAAACAAAGTTTGGCTAAAGCAATCGGTAGTGTAGTGGTAACGTGTCAGACTTTGAAATGGAAAATCTTGGTTCGATTCCCCATCAGGTAGTATGACTTTTTCGTATAAAATAATGACTCCAAGCAGAGATTCATCTTCTGATGGAGAATTTACAAGGCATCACTGGTGATAGTTCGAGTAAATAGTGTGTTCGTTCTATATCATACACTGCAATAGTAAGTGTTTCATATTTATATTCGTCCCGTTCCAGTCTCTCTCTCTTGACGTTTCCCTATCTGTCTTTGCATCTTTCCCTTCTCTCCCTCTCACACTTCCACTTCATATTCCAAAGTTAAAACGGAAGAGAACCCCGATATACCTGGTCCGGGGAATCTAATTAACTGTTAACTTCGGCGTCGTGTTTTTCGTGCTCTCGGGATAACATCAACGGTCCTAGTCATCTCCGACTGGAATACTGTTTAAACACAAGGAAATAAGTAAAATCTCATTTTTATCCTCTGGGTTACCGAGTCTCAGTCGAATTACTATGTCACTACGGATATAAATTCCTCGATCCAGTGGTGGTCTAACCAACATAATACCACTGACACGATGATGCGTATGAGCTCATAGCGTGTTCTTTTTCTCTGTGCAAATTTCGTTATATTCGGAAAAAACGAAATCAATGCTGGATGTTCGGAATAGATAACTCTTCGGAAAAAACTAGAAAATGGCACCTCTGGTTATTTGAAAAAAAAATTCTTTATACTAGTTCGACACAATATTTGTTCCCATCCTATAATTCAATGTGTTTTATTCACGTTGAAATTTAAAAGATGCTACATCTATGGGAAACATAAACTTTTCCTTTCCAACATTTGTAGCTTTCCATTACGATACAGTTTGGACTTTTAATATAGGTTATATCTGATAGATATTTAGCAATAAAAAAGCACTCTTTAATTTTCTCTTTTTTCTTTCTTTTTCTTTTCTTTTTGTTTTGTTTTTTCGTTCAGTTTCCATTAGTAGTCTGAAATGGAGGGTATGACCAACGCTATCTACTGTGTATATTAGAATGTATTTCGGATCAGTACGTCCAACGAACACTACCAAATTTGCAATCGAACTACGCGGAACCAAAGCATTTTGTGTTAAACTTTTGACATTATCCTAGATGTGTCTCGAAGATCTACATTTCTGCTTGAAATTGAGTATGCTATCCATTATGAAAGTAACATAAATTTTTAAAGGATCGTCTATATATTCGAATAGTTCTGAAAAACTATGTAAAAACAAACGTTATTTCTATAGTACTGTTGGATTTCTGGAAACGGGACTTTATAATGTTAGGTTATTTTCTTACTACGTTTGAATTCCAAAGTTTTATCTGTTCTCCCATTACTTTTTCTTCCTCTCCTCTCCTCTCCTTTCCTCTTCTCTCTCTCTCTCTCTCTGCTCATTTCTGAATCTCTATGTAATAGACATTCATTGGTTTGAGTTTTTCATTGTGAGTGTTTCACTTTCTCCCTACATCAACCTATGAATCTTGTTTCGTCTCGGTTTTATTTCGTTTTATCCAAACTAATACATGTATAGTTTGAAATAGGATTTGTGCTCATATTTTTAGCTAATTTTCGTATGGGAGTGAAGGAAGTATGAGAGATAGCGGTTTGTTTCGCTGCACGATTATCCGCTTCCGGATCCTATGGTACAATTTCTACCATACGTATTTTTCATGCTACATTGCGTTATTTCTCTTCTATTTGAGCTTTTTCATCCAGGTTTTTTTGTTTTTCAAGTCCAGAGGCCTTGTAGAAGACATTACGTATGGCATCAGACCGTCCTGCGTCCAGACATAAGAGGTGATGACGTCATAAGTCAAAAATTTCTTTTCTCATTTTCTAAGCGTATGTTCAATATTTTTTGGCGGGCTTATTTTTCTACCTAGAATATTGAAATTTTTCACAAACATTCGGTACACCGAGTAGTATTTACCAGATTTTTGTTCCGATGTCAGTGCTAAAACAGGAAGGAAACCATAGGGGCAATGTGTTAAAAAAGGGATATTTTTACCCCCAAAATCCCGTTTTTCGTCATTTCTCCGCCTCGCATACATGATGGGGACACATGAGTCATACCGTCTGAAAGGCAGTTCCATTCTAAAGAGAATGACGGTCACATCATTGTCCTAGGGCAATTAGGGATATCTCAGTGATTTTTTGAAAAATATACTTCTATATAGGGAAAAATGGGACATGGTGAGTATATTTTTTTGGCGGGCTTACTTTTGCACCTAGAAGACTGAAATTGTGCACAAACATTCAGCCTACCTAGTAGTATTTATCAGTTTTTTTCAGATCTCTGCATTAAAACAGAAGGGGTCTAGAGGCGAAAAAACTGAAAAAAGGAATTTTAGACCAAAAAATCCCGTTTTTCAGGATTTTCCCGCCTCACATACATGATGGAGACACGTGAGTCATACCGTCAAAAAGGCAGTTCCATTCTGAAGAGAATGACGGTCGCATTATTATTCTAGCGTAATTAGAGACGTCTCAGTGAATTTTTTTCAAAATATACTTCTGTATAGGGTAACATGGGGAAATTTCTCAATTTTTTTCTGGCGGGTCTAGTTTTGCACCTAGAAGATTGAAATTGTGCACAAACATTCAGTCCACCTAGTGGTATTTAACGGATTTTTTCAGATTTCTGCGTTAAAACAGGGGGGGTTGAGAGGGGCTAAAAGTTAAAAAAAGGGATGATTAGACGAAAAAATCCCTTTTTTCTGCAATTTTCCGCCTTAGATACATGATGGAGACATGTGAATGGTACCGCCTGAAACGCAGTTCTATTCAGAAGAGAATATGGGCGACACATGACCCTAGGGTAATTAGGGATGTCTCAGGAATTTTTTTCCCTGAGATCATAGCGTTTTGTGGTAATTTGGGGCATTGTGGGAAATTTTGATAAAATTTCTCCCTCCCTTACTATTCAAGATAGAAACTTGAAGTTTGGCACACACGTTCAGTATACCAAGTACTATTTCTCAGATTTTTTAGATGGCTACGTTCACACAGGGGGGTCCAGGGGGGGGGCAAAGTTCGAGAAAAAAATTTCCCTCCGAAACTTTCACTTTTATATTTTTCCCGCTTCTGGTATATGGTATGAGCATGCAATTGGTACCATTTGAAAGCCAGCTCTATTCTGAAGAGAATGAGGAATGAACCATGATCCTAGTATAAATAGTGACGATGCAGTAGCTGCTTGACTGAAAATCTAAAAAATAGCCCAAAAAGCCAGGATCCGAAAAGGGTTACGGGATAAGGTGTATATAATGTGTCACAAACGAGTTCACATTTTCATTTGTAGGAATATTAAGTTCTAAGTCAGTCTAAGATCATAACCGTTTATATTTAATAATATTGTATGATATGCAATATGGCGGAATTCAAGATTGGTTCTAAGGTGACCACACTCCAAATCAATGCAATAATACCAATTGTACCTTTTTTCGCCTCCATGCACGCACGTCGTTATTTTTGTTCTGTCCCAATACTTTTGACTAACCCTGTATACAGATCCACATGTATCTTCTCACTGCAAAATTAAACTAATCTTTTTCACAGAATATTTTTCATACTACACTTTGATCCAGGCCTAGAAATCGAATTTTAGAACTAAGGAAAAGTGAATAGTATATAGTTTGATTAGGCTATGTAACGAGAATACAAACTCCGAAAGACGGGGGTGCAACCTTACTTTAATGGAAATTGACTTAAGCAACAGCATTTGTTGCAGAACAATCAACAACCAAACAGAACTTATATCACTATTCAAATTTCCTATTTGTTACTAATAACTACAGATATTTTCCCTTCTTTTGCACAAAAACTTCAACTTACCAAAGGGACAATATACACTTGTGAATGCCTGATTTCCATTCGTGCATTGATCTCAGGCTTTTTAGCCGTGGAACCGGGCCCCTTTGTCGCGGGGCCTTTTTCACTCGGGACTATTTTACGCGTGGCACTTCCGACTCGAACCCTATTGGCGCGGGGACCTTTTGACCAGGGCACTTTTGAAATAGCGTCCTTTTGACGCGGGCTCATTTGTCGCCGACTCCTTACCCGGGCTCTTTCTACCCGGGGCCGTTTTGACTTGGACCGTTTTGACTCGGGCCCTTTGGACGCCGAGCCCTTTTGGCAAGAGCTCTTTAGACGCGAGACCGTTTTTGACTAGGGCAGTTTTGTCTTGGGGCCCTTTCGACCGGGGCTTTTTTGACTCAGGCATTTCGGTCCTCGCCCTTCTGACAGAATATATATTCACCAGCTGAAATGCGTTGCTTAGGGGTAAGTTATGAGTAAGTAGATGATCAACGATTCAGTGCGCAGCAAAATTACTTACGCAATTGGTCATATATCTTTCTTTCTCCTTATTTCCGCTCCTGATCTCTGGCTTTTTAGCCGTGGAGTTGTAATTGCCGGGCCCTTTTGACGCGGAGCCTTTTTGACACGGGCTTTTTGACGCGGGGCTTCTTTGAAAGGGCCTCTTTTAACGCGTGGCCTCTTTTGACTCGGGGCATTTTGTAGCGCGGCCCTTTCGATTCGGGAACTTTTGAGACGGGACCGTCTTGATCCGTGCCCTTTTAAGGTGGTGTCCTTTTTCATCCGGGCATTTTAGATAGGGCCCTTATGTCGCGACGACCTTTCGACTTGGGCACTTTTGACAGCGGGGCCCTTTTGACTTGGATTCTTTTGTCGCCGGTCCCTTTTGACCGAGGCCCATTTTACTTGGGCATTTTTGTCTTCGCCTTTTTCTCCGTGCCCTTCTGACAGAACTAACTATATATATATATATATCAACTCTGCGTGGGGCAGGTATTATTAAATAGATGATCAATGATCAGGGCGCAGTAAAATTAGTTATACGACTGGTCATATCTCTTTCTTTCTCCTGACTTCCACTCCTGATCTCAGGCTTTTTCGCCGTGAAATTATATTTGCGGGGCCCTTTTGACGCGGAGCATTTAGAGTCGGGCTTTTTTAACGCAGGAGTCTTTTGACTCGTCCCCTTTTAACGGGGGCCTTTTTGACTCGGGCTTTCTTTCGCGGTGCCCTTTAGCCTGTAACCCTTTTGACCCGGGACCGTTTTGACCCGTGTCCTTTTTGACTCGGACGTTTTTGATAGGGCCTTTTTGTCGCGACGTCCTTTTGATTCTGGCTCTTTTGACAGCGGGGCTGCTTTGATTCGGATCCTTTTGTCGTAGGACCCTTTTGATTCGGGCATTTCTGTTCTCGTCCTTTTGTCCGTGCCCTTCTGACATAGAAATATATATATATATTCACCAGCTGAAATGCAGACGGCAGGGGAAAGGTATGAGTAAATAGATGATGAACGATCAGGGCACAATAAAATTAGTTACGCCACTGGTCATATGTGTCTTTCTCCTCATTTTCACTCCTGATCTCAGGGTTTTTAGCCGTGGAATTGTATTTGCCGACCCCTTTGACGCGGGGCCTTCTGTCGCGGGGCCGTTTTGACTCGGGTCATTTTGACGCGGGACCGTCTTGACCTGTGCCCTTTTAAAGCGGTGTCCTTTTTGACCCGGCTTTTTTGACTTAAGACCCTTTTGACTCGGCCTCTTTACTCGCGAAGATCTTTTGACCCGGGCCCTTCTGACGAGAGGAACATTTTCACGCGGTGCATTTTCGACTCGGGCACTTTTGTCGCGGCGCCACTTTTGACCTTGGTCTTTTGACGCGAGCCCCGTTTTGACTCGGGCCTTTCTATCCTCGGCCTTTTTCGGGCCCTTCTGACATGGAACTATATATATATAACGGAGCAGTTGAAATGCGTGGGACAGGGAGCGGGTATGAGTAATGGATTATCCAGGGCGCAGTAAAATTAGTTACGCCACTTTTCATATCTCCTTCCTTCTCTTCCCTCTACATTGTATCTGGAGATGTATGTTCTGACTAATAGGTTACAATGGCAATTTTAAAAAGTAAGAGGATATACGCTATCAATGATAAACTATGACTTTTAATATATATAGGGCAATAAATCGAAAACCCTATATCGGTCTTTGGCCCCCGCCCTCCGTTCGAAAAAGTCCTGCGGTTGTTAGTGATTATCATGTTGGTTAATTACTGTATTATATTGTGCTATACACACAATAAATACATCTGAGTTTTATTTAATAAGAAGAACCTTATTTACATTTATTACGGACATTGCTTTACGACAGCGAAACATATTCACATTCAGCGTAATCAGTTTCCATTATCAAATAAGGACAGTGAGACGAGAGAAATAATTCACGCATACATTTAGGACTTAGAAAAGTGTCCTGCGAACATGTCGTGTTAAATTCCTGAAGAGTGAAAAGCGCTAGTAGCAGTTTTCAGCAGTTATTAACTTAACATATAAGAGAATAAAATGAAAAACCGAGAATACGAATGTTTTCAGAGATGATGGTGTACTGATGCTTCAAATCTATGACTTTACTCCCTATACCTATGTTATTTCCCTAGTCAAAATAAAAACTGTTCAAAATTAATTACAATTTCTTATGCAAACATCCCTTCCTTGGAGTACTGCGCGGTCACATACCCGTCACGGCGATGTAAAGGCACTTTTGGCGACGAGGATACAAAGGCAAAAAATGTGTTGCTGCTAGTGTTTTTGAGGCCTGAAAGAAAAGAAAATTTTGGTTTCCTTCTGGAAGACTAAAAACACTATTTTTGCTTCTTTTTCTCTCCTTCTGCTTATTATTATTACTATTACTACTAGTATTATTATTATTATTATTATTATTATTATTATTATTATTATTATTATTATTATTATTATTATTATTATCCATAAATTATATTCAAGATAGTTTTTATTATGCTTAATCAAGAACTTCTGCCCGGGACCAAACGCTATATTTTTGTGCATAACTATAAAGGTAACCAAGAAAGTTTTGTCTGTTTTCGTGGAGGTCTGTGTTCAATTGGACCTCACACTGTGAGTTGAGTGCGAATGGAGATAAGGCGAACGTCAGTTGTTGGTGTGGGTATATCCAACATACTACCTTGTTGTGGAAATTCAGACACAACGTGAACTTGCGTAAAGACAGAGGGAACGTTGGACATCCACAGAGCTTCATAAGAGCATGTATGCTGAACGAGTTGAAATGGAGGTCAAACACCGCTGTAGCGGGACAAAAGATATGCCAGGTCTTTGGTGAGGGTGTCGTGACCACGCGGACATTTCAGCGATGGTTTAACAAGTTTAAGAACAATGACGAAACACCCGAAAACACCACGTGAAAGAAGAGCAACACATGTATCCTCGTCGCCAAAAGTGCCTTTACATCGCCGTGACGGGTATGTGACCGCGCAGTACTCCAATGAAGGGATGGTTGCATAAGAAATTGTGAATAATTTTGAAGAGTTTTTATTTTGACTAGGGAAATAACGTATGTATAAGGAGTAAAGGAACAGATTTAAAGCATCAGTACACTGTCATCTCTGAAAAGATTCGTATTTTCAGTTTTTTAGTTTATTATCTTCTATGTTCAGTTAATAACTGCTAACAATTGCTACTAGCGCATGTCACTCTTCAGGAATTTAACACGACATGTTCGCAGGACACTTTTCTAAGTCCTAAATGTATGCGTCAATAATTTCTTTCGTCTCACTGTCCTTATTTCAGAATGGAAACTGATTACGCTGAACGTGAATATGTTTCGCTATCGTAAAGCAATGTCCGTAATAAATGTAAATAAGGTTCTTCTTATTAAAAAAAACACAGATGTATTTATTGTTTGTATAGCACAATATAATACAGTAACTAAGCAACATAATAATCCTTAACACCAGCAAGATTTTTCCAACAGGATGGGGGAGCAAAACGCCGATATAGAGTTTTTCGATTTATTGAGCTATATATATTAAGTTAAAATTCATAACATTTATAATTGATAGCATATATCGTCTTACTTTTTAAAATCGCCACTGTAGCCTATTAGTCAGAACATTCAGCTCCAGACATGATGTAGAGAGAAGAGAAAGAAAGAGATATGATCAGTAGCGTAACTAATTTTCCTGCCCCAGGGATCGATTAATAATCGATTTACTCATACCCGCCGCCTGCCCCACACATTTCAGCTGCTGCGTTATATATATGGTTCTATGTCAGAAGGGCAAGACGAAAGGGGAGGACACAAAGGCCGGAGTCAAAACAGGAACGATCAAAAGGACCCGCGACATAAGAGCTCAAGGCAAAACGGACCCGCATCAAACGGGCCTTGTCAAAAGGACCCTACGTCAAATGGACCGGTGTCAAAACGGGCCCCGCTACAAAAGGGCCCCAGTCAAAAGAAACCTGCTCAAAATGTCTCCGAAACAAAAGTGCCCGAGTCAAAACGGCACCGCGTCAAATGGGCCCGGGTCAAAATGGCTCCGAGTTAAAAGAGCCCGGGTTAAAAGGGCCCTGGTAACTGCCTCCGCGACAAAACGCCCCGAGTAAACCCGGCCCCTGGTCATAAGCTCTCTGCGACAAAGGGGCCCTGTGCCAAAAGGGCCCGAGTCAATACAGCCAAGCATCAAAGGAGCCGGGTCAAAAGGGCACGGGTCGAAACAACGCGTAACCAAAGGGCCCGAGTCAAAACGGACCCGAGTCTAAAGGGACTGGGTCAAAAGGTCTCTGCGACAAAAGACGGGAGTCGAATCTACCCCGCATCAGAAGTGTCCGGTTCAAAAGTGTCCTGCGTCAAAAGAACCCGGGTCAAAAGGACCCCGACTCAAAAGGTCCTGGGTCAAAAGGATTTCGTGACAAAAATACTCGAGTCAAAAGGTTCCTGCGTCAAACGTGCCAGAGTAAAAACGCCCCCACATTAAAAGAGCGTAGGTTAAGATGTCTCCGAGTCAACAGGGCTCGGGTAAAAGAGCCCCGAGTAAAAACAGCCTGGGCCAAAAGATATCCGTGACAAAACGGCCCTTCGTCAAACGGGCCCGAGTCAAAACGGCCCCGCTTCAAAGAGTCCCGCAACAAAAGGGCCCTAGTTCAAAAAAGGCCGGGTCAAAAGGACCCGCCTCAAAAGGACACCGATCTAAACAGCCCCTCTACAAAAGAGCCCGAGTGACAAAGGTCCCGCGTCAAAAAGGCCTGGGTCAAAACTCTCCGCGACAAAAGGGCCAGAGTCAAAACGACCCCGCGTCAAAAGGTTCTTAGTGCAAAGGGCTCGAGTAATAAGGGCCCTGTGTCAAAAGAGTACAGGTCAAAACGACCCCGCCTCAAAAGGGCCCAGGTCAAAACAGTCCAGCGTGAAAAAGGCCCGAGACAAAATTATCCCGCGTCAAGAGAGCCAGGAATAAAACGACCCATCGTGAAAAATGTCTGCGTCAAACGGGTCCAAGAAAAGGCAACCGCACGTCAAGAGATCGCAGGTCATAATGTCTCAGTTTCAGGGGCCCCGCTACAAAAATGCCCGAGTAGAAAAGGCCCGGGTCTAAAGCTCTTTGCAACAAACGTTTCCGGATCAAAACGGCCCCGCATCAAAAGAGCACATGTCAAAAGTGTCCTGTGACAAAAAGACCCGAGTCAAAATGGACCTGCGTCAAACAGGTCCAAGTAAAAAGGGCTCCGCGTGAAAAGAGCCCAGGTCAATAGGGCTCGGAAAAAAGAACCACCCGACAAAAGGCCCGGGTTCAAAATATCTCTGCAACAAAAGGGCCCGAGTAAAAAGGACCTGTGTGAAAGGATCTCTGCGACAGAAGGACCCGAGTCAAAATGGCCCCGCGTCTAAAGGGCCCGGGTTAAATGGGCTTGAGTTAAACGGGCCCTGCGTCAAAAGAGCCCGGGTCAAAAGGATCCCGCGAGAAAAAAACCCGAGTCAAAAGGTTACTATGTCAAATGGACCCGAGAAGAAACGGCCCCGCGTTAAAAGAGCGCAAGTCAAAAAGTCTGCAGGTCAAAAGGGCCTAGCGACAAAAGGCCCCGAGTAGAAACGGCCCCGCGTGAAAAGGAGCCGAGTCAAAAGACCCCGCGACAATTGGTCCCTACTTCGAAAGAGGCTGGGTCAAAAGTATGCAACTCAAAAGGGCACGGTTCAAACCAGCCCCGCTAGAAAAGAGCCCGCGTCAAAAAGGCCTGCGTCAAAAGGTCTCCGCGACAAAAGTGCCCGAGTCAAAACGATCCTGCATCAAAAGGGCCCGGGTCAAAACAGCCCAGAGTGAAATGTCCAGGTCAAAAATCTCAGCGAAAAAAGAGTCTAAGTCAAAATGACCACGCGTCAAAATGGCCCGGGTCGAAAAGGCTTGAGTTAAAAGTTTCCGGGATAAAACGACCGAGCATGAAAAAGACCTGGGTCAAAATGATTCCGCGACAAAAAGAACCGAGTCAAAATGGCCCTGCGTCAAACGAGCCTGAGTATAAACAGCCCCGCGTCAAGAGAGCCTAGAAAAAATAAAGAAACATTTGCAATAATGTTACCTCGCCGGTTTTGAATGCTTAACGCACCGGCTGAGAGTTACGCGGCTGAGCGAATGTAAAAAAAGAGCACAGGTCAAAAGGTCTCCGGGTCAAAAGGCCCCGCGAGAAAAGTCTCCGAGTCAAAAGATCTCCGCAACAAAAGGGCCAGAGTCACACCGGCCCCGCTACAAATGGATACGAGTCAAAACAGCCCGCGCTAAAAGGGCTTGGTGAACAGGCCCAGCGACAAACGGGCCCTACATTAAAAGAGCCCGGGTCAAAAGGACCCGCCTCTAAAGGACACGGGTGAAAATAGCCCCGCTACTAAAACGCCAGAGTCAAAACGGCCCCGCGTCAAAATTGCCCGCGTCAAAAGGAATCGAGTTAAAAGAGTCCTGCGTCAAAGCAGACTGGGTCGAAAGAACCCTGCCTCAAAAGGGCCCGAGTCTCATGGCCCAGCATGAAAAAGGTCTGAGCATAAGTGCTCCGCGACAAAAATGCACGAGTCAAAATGGCCCCGCGTCAAAATTGCCCGGGTCAAAAGGAATCGAGTTAAAAGCGTCCTGCGTCAAAGCAGACTGGGTCCAAAGAATCCTGCCTCAAAAGGGCCCGAGTCTTACGGCCCAGCATGAAAAAGGTCTGGGCGTAAGTGCTTCACGAAAAAAATGCACGAGTCAAAATGGCCCCGCGTCAAAGTTACCCGGTAAATACGGTTTCACGTGCAAAAAGCCTGAGATCAAAGCAAGAGTGGAAATCAGGTATGCACGAGGGGATAATATCCTCTTCGTAAGTTGAAGTGATTGTGCAAAAGAAGGAGAAACATCTGTAGTTATTATTAACAAATAGTAAATTTGAATGGTGATATTAATTTTGTTTTTTGTGAATTGTCCTGCAACTATCTCTATCGCTTCTCCATCAAAGTTCGCTTGCCCTTCCGACTTTCTGAATCAAACCTTATCTATTATTGACTTTCCCCTTAGGTCTAAAATTCCATTTCCACCCCTGGATCAAACTATAGAATGAAAAATATAATGTGGAAAAGATTAGTTTAATGTTGCTCTGAGAAGACATATGTGGATCTCTATACAGGGCATTGGGACAGAACAATAATATAGAGTTTTTCGATTTATTGCCCTATATATATAAAAGTCATAGTTTATCATCGATAGCGTATATCCTCTTACTTTTTAAAATTGCCACAGTAGCCTATTAGTCAGAACATACATCTCCAGATATAATGTAAAGAGAAGAGAAGGAAGGAAATATGCCCAGTGGCCTAACTAGTTTTACTGTGCCCTGGATCGATTCATTCCATTGGTGATCGATTTGCTCATACCCTCCTGCCCTACGCATTTCAGCTGCTGCGTTACATATATATATATATATATATATATATATATATATATATATATATAAAAGATATATAAGGTTTGTCCGGAAAGTAATAGGACTGAGTCGATTTAAAAAATTATTGAGCCAATCGTTACAATTCTTTGAAAACTTTCAAAATAGGCTCCTTCTGCGTCGATGCAGCGCTGCCAGTGCGATTTCCAAGCATTGAAGGCGTCACGGAAGTCATTCTCCGGAATAGCCTTGAGAGCCGCGGTGCAAGCTGCTTGGATCCCCTCTGTCGTCTCAAAATGCTTGCCTTTCATCGGGCGTTTCAGGCGAGGAATCAAAAAGAAGTCCGGGGGCAACATCTGGGCTGTAGGGCGGCTGCGGAAGCGTTGGGTTGCCGGCCTTGGTCAGGTAGCTGTTCACAAGAAAGGCGGTGTGAGCCGGAGCGTTGTCGTGGTGCAGCTTCCAGTCAGCTCCGATGTCTGGTCGGACCCGATTGACCCTTCGTTTGAGTCTCTTGAGCACTTCCACGTAAAACTTGGCGTTGACGGTTTGTCCAGGAGGAACAAATTCATATGGGACGAAGCCTTTGATGTCAAAAAAGACAATGAGCATCGTTTTCACTTTGGATTTGCTCATTCTTCTCTTTTTGGGCGAGGAGACGCCGGCGTGTGCCACTCGGAAGATTGCCTCTTGTCTCGGGATCATACTCAAAGATCCATGATTCGTCACCTGTGATTACTTTTTTCAAAAATTGGGGTCACTTTCACATATATTTAAATTTTCTTGGCACAATTCCACTCGTCGCAATTTCTGGTCGTCAGTGAGCACTTTTGGGACAATCTTCGCGCACACCTTGTGCATGTTCAAATGCTCCGTCACAATTTCATGAACCACAGTTTTTGGTAAATTTAACATCTGGGTAATTAAACGAATACTTAGTCCACGGTCTGAGTTCAAAACTTCGCGCACACGAGTCACATTGTCGGTGTTTGTCGAAGTCGAAGGTTTTTCAGCAGGGTCTTCATCGGCGACCTCTTCCCGGCCCTCCGAAAAGGCCTTGTGCCACCGAAACACACCACTTCTTGCTAAAGCATCATCTGGGTAAGCCTGCTTGATCATATCAAACGTCTCTGTCGCAGATTTACCGAGTTTAACACAGAATTTAATCGCGTACCTCTGCTCTAACGAACGCTACATTTTCGACTTGCACCACTCACAGAAACACGTCGCGCGAAAAAGCCTGTCCTGACTCTCCGTGTGCTCGGAGACAACTGACCAGCCGATCGTTCGTTAGCTAGGAACGCCCTCTACTGGAGTCAGTCGGTGCGCGCACGCTCCGAAGTACAGTCATGGCGGAATAAAATCAGTCCTATTACTTCCCGGACAAATCCTATATATATATATATATATATATATATATATATATATATATACTAATAGTATACAAAGTAATTTTTTTTTAAGAAATCTAAGTTTTTACTTATCTTTTTCCTAAGTTATCACTACATACTTAACTCGTAACTACTATCGTGGGGGATCAAATTTGATCTCCGCAAACACATGTCTGTGGACAATATATATATATATATATATATATATATATATATATATATATATATATATATATATATATATATATATATATATATATATATATTGTTTCACTGAGGCTTCAGTCGTCTATTCTCAGTTGACCTTGCTAGGGGGCCGCGGTGGCTCAGTGATAGAGTATTCACCTCTGGTGCATGGGGTCCTGGGTTTGATCCCAGCCCGCGCAAAGAGAACCTTGTGCTGGATAAACACTGTGTGTGGGGGTTTTCTCGGGGTTCTCCAGTTTCGTCCCACTTTCTTCATTCCACCATTTCATTCATTTCTCATTATCGCCGCGTGGGTCGTAAAACTTAACGGTTGCATTTTTTCAGTTGATCTTGAGATTTCGTAGCGACTTGTTGTTCGTGTCCATGCACTTTGTTGTTTCGATAGTTTCAGACCTCTGGGGTCGAAATTTTCCCCAGGATAGTACTTGCGCTATACGTTTCCTGCATTACATTTTTTCTGTGGTTTTCTTGGGGAGTGTTACGGAGATGTGTGCAGAACTCGGAACTGGCAGATTTTGCAGAAGGTGGTTCCTTGCAATTTTCTATAGAATACTGGACGTTGCATGCTTAAATAGCATTTTTTTTACCATCTTTCCAACGAACCAAGAAGACTTCAGAGACGAGACTTCATGAGGAGTATTACGATGACTCTCGCTCAAGATCACCTAAAAGTAAGGGGCGAATGCGGGACACTTTCTTGTAGGCTTCGGCAGTCATTGTTACGACTAACTGCTGGGAACATCAATGAAGACTGTCCGCAAACAGATTCTCCAGCTAAAAGGAGGAGATGTGCTATTTGTCCTCGAATTGATGACATAAAACGTTCTTGGATTTGTTCTATGTGCAACCGAAATGTGCATAAGGGTCAATCAAGAAAAATCATTATATGTACTGACTGTCAGTAGAAGAACTAAAATGTCTATATTTGTTCTGTGTCTAATGGATATGTGATTAAGACAAATTTAGGGGTCGTCCACATATTACGTAACGCGGCAAGGAGGGAAGGGGGTTCGGCCTTGTGTTCTGAAGAGTGATAAGGGGGAGGAGGGGCTTTAGGTCTTCGCTACGTAACAGTTTTTTCTGCTGTATTTTTTATTTTTATTCTCAGATTTATATGCAATCTTTTAAACAAATAATTTTATTGTTTTTTCTTTTTTATAAATTAGCTAGAATACCCGTTTTTCATACGGGGAGAATACGTTTCATTTTGGATATATAGCGCACCAAAACTGTCACCATCAACTTACGGACTCCAAAAACTATGGATTCGACACGAATATCGGTCATATTCGATCACTTTTATATATCTCCCCTTCCCCAAGTTGCATGGCCAAATTTTAATTTAAACGCCATCGAAAGTGTTACTGTTCATCTCAGCGACCCCTAAAACCATGGTCTCGACTCTAATATCAGTCATTTTTGAACATTTTGTATATGTCATCCTCCACTTTACCCAAGTTGCTGGGTGAATTTGGATTTAAACTGCATCGAAAGAGTCACTGTTTATCTCAGCGACCCCAAAATCTATGCATTTGACACTAACATCGTTCATTTTCAATCATTTTTTATATATTCCCCCTCCCCCAAGTTGCACCTTCAAAGTAAAATGATAAAAAACATCCCAGGTCAGAACTTCATCTATGTTGAAAATTTGAACGAGATCGGTCGGGTGGTTAAGAGTTATTAAGTTACAAACATAGTCACTTTCATTTATATATATATATATATATATATATACGAGGGTTGGAACTTAAATAGTGGCAACACTGCTGTGGAGACACTATGCAATGAAATGTACTACTGGCGCTGAAAGCGCACGTTGTTGACATATCTACCTAACCTCCAAGCAAATAGACTCGCCCGTCCCACGTCACTGGCAGGCGCACAACGAGGGCAGCACAAATCACTTGTGAGCAAGCGGTCTAACGTACAGGTGTCTAATTCGCTAGTGGACAGTGATCCACGCCTGACGATTAGTGAGCTCGCCCACGAAACCGGATTAGCGCGTAAGACTGTGCTTCGCATTCTGAAGGAACGCCTGGGCATGCGCAAAACTGCATCACAATGGGTTCCGCATGAGTTGATGGAAATGCAAAAATGGATGCGTTACGACGCTGCTCAGACGCACTTGGAGCGGTATGAGCGCGAAGGCGAGGCTTTCTTACGCCGTATCATAACACTGGATGATTAATGGGCCAGATCTTACGAGCCAACACTGAAACGCCAATCCAACGAATGGCGTCATTATGGGTTGCCGCGAAAGTCGAAAGTGCGTCAGAGCCCCAGTGTAGTGAAAGTTATGGTGTGTTATCCTAACGCATTACGTTCCTCCAGGGCAGACCGTCAATGCCCTAATCCGGTTTCGTAGGCGAGCTCACGAATCGTCAGGCGTGGATCACTGTCCACTAACACGGCAACAGCTTGCACTTCTTCTTCAGAGACTCTAGGACGACCTGTCCGATGCATGTCCGCCACAGTTGGCCGACCTTCGTTAAAGATTTTTACCCACCGTGCCACTGTTCTGTACGGCAATGCCGATTCCCCACACGCCTCTTGAAGCCCTTGATGACACTGTCGTGCTGTACGACCTCTGGCACATTCAATCTTGATCCAACTCCGTTGTTCCTGTTTCGAAAACATAGTGACACCTTTACGTTAGACCGCTCGCTCACAAGTGACTGTGCTTCCCCCGCTTGTGAGCCTGCCGGTGACGAGGGACGGGTGAGTCTATTTGCTCAGAGGTTAGGTAGGTATGTTAACAACGTGCGCTATCAGCGCCACTAGTACATTTCATTGCATAGTGTCTCCACAGCAGTGTTGCCACTATTTAAGTTCCAACCCTCGTATATATATATATATATATATATATATATATATATATATATATATATATATATATATATATATATATATATATATATATATATATATGATATAGATAAATAAATATTCCTATTGTTTTGGAAAATTGCGAACTATAGCCTATATAAATTGAATCATACAGAAGAGATTCGAAGACGCACTAGACACCAGCGTAAATGGTGGCGAATCCTGCATGTATTACAATACAATAAAACTCCGTTTTGTGGCTATCGCAGCATTGGATTTAGGGAACCCGCTTTTCCGGAGTTAGTTATTAGTGATCGTAACCACCGCCTGAAAATGCCCTCATGTTTCCACTAGTATTGCTATTTCTTAGAATGTTATCTGAAACCTTTGATTTGAATCATTACTCACTCTATTCTTCTAAGGGGTTTTGCATGGGAAACAGAAGAAATTCTTTTTCGTGAAATTATATTTTCCGCGATGGAACGATCCAGGATTTGTAGATCAAAATAAGATATTAAAAAACCTAATTCGTCGGATATTATCTCGTACTAAATTTTTGATTTTTTAATTCGAATATTTCTGAAGAAATTGAGTTTATTCGCAATCTCGCACTGATTTAGGACAAGAAGAATATGAAAAGAGTTAAACTGAAGTCCGAAGTCCAAAAAAGATGCTCGAGAGCTTCTTCACAAACGAGATGTCCCTGCTTCTTCACATGCGCAGCCACTTTGAATCTGTGGTCGACGAGGAAGGCAACTTTGCATCGTCGAAACTGGCGAATTTCAAATGCACGAAGCAACCTGGATCCCTGAAAAAGAGATCGATGTCAGTTCTTCAGATCCTGTTCCACCTTCATCTTCCTTGTCAGTACGAGGGTCACTACGAAAGTTTTCAGATGTGAAATAACTTACTTAAAATCAATTTAACACTTACATTTTCTCAAAGTATTCACCATTACACTGTACACACTTTTGCATCCTGGAAAGCCACTTTTGGAAGCAGTGTTGCCAGCCTTTTTCTTCAAGTGTTGAAAGTTCGTTCTCATAAGCCACTACAGCTTCTTCAGGGCTGCAAAATCTCTTCCCACGCATGCGATCTTTGATCCTGGGGAACAGAAAAAAATCACACGGGGACAGGTCAGGGCTATACGGCGAATGAGACATAAGTTTGACCTCCCTAGATTTTAAAAACTGAATTGTGATATTGACCGTGTGTGCGGACGCGTTGTCATGATGAAGCAGGATCCCACACAATCCAGTTCTTGGACGCCGTTCCCGAAGCTTCTGGAACACTTTTGTTAGGCAAACAGTAGTGTACCATTGAGCCGTAACAGTCCTTTGTTCTTCAAGTGGAACAGTTGCAACATGGCCAGATTTGGAGAAGAAAGGTGCGACCATATTCTTCCCCACACTTCGCGGTCGTTTCACTTTCGTGGGTGGATTTTCGTCTGGAAAGATCCAAACTGTAGACTGGCGTTTATTTTCAGAGTCAAATTGATAGATCCAAGTCTCATCACCAGCAACAATGTCGTAGACGCGTCGAGAATTGCCTCCATCAAATCTTGCAAGCATTTCTTCACACCATTACACACGCATGTGCTTCTGCTGTTCAGTCAAAGTGTGAGGCACCCAGCGAGGTGAAACCTTCATGAACCGAAGATGAACATGAAGAATTTTTGTAACTGCTGGCGATCCAATGTTCACTGTAGATTCAATGTCCTTGAAAGTTGTTCGAGGATTTTCTCGAATCATTTGTTCCACAGCGGCAATGTTTTCATCTGACACAGCTTTTGCAGGACTTCCTGCTCTCTCTCCATCTTTAAGCGATGTCCGGCCTCTTCTGAATTCACCAAACCACCGAAAAATTGTAGCACGGGAATTAGCAAGGTCCCCAAATGCCCCCTGCAAACGGTCAAGGCTTTGTGTCTCGTTCAAACCACTTTTGAAATCGTAAAGGATCATTGCCCGAAAAGGTTCCCATTCGAGCTCCATTCTAGACAGCCGAATACTGCTCACATCAACAAACAAGTGAAGGCGATACGCCGTTGAAACCTGCTTCGCTTCTTTGCTCTGGATACCACTACCGAACGCAATTGTTGGAATTCAAATACTGTGCCACAACAATGCGTATCTCAAAATTTTCGTAGTGACCCTCGTTGTCATCATCTGACCGAAAAGGATAGGTGTGATCTCCTTGGGAAACGACAGTATGCAGTTTTGAAGAATTAGGACTGTTAATTAAGCAATCTTATGGAGTTAAAATATTATCACCATCCTACCATTTTCTAATGCGTACCGGCACTTTGATTTATTAGTAAAAATACTACAAATATATTCAGAAAAAGAGCATTTTGTAATAAAATTTCTGCTATTAAAAATAGTTTTTATTATAATAACTCCCAAAATAAGGAAAATTGGTGAGAAAACAAAAATCCAAGTGTTACGTAACGAACGGGGGCGGGGTTCAGCCTTGCATTACGAAGGGGGAGGGAGAGGATAAAAATTGGTCAAAAATAGCGTTACGTAATATGTGGACGGCCCCTTAAGACTAATCATTGTGTGTATTGGTAGGTAGCCAAGCAGGTAGCCGTAGCCAGCCCAAAAATATGAGGGGGCGGTAGAAGTTAGGGGGCCGATCCAACCATATTATAGTTCATCATTATAGTATAGCAGTTCATTTGCAAGCGTACCGTGAATATTTTAGGGGGCATACGCAGGGTGGGTCCTGGGGTCCGCCCCCCGAAATCCCGACTTTTAAAAAATGTAATCTACTTTTAGGGGCAATTTTAGAAATAATTTAGCCTCAAATTGTATTTGGACCCCTCCAAAACGCTTTACGCCCCTCCCGAAATAAATTTCTGGGTACGTCCCTGTTAGGGGGAACAGTAAAACTTTAGGGGGGCCCGGCAGCCTAGTTCCCCTGTGGATACGGGCCTGCAGCCAAGCAACTAATCAAACACAAAAGCATCAATTGTCAGCTTTTTGAATGACAAGTTACATTTTCTCAGCACTAATAATTGAATGCTTTTTTACATACAAATAAGTTTATTTTCATACTTTATTTTCGGATAACAAAAAACTTTATTTCATTTAAGTATGTTCTTTCGCTTCGTAATAATCTATTACCAAAAGACCATTAGTCAAAAAATATTTTGAAAATATCTTTTGTACCCAAAACTAGTTAAGTCCATTAAAGTATAGTACTAGTAAAGGGTCCACAATCAACTGCCAATGGTAACACGTATTAACATATTTTAATTTTAAAACAAATAATGGTGTTAAATCTGACCCCACGATAGTACTTATGCAGTATAAAAATAAGGATATTAGTAAAGAGTTAATATGAATTATGTTAATAGGAAATTAAATTAAAAATAGTTTACTCTACATAATCTAATTTAAGAAAAATAATGATAATAATAAAATAAAATAATGCAATAATAAAAAGATGGTAAAAAAAAGTTTTTTTTATTGTAATCCTGGATTCTCTCGTGTTGAACAACATGGCTTTTCTCAATGCAGCCTCCAGAAGGGCGATAAATACATATTATGAAGCACTCCAGTTCACATTTTTGGTTAGCCAACCACATATGAAGAAATGTCTCAAATTTATTTTTCAGACCTGCCCCCCCCCCCCCCCTTCAAAACGCCCTGGATCTGTCCGTCATATCGGTTGTTGCCAATTAACTGATAATAGTCATAGCGTACCTTTTGAAATGTTTTCAAACGCTCTTTGCATAAGGAACAGTTTTCCGTATTCTTTATTTTTTCCTTTCCTTTCTTTTCTTTTCTTCGCCCTTTTACTGTGCTGGAAAGGGACTCCATGAGCAGTGTTTGGCACACGACCCAGTCGGGAGAGTAATGCTCCCAGAAGTATGTTTTTTTTCGCGCGCTACTCTAGCCAGCTGTTCTAAACGCTATCCTAGCCAGTTGTTTTAAGTTGCTCACAAAATTTATATCATGGAGTACAAGGGGAAGAAAACTAGCCCTGCGGGGTTTCTAACCTGTTCCTACTACTACTACTACTTATCTGCACAAAAGTAAGTAAATCACTTTTTTGAATATTATTTTCATATTATTTTAATTTAAAAAGTGTTATAAAAATATTTTAAAAATCTAAAAAAAAATCATCGAGCCGGGTTTGAACTCACACCAAAAGCGACTTTCATTAGTAGCATATAGCGCTAGCCCACTCGGCCACGAAGACCGACAACAACAATTATTTGATTTCTGCTATTTAAATGCAACGTGGCAAGAAATTGATAACACCAACCAATCAGAACTGTGTTTCTCGTTCCTACTTCCGAGAGCATTGCTCTCCTGAGCTAGTCCTTTCGGCAAAAGCTATGTGCGAACAGCGAGCAGCTCTGAAGTTGAATGTTTTCAAGACCAAGGCCACCAACACATTTTGATAAGTACACTGTCGCGTGTTTCACCCTTAGGCTAGTGAGTATGCCACAGCAGTTGCATTGTGTGTTTCCGTATGATACTGAGATATTTCTTTGCCAGGAAAATAGTTTTGTATGGAACCAAAGATGACTGAATATAAAAACATTTAAAAGGTATACTCGGCCTGCAAGACTTACATGGTGGGCTTTACTTTGATGAATAAGGACAACCACTACCACAGTGCATCTTGTGGCACGAAAGTTGTAGTCTACGTGTCTGCCATGAGTTGGTCAGCTGTGTTTGCACACATCAGGCTTGACTTTCGTTTGTTGAGTACAGCACCTGAAATCCATTCATAATTTGATATGAAGGTTTCAACAAGTGACAGTTCTTGTGGATTGTTAATATGTTTTAGCTACTAAAGTAGTGTCTTCATTATTCGATTTAGAAAGAACAAATAAAACCTTTTTACTTTGGGTTTTCTGTTTTCCAAGCCTAGAGGCATTGTAGAACACGTTATGTATGGTTTCACGCCTTTCTGCGTCGAGACATAGGAGGTGATGACGTCAAAACTTTAAAAAATGTTTTGTTATTAGGCCGATATTTATTTTTTTTATTTTTTTGGCGGATTTACTTTTGCAACTAGAAGATTGAAATTTTGCACAAACATGCAGTCCACCGAACAAAATTTATCAGATTTTTTCAGGTGATTTCTGCGTTAACACTGGGCGTCCATAAGGGCAAAAAGGTAAAAAAATATTTTTAACCAATAAAAATCTATTTTTTCACGATTTTTACGCCTTAGATACACGATGGAGGCATGTGAATGGTATCGTTTGAAAGCCAGTTCTGAAGAGAATTATGTACGACCCACGATTCTAGGATAAATAGGGATGTCTCAAGGAAACTTCTACACAAGATCCTGTTTTATACGGGAATCTGGAGTATTATGGATATATATATGGCAGGCTTAGTTTTGCACTTAAAAGATTGAAATTTGGACGAATATTCCACTCCAACGAATAGTATTTATCAGATTTCTTTCAGATCTCTGCGTTAAAACAGAGGGGTCCAGAGGGGCAAAATTTTAAAAGGATATTCTGATGAAAAATCTCTTTCTTCGCGATTTTCCCGCCTTAGATACATGATAGAGACATGTGAATAATATCATTTGAAAGGTAGTTCTATTCTGAAGAGAATGATGGCAAACCATGATCCTAGAATAAACACGGATGTCTCAGGAAATTTTTTACCTGCCATCAGGGTCTTTTGCGGTAGTCTGGGGCACTGTAGTGATTACTGATAAATGAAATACTTTTCCTGCCCTTACTAATTCAAGATAGAAAATTGAAATTTTGTACACACATATAGTATTTTTCAGTTGATTTTAAGATGTCTACGTTTACACGGGGGTCCAAAGGGACTAAAAATATTTAAAAATCAGAAAAAATTCTGATTTCTTTCAAAATTTCTCACTTCAGGGGCACAATAGGGAACTGTAAATGGTACACTCGATTCAAAAACATTGCGAAAGCTAACGCAGTGCAGTTAGGCCACCAAATATACATATTCTTATCACATAGTCGTGTCAGGTAAGAGACCCCTCTCTCACCTCCTTTCTTCTCTTCCATACTAAAATTAGCTAACAACATGAGGCGCAATTCTTATTTCAAACTATACATGTATTAGTATAGATAAAAAGAAACAACAAAACCAGACGAAACAAGATACATAGGTTGATGTAGGGAGAAACTGAAACACCCACAATGAAAAATTGAAACCAATGAATGTCTATTACACAGAGATTCAGAAATGAACAGAGAGAGAGAAAGAGAGAGAAGAGGAAAGGAGAGGAGAAGAAGAAAAAGTAACGGGAGAATAGATTAAAACTGTGGAATTCAAACGTAGTAAGAAAATAACCTAACATTATAAAGTTCCGTTTCCAGAAATCCAACAGTAATATAGAAATAATGTTTGTTTTTACATAGTTTTTCAGAACAATTCGAATATATAGACGATCCTTTAAATATTTATTATGTTACTTTCATAATGGATAGAATACTCAATTTCAAGTATAACTGTAGATCTCCGAGACACATCTAGGATAATGTCAAAGTTTAACACACATGCTTTGTTTCCGCGTGGTTCGATTGCAAATTCGGTAGTGTTCGTTGGACGTAATGATCCAAAATACATTCTAATATACCCAGTAGACAACGTTGGTCATATCTTCCATTTCAGACTACTAATGCAAACTGAACGAAAACAAAACGAAACGAAAAGAAAAGAGAAAGAAAGAAAAAAGAGAAAATTGAAGAGTGCTATTTTTATTGCTAAATATCTATCAGATATAACCTATATTAAAAGTCCAAACTGTATCGTAATGGAAACCTACAAATGTTGGATTGGAAAAGTTCATGTTTCTCATAGATGTAGCATCTTTCAAATTTCAACGTGAATAAAACACATTGAATTATAGGACGGGAACAAATATTGTGTCGAACTAGTAAAATAAAATTTTGTTTTCCAATAACCAGAGAGGTACCATTTTCTAGTCTTTTCCGAAGAGTTATCTGTTCCGAACATCCAGCATTGATTTCATCTCTTCCGAATATAACGTAATTTGCACAGAGAGAAAGAACACGCTAAGAGCTCATACGCATCATCGTGTCAGTCGTATGATGTTGGTTAGGTTATAGACCACCACTGGGTTGAGGAATTTAAATCCGTAGTGATCCGGTAATTCGATTGAGATTCGGTAACCCAGAGGATAAAAAAGTGATTTTACTTATTTCCTTGCGTTTAAACAGTATTTCTGTCAGAGATGACTAGGACCGTTGATGTTATCCCCATAGCACGTAAATCACGTCGCCGAAGTTAACAGTTAATTAGATTCCCCGGACCAGGCTTCTGCTCCGTTTTAACTTTGGAATATGAACTGCATGTATGTGTGAGAAGGAGAGAGGGAGAGAAGTGAAAAATGCAAAGACATAGGGAAACGTCAAGAAAGAAAGAGAGAGGGACGGGACGAATATAAATATGAAGCATACTTACTATTGCAGTGTATGATATAGAACGCACACACTATTTAGTCGAACTATCGCTAGTGATGACTTGTAAGTTCTCCATCAGAAGATGAGTCTTTGTTTGCACCCATTATTTTATGCGAAAAAATCATACTACCTGATGGAGTATCAAACCAAGATTTTTCATTTGGAAGTCCGACACGTTGCCACTACACCACCGATTGCTTTAGCCAAACTTTGTTTAACAAATGGTGTAGTGTTTCTTTCTGAGAACGACAACACATAAAGTTCATACTGCAGATCAATGATGTCTTTGGAATGTCCTGGTAACTCCCTTGCCCTTTCCCAACCAACATTCGTAAATCGTCTCTATCATGATACAGGTGTTTGTTTTCATATTCTTACGTAATGCTTGTCCAGTATGATAAGTCGATTCTTCACAATCACATTGTAAAAATATTAACTTTGACGTGAATAAGATTTGAACCTATGTTAGATAGCTGTATTATGCATAAAGCCACTGCGTTACCCGAACACTTTCATGTCACCTGAAATTAGAAGCCAAATATTACTTACTTTCGGTGTGATCTTTGGAACGAATCAAAGTGCACAACGAAATTGATTTATTCGACGGCCTAGAGAGAAATTAGTGCCCACTAATAAATGAAGGAAATGCATACAATCCAGGAAAAATTACAAAAATAAAACATATTTTCAGTAATTTCGTCGTGCAAGTTCAAAAGTACGGGAATAATAATAATAATAATAATAATAATAATAATAATAATAATAATAATAATAATAATAATAATAATAAATGTGTACATTCACACTATAGTAGTCTATTATTATTATTATTATTATTATTATTATTATTATTATTATTATTATTATTATTATTATTATTATTATTATTATTATTATTATTATTATTAGCATCAATTACCCTCTTCATTGGGTTAAATTGAAAAAAATATTAATATGGTCCGTTACTCAGTCACTGTTTCGTGTTACTAAAGCCCTCTTTGATATCGGTCATTTTCGTTTTGTTTTTTATATCCTCTCCCATCCCTATGTTGTGGGGCACGGCATCTGCAGTGTCATTGTTGATCTCAGCGAGCCGGAAAACTGTGAATTCGACATTGATATTGGTTATTTCGATCATTTTTATATGTCTCTCTCTCCTCCCACTAGAGGGACTGAATTTGGATTTAAACAGCATCAGATGTGTCACTATTAATTTCAGCGAATCCAAAAATTACAGATACACCACTTATACCAGTAATTTTTCGTTCTTTGTTAAATGTCGCTCCTCCTCTTCATCTCTTTAGTTCCAACGTCCAAGTGATATGACAGAAACCATCTCAGGTTCGAACTTCATCTAGGTTGAAACTTTGATCGTGATGGATCATTTGTTTCGCGAGTTATCAACTTTTATTTACACTTTTTAACTTCTCCCTCTCCTCAACCCTAAGCTATATCGTCAAAGTAAATAGATAAATGCTATCTTAGGCCCAAACCTGATCTGTGTTGAAAATTTAATTGAGATCGGCCGGGTGGTTCAAGACTGATGAAGTCACAGACAGCCACTTTCATTTTCAGTTTTTTTTCACATGTACCTCCCTCTCACCGGCCCCTACGTTGCACCGTCAAACTGAAATGACAAAAGTAGTCCCAGATCCGAACCTTATCTATGTTGAAAGCTTTATAGAGATCAGTTGGGTGGTTCAAGAGATTAGGAGCCACACACATAGTTACTTTCAATTTTATAATATAGGTTATTATTATTATTATTATTATTATTATTATTATTATTTGCTTACTTTTGAACTTGCACGGAGAAATTACTGCAAAATATGTTTTAATTTCACATTCTTTCCTCGATTGTAAGTTTTTTTTTTATCAGTGGGCACTTATTTCTCTCTAGGCCGTCGAACAAATCAATTTTGTTGTGCACTTTGTTGCAAATAACGTTACAGGAAGAAGCCGATTCGTTCCAAAGATCAGAGCTAAAGAAAGTAATATTCGGCTTGAAATTTTAGATGGCATGATAGTGTAGGGGTAACGCAATGGCCTTATGAATAATATTGATATCTACGAGAGCCATCCAGAAAGTGATACCCGTTTGCCCGCTTGAAGCGCTGACGACTCGGGAAGCCGCTGGGCAAGGTCATAACGCGTCAGTGGCTTGTCTGCCTGCTCTGTGCGAGGTTGCGTGATGCTAGCAGTGCCTGTGTTGTGTCTGTGCTCATTTATAATGATTAAACGAATTAAGAACCCTGCCAGTTATGAAGTGAGGGCCGTGATTAAATTTCTTAATGAACGAAACGTTCGACCTTGTGAAATTCATCCCCAATTAAAGGAGGTGTATGGAGACAATGCGATGGACGAGTCGTCTGTTCGGCGCTGGTGTCGCAACTTCAACCTGGGGAGGGGGAGTACACATGACGAGGAGCGTTCAGGGAGACCATCTGCCATTACAGACGAACTGCTGACGTCAGTAGAGGAATGAGTGAGGAACGATCGGCGCGTCACAATTGATGAACTCTGTGAACATTTTCCTAATATGTCTCGACTTTCTGGCGGGAAAAAGATTTGACAGTGATGACGAACTTAAACGAAGCGTGATTACGTATCTCAATACGCTGGTGGCGGAGGACTATGACGCTGGAATACAAAAACTCGTCACACGGTATGACAAATGCCTAAATTTGCTTGGTGATTATGTGGAGAAGTAGTGTAAAGTATGCTCTTTCCAGTAAAAATGTATATTTGTTAATATGTACTGCTGTGTCTTTATTGCACAAACGGGTACCAATTTCCGGATGACCCTCGTAGCATAGTGATTGAGAAGAATCGACTTATCATACTGGACAAGCAATACATAACAATGTGAAAGCAAACACCTGTATCATGATAGAGACGATTTACGAATGTTGGATGGGAAAGAGGACAGGACTTCTCAGGACATTCCAAAGACATCATTGATCTGCAGTATGAACTTTATGTGTTGTCGTTCTCAGAAAGAAACACTACACCATTTGTTAAACAAAGTTTGGCTAAAGCAATCGGTGGTGTAGTGGCAACGTGTCGGACTTCCAAATGAAAAATCTTGGTTTGATACTCCATCAGGTAGTATGATTTTTTCGCATAAAATAATGGGTGCAAACAGAGAGTCATCTTCTGATGGAGAACTTACAAGTCATCACTAGCGATAGTTCGACTAAATAGTGTGTGCGTTCTATATCATACACTGCAATAGTAAGTATGCTTCATATTTATATTCGTCCCGTCCCTCTCTCTTTCTTTCTTGACGTTTCCCTATCTGTCTTTGCATCTTCCACTTCTCTAGCTCTCTCCCTCTCACACATACATGCAGTTCATATTCCAAAGTTAAAACGGAGCAGAAGCCTGGTCCGGGGAATCTAATTAACTGTTAACTTCGGCGTCGTGTTTTACGTGCTCTGGGGATAACATCAACGGCCCTAGTCATCTCTGACAGAAATACTGTTTAAACGCAAGGAAATAAGTAAAATTACTTTTTTATCCTCTGGGTTACCAAATCTCAGTCGAATTACCGGTTCACTACGGATTTAAATTCCTCGATCCAGTGGTGGTCTATAACCTAACCAACATCATACGACTGACACGATGATGCGTATGAGCTCTTAGCGTGTTCTTTCTCTCTGTGCAAATTACGTTATATTCGGAAGAGATGAAATCAATGCTGGATGTTCGGAACAGATAACTCTTCGGAAAAGACTAGAAAATGGTACCTCTCTGGTTATTGGAAAACAAAATTTTATTTTACTAGTTCGACACAATATTTGTTCCCGTCCTATAATTCAATGTGTTTTATTCACGTTGAAATTTGAAAGATGCTACATCTATGAGAAACATGAACTTTTCCAATCCAACATTTGTAGCTTTCCATTACGATACAGTTTGGACTTTTAATATAGGTTATATCTGATAGATATTTAGCAATAAAATAGCACTCTTCAATTTTCTCTTTTTTCTTTCTTTCTCTTTTCTTTTCGTTTCGTTTTGTTTTCGTTCAGTTTGCATTAGTAGTCTGAAATGGAAGATATGACCAACGTTGTCTACTGGGTATATTAGAATGTATTTTGGATCATTACGTCCAACGAACACTACCGAATTTGCAATCGAACCACGCGGAAACAAAGCATGTGTGTTAAACCTTTGACATTATCCTAGATGTGTCTCGGAGATCTACAGTTCTACTTGAAATTGAGTATTCTATCCATTATGAAAGTAACATAATAAATATTTAAAGGATCGTCTATATATTCGAATTGTTCTGAAAAACTATGTAAAAACAAACATTATTTCTATATTACTGTTGGATTTCTGGAAACGGAACTTTATAATGTTAGGTTATTTTCTTACTACGTTTGAATTCCACAGTTTTATCTATTCTCCCGTTACTTTTTCTTCTTCTCCTTTACTTTAATGAAGAATGACTTAAGTAATAGCATTTGTTGCAGAACAATCAACAACCAAACAAAACGTATATCACCATTCAAATTTTCTATTTGCTACTAATAACTACAGATATTTTTCCTTCTTTTGCACAAAACCATCAACTTACCAAAGGGACAATATACACTTGTGCATGCTCGATTTCCTCTCGTGCTTTGATCTCAGGCTTTTTAGCCGTGGAACCGGGCCCTTTTGACGCGGGTCCTTTTTCAGTCGGGACTATTTTACGCGTGGCACATTCGACACGAACGGTATTGGTGCGGGGCCGTTTTGACTCCGGACCTTTTGACCAGGGCACTTTAGAAACAGCGCCCTTTTGACGCGGGCCCATTTGTCGCCGATTCCTTACCCGGGCTCTTTCTACCCGGGGCCGTTTTGACTTGAACCCTTTTGACTCGGCCCCTTTGGTCGCCGAGTCCTTTAGACGCGGGACCGTTTTTGACTAGGGCAGTTTTGTCATGGGCCCCTTTCGCCCGGGGCTCTTTTGACTCGGGCATTTCGGTCCTCGCCCTTCTGGCATAGAATATATATTCACCAGCTGAAATGCGTTGGGCAGGGGGAAGTTATGAGTAAATAGATGATCAACGATCCAGGGCACAGTAAAAATACTTACATAAGTGGTCATGTATCTTTCTTTCTCCTGATTTCCGCTCTTGATCTAAGGCTCTTTAGCCGTGGAATTGTATTTACCGGGCCTTTTATCGCGGGGCCTCTTTTGACTCGGGGCATTTTGTAGCGTGGCCCTTTCGACTCGGGAAATTTTGACACGGGACAGACTTCACCCGTGCCCTTTTGATGCAGTGTCCTTTTTCACCGGGCATTTTTACATAGGACCCTTTTGTCGCGACGACCTTTTGACTTGGGCACTTTTGACAGCGGGGCCCTTTGTCGCCGGTCCCTTTTGACCGGGGTCCAGTTTACTTAGGCATTTCTGTCTTCGCCTTTTTGTCCGTGTCCTTCTGACAGAACTATATATATATATATATATATATATATATATATATATATATATATATATATATATATATATATATATATATATATATATCAACTCTGTGTGGGGCAGGGCAGGGGCAGGTATGATTAAATACATGATCAATGACCAGGGCGCAGTAAAATTTGTTACACCACTGATCATATCTCTTTCTTTCTCCTGATTTCCAGTCCTGATCTCAGGCTTTTTCGCCGCGAAATTATATTTGCCGGGCCCTTTTGACGCGGAGTCTTTTGAGTCGGTCCTTTTTGACGCAGGGGTCTTTTGACTCGTCCCGTTTTAACGGAGGCCTTTTTGACTCGGGCTTCCTTTCGCGGTGCCCTTTCGCCTGTAACCCTTTTGACCCGTGTCCTTTTTGAGGTGAGATCCCTTTTGACTCGGATATTTTTGATAGGGGCTTTTGGTCGCGACGTCCTTTTGATTCCGGCCCTTTTGACAGCGAGGCTGTTTTGATTCGGATCCTTTTGTCGCAGGGCCCTTTCGACACTTTTTATTCGGGCATTTCTTTTCTTGTCCTTTGTCCGTGCCCTTCTGACATAGAATATATATATATATATATATATATATATATATATATATATATATATATATATATATATATATATATATATATATATATATATATATACCAGCTGAAATGCGGGCGGCAGGGGGAAGGTATGAGTTGGATGAACGATCAGGGCACAATAAAATTAGTTACGCCACTGGTCATATGTATCTTTCTCCTGATTTTCACTCCTGATCTCAGGTTTTTTAGCCGTGGAATTGTATTTGCCGACCCCTTTGACGCGGGGCTCTTTTGACTTAGCTCCTTTTGACGCGGGGCCTTTTTGACTCGGGGCCTTTTGCCGCGGGGTCATTTTGACGCGAAACCGTATTGACTTGTGCCCTTTTGAAACGGGGTCGTTTTTGACCCGGCTTTTTTGACATAAGGCCCTTTTGACTCGGCCTCTTTACTCGCAAGGATCTTTTGACCCGTGTCCTTTTGAGGCGGTGTCCACTTTGTCCGTTTTTTTTACATAGGGCCCTTTTGTCTTGGACTCTCTTCTCGCGATGATCTTTGACCCGGGCCCCTTTGACCAGGGGAACATTTTCACGCTGTGCATTTTCGACTCGGGCATTTTTGTCGCGGAGCCACTTTTGAACTTGCTCTTTTGACGCGGGGCCTTTTAAAACCGAGCCCCGTTTTGACTCGGGCCTTTCAATCCTAGCTCTTTTTCGGGCAATTCTGACATGGAACCATATATATATAACGCAGCAGTTGAAATGCGTGGGACAGGGGGGGTATGAGTAATGGATTATCCAGGGTGCAGTAAAATTACTTACGCCACTTTTCATATCTCTTTCCTTCTTTTCCCTCTACATTATATCTGGAGATGTATGTTCTAATAGGTTACACTGGCGATTTTAAAAAGTAAGAGGATATACGCTATCAATGATAAACTATGACTTTTAATATATATAGGGCAATAAATCAAGAAACTCTATATCAGTCTTTCCCCCCCCCCCCCGTTCGAAAAAATCCTTCGGGCGTTAGTGATTATCGTGTTGGTTAATTACTGTATTATATTGTGCTATACATGGAATAGATACTTCTGTGTTTTATTTAATAATAAGAACCTTATTTACATTTATTACATCCCTTGCTTGACGAAAGCGAAACATACTCACGTTCAGCATATTCAGTTTCCATTCTGAAATAAGGACAGTGAGACGAATGAAATAATTCACGCATACATTTAGGACTTAGAAAAGTCTCCTGCGAACATGTCGTGTTAAATTCCTGAAGAGTGAAAAGCGCTAGTATCAGTTGTCAGCAGTTATTAACTTAACATATAAGAGAATAAAATGAAAAACTGAAAATACGAATCTTTTCAGAGATGATAGTATACTGATGGTTCAAATCTTTTCCTTTGCTCCCTATATCTACGTTATTTCCCTAGTCAAAATAAAAACTGTTCAAAATTAATCACAATTTCTTATGCAACCATCGCTTCCTTGGAGTACTGCGCGGTCACATACCCGTCACGGCGATGTAAAGGCACTTTTGGCGACGAGGATACAAAGAGGAACTGGGACTACAATTCAGTATGTGGTGAAACCATTCGGCAGCACATCCATCAACTTGTGAAGCGCTAGAAGTTTGGTCGATGGGTCTCTCACTCCAGGCCAGAAGGCAACGCTGCAGTCGCCTGTGTTTATTTACTGTTTCGGAGCCATTTCTGGACAGGGCGCTGACATGTGATAAAAAGTATCCTATACGAAACTCCACGGCGCTGTCATAATTAGTTAGCATCCCATGAACCGATTTCAAAACAGCCGAAACCAGCACTGTACCAAAAGAAGGTCCTTCTGTGTGTTTGGTGCATCGTGCATCGGGAACTGCTAACAGCTAGTCAGAGTATCAATGCAACTGTATAGTGTCAGCAGTTTAGCTGTGCTCAACAAAAACTCAAAACTCTGGAGCCAACACTTCTAAATTGAAAATGGGTCCTCGTTTACGGGACAACGCTAAGTCCCACGTGGCTAGGATGACTCAGGACACCATTTTCCGCTTTGGATGGGAAACAATATTGCAACCAATATTTTCCCACCGTCCGATTATCACCTGTTCCATTCTTTGGAGAATCACCTTAGAGGACGCCAGTTCAAATCCCTAGTAAAAGTCCAAAATGCACCTGATACTTTCTTCGTTTCACGGCCCACCAAGTTATACTGCGATGGATTGCATAGCCTTCCAGAACGTTTTCAGAAGGTCGTCGATGCTGATGAGGACTATTTTTGATCTTCCAGGTTAGGTGACATGTCGATGTTCGAAAGTGGTGGGTGAAAAAGCAACAAAACTTTTCTTGGTTACCTTTATATTTAAATTTAAGACCTTGTATACAGAACCTATCTACACAAGATTGATTTTCTTTGAAATTTCACTTAATTTTTTTATGGTTTCCTGACAAAAATATTTATTTATTATTCGTGACTAAAAAAACATAATTATTTTATTACACTGAGTAGAAATAAAAGAGAGCGAATGAAATCCAAATTGAATAAAAGCATTGTTTCTCACCAAAAGTTCCATCCTCTATGTCTTTTAAAACACTTGTTAAAGCATATAAAATATACTGTACTTACAAATCAATTTAGTACCTTTGTTTTATGGCTGTATTTGTAGTACCTTGTTAAAACGTTTGTCTTCAAACTGTCAAATATAAATCGCAGTACATTGTGTAATCTGCTGTCACAAAAAAGTATCCTATTTTTCGATCGGTATAAGGAAGAGATACTATACTATTTTTCGATCGGTATGGAAAAACAATATTTCACCATACTATTTTACCATAAATTATTAATTGTCAATAAACTTTGTTACTTTTAAATGAATGAAGCGAGATAATTTTACTATGATGTTTTAAAAGCTGGTCATTTGGGGAGGCCAGGAAACCATTTGGGGGGCCTGGTCTCGATGCCTTCCCCCTTGGCTACACCCCTGGACACAAGCCTCTTCTGGCTTATAGCCGGCTACTTGTCAACTCTTTCGAAAAACCGGATTCATCAACATTCCGTTTTCACTGTCCCAAATGAATCCCAATATCCTCGAAAAGCATAATGTGTCAAGGCGGACGCACTTCTATACACAGACTCTGTCGCAGTTACTTGTCGCATACAATTGTCGTGGAGTCTTGCCCTATTATTCTGCCCTTCGCATACACGTTTGTTTTGCTCAAGTCTTCCACATTGTCCCGTTCACACTATTACACACATATTTTTCGCAGTTACATCGCTGGTTTTCGTTTTCCATTTTACCTTACATTGATATGTCGCACATCCCGCTTCCCATTTCAATACCTCACGCTTTTTCCAAGATCGCAGCTTTCAAGATGGCCGCCAAGTTAGTGTTATAGCATATCTGATATCTTTATATAATCCCGGTTCTACCCGTCCTTTCCGTTTTCGACATAAACAGGTATCTTGTGACGTTTATTTTATATTGTCGCGTGGTGTTACGTTGAGGAGCATATCTCCGGTGTTTGTGAATGGGGGCAGCTCCAATTAGGCATTTTTTCTTCTTTTGTATTTTGTGTCTTCTGGGCAAAGTTTGAGTCGGATCTGATCCTGCCTTGTTCTGTACGTTGCTTGTATGTTCAAAGATTTCATATTAATACAAAGAGAAAATCAAGTTCAAATTCATTATTTTCTTCTCCTAAATAACAATCCAATAAAAAAAAACTGACTCACCTGATCTTGATTTATGATATTCCCAATCCCCATGCTTGAGCAAGTTGTACTCCACACTCAACAGAAATATCATTTAGTCTTAATCTAAGACTGTTTCTTGAAGAAAATACAGAAATATTTGGACACTTTTGGCACTCTCACTATTTACACTAACTATAAATAACGTCAATTTTTTACTAAATCTTGCAACTTTTCAATTTGATTATCTTGCATATACACTATTTTCCACACTATAATTTACACTATTTACACTACATATTTCTTCTTGGTGGTTCTAACCACTCCTCATATGGTCTATTTAATACAAGCTCCAGAAAATCTTTCTTTTCCTGGGTCCCTTCCCTTACATCTTGGATATTTGGTCCTTCAATTGAGAGTTTCATGAGAGCATCAACGTGTGGGGCAGACAGCCTACAGCGTTCGGAAGTCAATATGCGATTCATTGTGGAAAATGGTCGCTCTACAGTGGCAGTTCCTACAGGTAGAAGCAGTACATTTTTTACCAGTGCTGACAAAATGGGAAACGTACACTGTCTGCGTCTGTAGCAAAGTGGAGTAAGAACTTTTTCGAAGAAAGGTCAGGAAGTTCCCCAAATAAGTACATATTCAAACATGAGGTCGTCTTCACAAATACTGTACATTGTACCATACCATTTAGAAGTGTCCCTCACTGTACAATATACCGCTGTCCGGATAACGGACATTTCTCAGTGTATGAATTAATAAGAATTTGCGTCCGGTGAAGGGGAATGTTAAAAGTTCGAAAAAAATTATATATATATAGATAGATAGATAAATAAATAAATAGATAGATAGATATTTACAACAATGAGGAATATCACAGTCGAATCGATAAGTGTCAGTAAACTAGACAAATGTTTAGAAGGGGGTTGAAAAATAGAGCCGTAGCTAGAGATTTCGGCGCCCCTACATTCGCCTTATCAAGCTTTTTCTTTTTTCTTTTACTTTTCTTTTTCTTTTGGCAAATAAGAGAAACAGCTGGTGTTATGCAACGTTGAATTTTTTATCAAGCTGCTTGCACAGACTATTGCTACAACCAAAAGTGATCATATTCTAGTCTTTTACAAATAAAAGCTGTTTTCAAGAGGCTTATTTTGGACTTTTTGTTGAACCTACAATACTGCCTTTGGCTATACACAAATCCACTTTGAGAATAGCTATGAAAATTTACAATAATTAAGTTTCATACTATCTAGAAGAAATGAAATGTTAATATGTTTGAAACTATGTGTTTGTGACAACTACGCTCACACACTCAATTAATTGTTCATATATTCAAATTAAAACATATTTATATGTAAATTCAATTTATTTTAAAAGTCAAGGAAAATTTTATTTTGTTTCATTTAGCAGCCAAGCGAACCTCTTTCATTTGTCCCAGGTAAAGAAGTTTCTCTGCTTTTTAAAAAGAAAGAAAAAAAAACATAAGACGTCAACCGCACTAATAGACCACCCACCTTTCTACCTCGCCAGTCAACGGTAATGGAATTACTATTGTTACTCCAGCCATACTGTCGCACTACCTAAGTACCTCGATATCGCAAATATCACGTCACAGACACACAGGAACCAAATTTTTTTTTATCTACAATCTTCGCAAGTGCTTATGAAACTCTTTAACATCACGTACTAGCCCAGAACAGACGCTAGGAACCTTAGCCAAGCCATCAACCGATTTTTGGGAAATGGTGTCACGAACTTCAAGCGGCGAATCAGAATCCGAAATTCAAAATTTACAAAGAGAAGAATGAAGCGTCTATTAAAAAAAAGAAAAAAAGAAAGAAAGAAAGAAAGCTGGGAGAACGCCCACACGGAAGGGAGGTTACTCTAAATCGACTCTTCAGCGTGAAAACATCACCAACACGCGACTCATAGGCATACGTCAACTCATATATACATATACATATATATATATATATATATATATATATATATATATATATATATATATATATATATATATATATATATATATATATATACTTAAGTGTTTAACTTCATAACAATGGCTAGCTAAAGAACCTTTAGCAGCCAGCTACTCAAACCACGCGTTATCCACAGCAACTTAGTCGTTACAAAATTATTTATATAAATATTTAAAACATTAACATATAGATATTATTCTTATCATCTTACGATGACGCTACATAATTTGTGATTTTGAAGTGAGTCTGTGATCGATCTATATACGTTGACTTCCTGTATTCAGTAAAAAAGAGAGGAAAAGTAGTGCGATGGATGGTGGCGGATATATAAACTGTGCGAGTTTGTTAAAATGTAAGTGCAGATGGATTTGATAAGTGACGCATCGTTGCATTCCAACAACATGGAGATGGAAAGGGACAGAGACACGAGTTCGAGCCCCGATACTCGAGACAGATGCCTTGCCACAGGAAGACCCAGACGCTTCAGACAAACGAGGATCTCTTCTTCGGAAGTTGAATCCAGAAGACAGCGGGGTCTGAGAAGGGACATTAGGAAGCATTGTGACGGTCAGTTAAGTACAGTGCAGTTTTCTTCTGAAGTGTGGAAATATAAGGGGAAGGCCTTATTAAGGTAGGACAAAGTATTCTGTTATTTTCTTTATTGAAGAAGGACTGTGGCCAATATTTCCGTGATTCGTGATCTCCATACTCACCTTTTTCTAGAAACTTCGGGACATTGTTTATTCATACGGAACTGTCCGTAAACATTTAGAGCATTTTTTTAAAATTCTTTTTAAAAGAAGTAAACAAATAGCCTAATGCCTTGGTTGCATTTCCAAAATTAATTCACGGATATAGGAACTATTAATTTCATTCTTGAATAAGTACCATAAAATTTTTGATTATTTTACTAGTGAAATTTGTATACATTGATTTTATCTTCAATCATGCATTTATTTGTAATCGTCATGTGTCAATATTTAGATCCTTGAAGCCGTCATTATAATCATTTATATGCAATCCAATATTTATTTATATCAAGTATGGATTATTTCTCTTTCAAACATAAATCGCGTTTAAGATGTGTGCATGTAATGTAATTTCAGTGTTGAGTAAACCATGATTTAGCGTCAAAGTCTAGTTTTTCAAATTTTAACATTTGTATAGATTGTGTTAGGGAAATATGTGTCAGAGCGGTAAACAGGCTTAATACCATTTTATTGTTACTTGTCAATTTTTGTTATACTCATTCTTAAAAGAAACAATCAATATAAAGCTTCCAAAGACGTGCTATGTTGAGTAAGTTTCAGACAAATAAGTGTAAATATTCTTATCCCGTAATATCGTTAGAGGCTCATAAATAAGGTAAACAACTTAAGATACTCGAGTAAATCCCTTCGGAGGTACCTATCTGAGCAACGAATGCAGATAGGGTCCATAGCTATGGAGAAACGTGTATTCGCAAAATAAGGAATCAGTGAGAAAATCAAAAAGTGTCGACAATATAATTATTTTGATCAATTGGCCAAACTATAATAATGGTAGTACTATATATATATTTCTGTGTAGTGTATTTGAATATGAAATATTTGTGTAGTTAGTGTTGTGTAACGATTTTTATTTTGAATTGTGTTATTTTCCAACTGATGTAGTATGTGTACAAAGTTATGTCTTGTTTATGCAAATCTTTTAAAATTGAAAATTCACTAGTTCATTAGAAACAGTGCACTAGATTTTCTCAAAAGCATACTATCGCTTCTAAACCATTTCTCCAGTAAGTCTTGCAAGCAACCTAAACCATTAATTCTTTCATTCCGCAATCCGATTATTAAACTTATTTCCATTTCTTTTCTTGCTAAAAAGAGGTAATAACTGTGGGCGAATTACTTAATAGTCGTTTATGTCTAGGGGGAAAACAATAAATCATTTTGTTAATTAATATTCAGTTTAATAGAAATTTTTGTTTGTATAACTACGTCATGGTAATTATAAAGTATAGAATATTGTCAGTTTAGTTGAGTAGAAATAGATTGTTGCTAAATTTCACAGTCAAGATTGAACAACTTGAATATTACGTTGTACAGTGAAGAATGTGTTAAGAGAAATCACATTATTTGGTCAAAACAGTCAAAAGTCTGATTCATTTTCAGTAAAGTCAATTGATTCATTTTTTTCTGTAAATCCAAATTAACTTTCTTGTTGATTTTTGTAAATATAACCTTCTTTCTCGTTAAATTTATTAAAAGTCAATTTGACGTTAGAACCAAAGCATTTATGTGGTTATCATTTCAAAGATATGCCTAGTTCTTTAACTGATATTAGCATACCTAGAAGTTATTTCAAATTACCCTGAACAGAAAAAGTTGAAATACGGTTACATTGACCATCAGAAATTTTTATCTAAATTAACTCATTTTTTTTAACTTTAAATTAAACTTTCCTTATTTGTTGCTTTTAAACTATTTTTGCTATCTCCACACCCTTCGGTGACAAGGTGATAGTCAGTGTAGCCAACTGAACAAGCCATTAGCAAAAAAAAAAAATCTTTCTTTCAGCTTTGCAGCTTGTGAGATTTTTGCTCCGCATGTTTAAATCACTTAACTATTAACTACGCACCTGTTTTCCTAGCGCCTTGGAGACACCGTTACGGGGAAAACAGGATCGATTAGACATTAGGTCATCTTTCGTTGTATATATCAATTTTTTTTATTCCAAACCATCTTAGCAAAACTGTATTTTTACCTTGGAGAACTGAAGTTCGAGCCCCGTGGAGTCAACTTCAATTCTCCAAACTCTCATTCATTTTTTTAAATGTTATTTGTGTAATAGGCAGATGAGTTGCCGCTCATCAATACCATTCACTTTTCAAGTACAAGGTCAGGTATTCATTTTTCTGATGCATATTAGGCTCATCCGTGAGTGCCTTAATTATTCGTTCTAGTTCAGATTAAATATGCAAATTAGAGATAAGGAATCGAATTCCGAAAACAATACGTTTCATATTCTTCGTCGCCCGAATACGTAAGATCTGCTTATTCGTAATATCACGCAGTAATTCTATTTGGCAGCCCGAGCAGAAACTTTCCTTTAATTATTAGTTATTTTCAATCGTTGCAAAACTCAGCGCCCGAGACAATAACATTATCATTACAAAACTTGGCTTCCAATACAGGAACCCCAGCGTTACAAGAAATGGCTTCCCGAACAGGAACCCGAATGCGTAGTTAATCTTATTTGAAGGACCAACATGCGTAGTTAATTTTATTTCAGGACCGAAAAGCGTAGTTAGCGTAAAAAAAAAGTAGGAAATCTAGTTTGGAGAAGCATACATAGTAAATTTCGAACAGCGAACGAAAACAGTAATCAAGTCTATTCCATAATACTAAACTTAAGAATGGGAAGCGTGATATGAAATTAGGTAACTTTGTATTCAAAGAATCATTATTTCGAGGTTACCCGTAGGGAACGATTAAACGTTCTACTCCCCCTCGCATCCAATTTGATTTCATTTCAGCACATGCGTAAAATAATAATAATAATAATAATAATAATAATAATAATAATAATAATAATAATAATAATAATAATAATAATAATAATAAAAATAGTAATAATAATAATAATAATAATTGTTCTTACCTTATGTTTGTTTGTTGGTTTGGGTGATTGGAAGAGAAAGGAGATACACCATTTTGTTTGTTAAAAAAAGAGGAGAAAAGAAGGAAAGAAGAAAACAAAAAGGTAATGCACCAGGTAAGCGACTAATATAAGTGAACATGCAAATTCTTGGCATATTGATGCATAAATTTAGCTAAGTGTGTTTCTAGTGAATAACATTAGTATTAATATAATTATATAGTCATATATAGATATATATTTAGAATAGGTTAGATTTAATACTTTCATTTACACATGCATTTTATTACTTACATATTATTGTGTTTTAGACATGTTATCTGTTAATTAATACACTATTTGTATATACACATGAATATACATGTGAAAAAAAAAAAGAATGAACTAAGTTGTTGTGGAAAATGTGTGGTGCTAAAGTAGCTTGGCATGCTACACTGATGAAATAGTAATATTTTTGCGTATTAAGGTGAACTTAGAGTACGAAATTTAGAGTGATTGACAGCATAGGTCAGACTTTTTTTTTTTTTTTTTTGGCTCAGGCCCGTCTTTCAGATCCGGCATCTGAACTTTTGACCGGAACGGGTTATCATCATTGCCATTTATTTATTTTCTTATCTTTATTGGGTATCCATGTTTGAAAGAAAAAAGGTGAAAAGGAAAAGGGAAAAAGAAAAGAACAAAAAAAACACAGCACGAGAACAAAACAAACAAAAAACAAAGAACAACAAGAATAAACTATGAGAAAAAAAATAACAACAATTTTCTTGCAAAGTGCTACTCAGCTTAAATCTATCTGCACCTATCCTGAACTATACTACTTAGTATTTCAATTCCTGATCCAACAACTGTAATAGTATGGAATACGATATAAAATACTTAAATAATACATTCTATTGTTATTAATTCTTATCTACTTATCTATCTATATTATCTAACTAATCTACTCTTCTATTTTGCTGTTATTTGTTTATTTTTATATATTATTTCCCTATAGTTCTTAACCATTTAATTCCTACTGATTGATTTCTTTTCTTAATTATTAAGATTTTTTTAAAAGATTATAGTCTTATTATGTTTTTTAGTTACCTAGTTTCTAATTTTTATTTTTTAAAAAAATGTAATTATGGTTTCCTATTCTTGTTTAATGGTTTATTATATTATTTATTATCATGTATTAATACATTTATTAATTAGGCTACTATTTATCCTTTTTCCCTCTTGTTATTCCACATGAGTGTTTAATGATGTTGTTTAATTAATTTTATATTTACTTTATTAATTATTTAATTTTTTATATTATTTAGTTAAGTTTTATTTAATAATATGTTGCTTCATCTTCTTTCTTCGGTTTTCACCGTATGACAATGGTTCCTCTCCCGTATGCTGTATGATTATTTATCAAACTGCACTCCTCTTCACTTTTCACAGCAAAACAGATCACTATGGTTTTTCACTGTATGATTGGTTCTCTCCTGTGGTCACGGAACACATTTACACTAACATTTCACTTCACTAATAACTTCCACTCTTATATGACATAAATTTAATAGTTATTCATGTAGTGTTCTGTGAGTGTTCTCAGTTTCGTGTCCATGCCATATCACAGTCCTGTATGGGCTGACTTGAGGTCCAGGACCCACTCAGAGCACTTAGTGTGGATCCTGGTCCGTTGTGTCCTTCCGCCCGCACACCCAGGCTGGGACCGTCATTTCGGCCGAGATAAACTGAAGCGGTCACTAAGTTCACTATCTCTGAGACACTCCTCTTCACTTATCGTCCATGACGCAATGAGGTACACCCAAAAACCCGAAAACCGAAAACCCGGAGACCACGAACACAAAAGCACACATGCGACGCACACACACAAGACCATACGCGTCCGGAGTTCCATCCGGTGTAAACCGGGGATGCGATGATCCACTCGCTCCTCTCCCCCGGGGGGCACGGAATACCAGTGCCATCCTGAAGATTTTCTTCGGTCCGGAAGATTTCATTCATTCAAAACACTCAAAGACACATCCACTCTAATTCTATTTACATTTATGCAATGCTTATTCGTTTTCATTGTAATAAGTTCTTGCCAGTAAGTACGCCAGAATTTTTTACTTGGGGGTGTGTTCAAAATAAAAGGGGGGGTGTACTCTCAGAATAGTTATATAATTTTTAAACAGACTCAAACAAGAAAACAGTATATTTTGTTACGCAACTATTGCAATATTACTACTACTACTACTACTACTACTACTACTACTACTACTACTACTACTACTACTACTACTACTACTACTAATAATAATAATAATAATAATAATAATAATAATATCAGCTGTTCGCAGTGGTAGGTTCAATAAAGTAAGTTCACACATTTGAGCATTTATTATTATTATTAAACTAAGTAATACAGTGAAACCTCTCAAAACGGACATCGGTGGAACCGATTACTTGTCTGTAAATGAGAGGTGTCCCTAAAAGGAAGGATTCTCTCTCATAACACCACACCACACATATTTATGGCATGGAAGAATAAGGAAGTTTTTCCTCTTATGAAGATGTCCATTATTGAGAGATATCCGTTAAGAGAGGTTTCACTGTATTGGTAATTAACCTCCACTATTTTACCCAATAATTTCCCTACATGTGAATTGATTACATACGAATTATTGTAATTATTTTGCAAAATTCTGCTATTATTTCAATTTATTCATCCCCAGCAAGTTTTAGATGGTGATTTTTTTTTTCAAAATATTGAGAAAAAATCCCTCGTCCCATGCTGAAATCACATTCGTTTAGTAATTAATACTGTACATAGTTCCAATTTCATTATTTTAATATTCTAACCCTTTTGTTAACGTTAATTGTTGTAATATTATTTGATCTCTTAATCTCCGTTCCTGCCCTTCCTGGCTACGTTATTCGGTCTGAATATCTTTCATAAGAAATTATTCATTGATTTACTTGTTTTCCAGAAATCCAGTTTTTCAATTTACAAATATTTTGTATCTTACTGTTTTGTCTTCTTTAATATGCCCTAATTTTAATAATCCAGGGCTCATAGTGGTCTGGTCTCTTGTAAATAGTTGAAAAGTGACCAAAAAATTGTCAAAAGCACACAAAATTTCACCATGCTCCTTTTTTCCTTTGTCAATTTCTAGCTCTCTTTCTTTGTTGTTTTGTTTCTTCTTTACTTCTTCTTTTTGATATTCCTCCTTTCTTAGGTTTTTTCAAAATATGCTTTGTAGTTACGGTAAGCAGACTTAGCAGATGTAAAAAGCTTCTGAGTAAGTGGATCCAGTTCCGGCCTATTTCAGAATTTCTTCATCCCAGACATTATATTTAACTTCGCATTAAGAGTTCTAAAAAACGTGAAATATTCAAAGTCATCACCTCTTAAGAATATACAAAAAGCATAACACAAGACGAACATGATGAATCACACAAACACACACACACAACGTAACTATTACGACAGAAAACTAAAAGATTATTATGATAGAAGAAAGAATAGACACTGAAGGGTTGTCAACCCCACCTTGAGAACTTAAGCATCCACCAACCGTCCACTGTGCTTTAGAAAGAATAAAAGCTGAAGTGAGAATGAAGCTGACTGTTTCACATACTGAAGCTTTCAGAAGAGTACTGAGTAACAAGTTTCTGCCTTTTTCCATTTGTTTTTATGTTTTTCTTAGAAAACTGCCCAATGCAAAACATAAATCACACGAAAAGTCACTTTACCTCTCAAAAAAGTAACTTTTAGTGACAAATTTTAAAAAAATAACTTTTAGTGACCAACTTGAAAAAAGTAAATTTTAGTTAAAAAAGTGACTCACTATGAGCCCTGTTCCGCTCAATGAATTTACGTGAATAAAAAATACTTTACAAAAAATTAAGATAGCGCCAAATGCGTTCCTGCATAACACTAAACTCAGTATAAAATATATGTAATTCTTACTTCAATCGATCTCTTCATTTCTAAAAACGTTTTGACTACACCCTTCTAACGTTCGTCCACTAATTGATACACCACTTGCAGAACAGGCTCGAAATCAGCTACAGAGCTTTGGGGGCCATGAATATGTTAGGAGGGGCCAAGTCATTAAAAATTATCTTACAAATATCTAAATTGTGCATTTTGTATTGAGGTCTGGAGGGGACATGAAAAATTTAGGAGGGGCCGGGCCCTCCCCAACCCCCTTCTGGTTGCGAGCCTGTTGCAGAGTAGCACTTACTAACTGTATCTGGTATAAGCTTATTACTATTTGTCACATTTTTCCTTATTGAGGAGGAGGTAGGTGAATAACCGTTCAAGACGTTGCCAATTTCAGTCATCTGCATCTGTCCATCAATCTCTTTTCTCGGAAACGACAGCGGAACCCAGGAGGGTAGGTATCAGCGGTCTGTTTTGTCAATTGTTTTGATCGAAACACCGCCCGAAACAATGAGGTCGTGTGGTTCTCGAAGCCGTACATGAGAACGAGGTCGCTTCGTATTTTGAAGTGAAATAAATAAATAAGAATATTGCCTCCTTTCATAAACGCTAAACCTTTTTTAACTTGATGTAATAAATAACCTATAAGATACTGATTGATACAATTGGATTTGGACGAGTATTCCTCTTCCATCCAGGGGTGTGTGTAAAGAAATTTGGAGGGGTGTTGAGGGGGTGTAGATTACTCCCTGAGTTCTTCTTCTTATTTCAGAATAGCTGTTTGCTATTCGCTTTAAGATGTTAAAATCATTTTCGTTTTCGATTATTTGTATTAGATTTTTACGTCTGATATTTTCCCTCTCTGGTATTACATCTTCTGTCAGAGGGCACCAAAAGATGTGGTGCTCTGGTGTTCCAATTTCGCCGCATTCACAAATTGTATTTTCTTTGGCCTTTATTCTATACAGGTAAGTTTCATAGGGGCCGTGCCCACTTAGAAAGTGAATGACACCTGGACTTGGATCTAGATGTTTTAACTTTTTCCTTTTATTAATTGTTGGAATAATATCCCATAATCTTCTTTATTTGTTTGAGTTTGTCCATTCTAAGTTCCATATTTCTTCTATAGTTTCTTCGATCTCCTTCTTTGTTGTTACTGCCTTGCCAAGAAGATCTATTAGCTTTTCGTTTTCTTTCTTTTTTAGCCAGTAGAATGCTGCTCTTTGTAGTATTACCAGATGTAGTGGTTTTATATGTAGTAGTATACATAATGCTTCATTTGGCACTGTGTTAAAGGCTCCACTTAGTCTTATAAGTAAATTTCTTTGAGGTCTATTTATGGAATCTCTAATTTTTTTGTTCTCGAAAATTCGATGTACCCATAGACTTGAAGCGTATGCCATAGTCGCACATAGTATTGTATCATGGTATAGCTTTAATATTTTATTTGGTAACTTGTATGTATTTTTGCCAGTTGTCATTAGTTTGTTGGCAATTTTATTACTTTTTTCAACTATATATTGTACATGTTTCTCGAAGTTTAAATTTTCATCTATTGTTACGCCTAAGTATTTAAATTCTGTTACTCTTTTTATTTTTTGATTTAATATTTTTATTTGTGGTTCCCTAGTTAATTTGGTTCCAAAAAGCATAAACTTAGTTTTTTTCGCTGATAGCTTTAATTTATTTTCAGAGCACCAGTTATATAGACTTTCCACTACTTGGTTAGTTTTTGTTTCTATTTCTCTTCTGGAATTTGCCGAGGTTATTATTACAATATCATCAGCAAAGGCTATGATTCTATCTATTGACTCATTCTTTGCCATTTTCTCCAGGCAAGGCTGTAGTTGTATATCCCACATCAGGGGTCCCAAGATTGAACCTTGTGGACAGCCCTTTTCATTTTGTATTTCTTTATCTCCCATTTCTGTTTGTATAACTATTTTTCTGTGTTGGAAATAATCTTTTATTACGTTTTGCAGATATTGTGGAAGCCTTAATTTCTTCAAATTCTCTAATAACGCTGGTATCCATAGATTATCGAATGCTCCCTCAATGTCAACAAACAACGGTAGAGCATATTTCTTTTGGTAGCTACTATTTTGTATTTGTTCTTTAAAAACATTCAGTGCATCCTCAGTCGATCTTCCCGCTCTAAAACCATATTGTAGGGTGTCATTCTGTGTATTTCTATACTTGTTTATCCTATTAGCTATAATTCTCTCATAAATTTTGCTTATGTTCTTTAGTAAACATATTGGTCTGTAGGCACCAATTTCTAAGGGGTCTCTGTCCAGGCTCTTAAGTAGTATAATTAACTTCGAAATTTTCCATTCATTTGGGAATGTTTGTTTCTTTAACAATATGTTGTAAAGTCTTGTTAAGTAAGGGACCCATATATCTTTATTCCTTTTATATATTTCATTTGTTATTTCATCGAGGCCTGGGGCCTTACCTGTTTTTAGTTTCTTTATAATTTTTTCTACTTCATCATTTGATACCAATTCGGAGTCGTCCACATCTACTACTGTTGCTTCTCTTGCATGATTTCTTCTTAGCTGCATCTGTCCCATTGTATCATCTTCCACCGTATCCTTAGGAAAAAATTTCTGCATTAATTTGTCTAGTGTTTCTTCTCTTGTTTTTGTATACGTTCCATCTGCATTTTTAATTGTGCATAATGTTGTAGGATTAATCTTTTGCATAATTAATTTATATGGAAAACCCCAAGGATCCATTTCTATGTTTTTCGCCAGAAACAATTCCCAACTTCGTTTTTTCTCCAGTAATACCGCCTGTTCATATTCATCCTTTACCTTTCTATAATTTTGGAGCCTAATATTTTTGAGCCTCGGTTCTAGGGTTGCCTGATAACTTTTTCTTCTTGCTTTTACCAATGTTTTAAATCTTTCTAATTTTGGTTTCCAAAAGCCACCGTATCCTACATTTTGCCCTAATTTCGGAGTGGATTCTCTTATCGCGGTTATTGTGGGTTCTTCTACCTTTATTACCATATTGTTAGCATCTTCTGTTTGTTCTAATTGGGGGAGGTCTAGCTTGTCTTTAAAAACTTCCCAATCTATTTTCTTTATATTTAATCTTTCTTTATTCCTTCCTTTATCCATTTTTACGTCGAAGGTTATGACTTCGTGGTCACTGGTAGTTTGTTTATCGTGAACCATCCAATTTTCTATTTTGTCCATAATGTTTATTGTGCTGATTGTTATGTCTATAAATGATTCACCTCTTGATCCTACGAAGGTTGGCTTGTTTCCAGTATCTATAATCGCAAGATCGTTTTGCATGATAAAATCTCCCAATTCCTCTCCTCTTTGATCGGTATATGGTGAACCCCAGGCTATGTTCTTGGCGTTTGAATCTAACATTATTATGATCTTTTTCCCAGGGTTTTGTCTGATTATTTGCTGTAGTTTATTTAGAAATGGTTTAATTTCCTTACTATATTGAAAATAAGAATTGATTAGCCAGATTGAATCAGTTCCTTGTGTAATTTCAACACATACAGTCCAATTATCACAGTATTGTGAGATTTTTAATACTTCTAGATTTTTGTTCATGACCACAATCACTGCTAGGGAGGCCTCACCACCATAAATTATTCTCGCTGATGCTGGGAAAGCTACTAATCTGTTATTATTCTATGGTTCTTGCTATGGTTCTTGCAGAGCGATTAAATAGATATTTGTTGTTTCCACAAATCTTCTTGCTTCCATTGTCGCGAGTTTCGACCTATGCGAGTTGTTTTGTGCAATTTTTAATGTTAGTAAGCTGTTAAGCATGTTTGGTATATACAAAGGCGTCCATACCAGTTTTGCTGTAGTCGAAACAAATTCTGCCGTGGGCGTTCACCATCTGTTTGTATACGTTCTCTAATTCCCAGTGTATACCTCTTCTCTCATATACTTCATTTATTCGATCTACTAACTCCCATCCATTAGCGGGAAGATCGTATGTTCTCAGTTCTATTCTATCGATTTCTTCTAGCGTAGGGTATGTTATCGTCCGTCCCTTGTCATGTAGATCTCTAATTACTTGTCGAAATGCCACACTAAGAATGTTCTTGTCCTCCAATTTGGCTAATCTATATTGATGGCTCATATTATCATATAATTGTCTTGGTTCCATCAAAATTGGTTTCGTATTTTCTGCTTCTTTCGGAGATTGAGTTGTAATTTTGTTATCTTGAATTGGTTCTTCTTTGATTGGAAATAGATATTTCTGCTCGCCATTCACAAAATTTATCTTAAGTGTTGTTTTTTCTTCTGCTGCTGGATCTGGAATAGTTCCTTTGTCTTTTTTCTTCCAATATATGTCAGGTGGTTTCTTAATAGTATTATTATCTGTTTCTATTTCAGTTTGTATACATTTATCCTTTGTAGATGCCATAGCTCTTCTTTTTCTATCCAAAAATTTCTCCAAACGTTTTTTGTCCCTTTTGGCCTTGCTTGGTGATTTGTTTTTCTTTTTCTTGCATACTTCTTTGTGTCCTTTATCCATAATTTATTTTACTGATTATCCTTTCACGCGCTACCCGATATGAAACACATTCTTCCGTTTTTGGAGTTTGGCATATTTTGTGTCTGAGTTTACATGGAATGCATACCTTTTTGCCTTTATCTTCACAGTCTTCACTTTTGTGGCGAAGGGATCCGCAATATCTGCATCGTACTTTGTCCTTGCTTTCGCAATATTTCGTGATGTGGCCAAATTCTTGGCACGTGTAACATTGTGGTACCACAATGAAATCTTTAACTTTATGTGATTCATAATCGATATATATGCGATCTTTATTAATCAACATTTTCCTTATGTTTGGTGTGACCTCTATAACCAGGTGGCATTTCTTTTGCCCTCTCTTACCAGCTCTAAATCTTGCCTTTATGTTCTGGGCTTCCGCTAATTCTTCCTCCTCAAAGTTCTGTTGGATGATAGCTTCTATGAGGTCGTTGTCTTTTATTTCAGCCGGTACGCCATACACTATCATCAATGGGTTTCGTTTCCTACTTTCCTCAAACTTGAAATCTCTTTTTATTTGTTCTTTATCCTTTATCCTCTTTAGGTCTTCTTTTGTTGCGGTTCCCAATACCACAATATCCTTTGTCGTACGCATGCCAGTTATTTTTAACTTTTCCTTCCTTGGATCTATTGTTTCTGTTAGTCTTTGAACAGTTTGTTTAACTGTCTCCCCTTCGTTGGGTCTAAATATTAAGGTAGGTTTGGTTTTAGCTGTTACTTCTAGGATTTTCTTTTCTTTCTCTGTTACTTTTCTCCCTCTCACTACTTCCGACCACGTTTGTCCCTCATCTGTTTCCATCTTTTCCTGCTTTTCTTCAATCTTTTTTGTTAGTGCCTGTATTTCGTGTATTACTGCGTCTGTGTCGGTTCCCTGTTTGTTTCTTAATTCTTCAATCTTGTCCCTGTAGATATTTTTCTGTTTCTCCCATGCTATCTCCTCTCTGCCAAAAGATTGTTGTGTCTGTATTAACTCCTCCTTTACTTGCTCGTATTTTTTCTCCAGATATTTGTATTCATCCTGCAGTTTGTGTACTTGTTTCGTTTTTTCTTGTAATTGTTTCTTTAGCTCGTTTCTACTTTCCGTTATTTCTTGGATTTCTGTTTCAAGCCGTTTATATTGTCTGTCTCTGTCGTTTCTAATTTCTGCCTTCTCATCCTTTAATTCCTCTATTTCTTTCTCTAGTTTTGTATTCTTTTGCCTTAATTCTTCCATTTGCTTTTTGTCTTCGATGCGACCACCTTTTTGTCCCGACATCATTTCCATTTCTGTTATTAATTTTTCTTTTTGAAGGTTGTCGTATTTTTCTTGAAGCTTTACATTTATTTTCTCCATTTGGTCTAGCCTTCCAAGTAACTGGGCCCTATCCTTGACCCAGACTACCGCTCTCTTTTTTAATTTTTCGAGGTGGGACTTCCCTATCTTTTTCCAGTCCAATAAGTTTTCTTAAAATTCATTTCTTGGTCTAGCTGTCCCATTGTGTCGAATTCCAAATCCTTGGTTGTCTTTCCCTTAGTTGGCTCTTCTAGTGCTGTAGACTCCTCTCGTGCTCTTTTTCTTTGTTCATTTTCTTCTGCTCTTGTAAGTCGTATTGCAGGGTTGATTGGAGACTGGTCTCTGGATGGTGTCCCCGGGGGAGAACGATACATCGCCATTTTCGGATATCCTATTATAGATGTCTGTGTACAAGTTTTTTAAATCACTATGTAGTATAATGTCAATATTCGTAGTACACTTAAATAATTATAATGAACAAAAGTTTTTTTTTTTGTGTGTGTGTGTACCGATTAACTCGAGACTTGATAGGGACACTTTGGACACACTTTCCGAAAGGGGAGACCTGAGAAGGGTAGGTTGGTCTGGGGGGTTACGCGAAGCTGCTTTTTTTTTCGGAAAACGAAAAAAAGAAAAAAAAGAGAAAAGTCGGGGGAGGGGATACCGATATTCCTAAAAAAAAAGGTCAAAGGTCAAGACTTAAATAATTTTGGTCGACTATAATTCGGGAAGGGTAGGAGATGGGGGATAGGGGGGAGTGAGGGGGGTTGAGGACCCACCTCCAATGTTTCAGGTCCCTGGCCCTTTCGGTCCATGTGCCATAGTGTCCCAAAGTTAGATTAAAAGCCCATGGTGTACCTCTCCATGCTTGAAATAGTTCTAAGTCCAGAAAAGTGAAAAATTTCCAAGTTACTCATCGGAGTGATGTTCCTATGTGCTCTAGATAGCGAGCCGCACTTGGAAGTTCATTCACTGGTTGATCTTCGATCACTGACACAAACTGCTGAGCTGTTTGTTTTTACTTTTTAGAAACTTATTGCCACATGTATGCTGTATATTTATTACAATGTATTTAAATAGGAAAATTTTCGTGTAGTTTTGGGCTTATATCTTGGAGCCACTGTTCTAAATTCTATATGCTTTACACTATAGTGTTCACCAAAAGTTTACGCATTCACTGATATAAAGCACTTCGCACTACTTAGACTTTTTCCCACTTTTTGTTGCTCCTTTGTGGAGCAGCGAGAATCACACTTCCACACTTAATCACAGCCTCCAAAGGAATCTCAGCATAGGTCAGACAATTAGAATTTATTTTAGACAAATTTTAATAAAAATCATTCTGACAATCCAGTTATTTAAGTCTACTTGCAGATGCCACAGTTGAGGCCATCTACCTTGAGGCAACGACCCAGAAACAGGATGTCTGCAATGGAAGAAGCACAACGTTGTCGCACGTGTGGACGTGACCTATGGGAACAGGATTTGGATCCTACGGATGAGGCTCGAAATTGTCCTGAATGTGGTGACCAGAGGGATACAAGTCCAGTTATGGAAAATGATGTCACTCAAGGAAGTAGAGACAACATTCAACAGCATCACGGGCCGAACAGCACTAATGGCGATTTTCAGGAATCTCTTCTAGCAGCGTTACGACTGGATGAGCTCATCAAACAACAAAAAGAAGAACAAGATAGAAAACTTGACAAGCTCATGGAAAAACAAGACCATTTGGCAAAACAACGAGAAGAACAAAATAGAAAACTTGACAAGCTCATGGAAAAACAAGACCATTTGGCAGAATACCTCTCGAGGAAACTAAAGGAGCAAGCCAGGAGGCTGGACGAACACGAAAAGTCAAACACGGAAGTACTGGAGGAACTTCCATCAGAAGCAATTGTGCAGGATACACACCAGGAGGCCAAACAGACCCCCACACCTGTAGAGATAAGTACAAGTGTTTCCAACGCTGTAAACGCTCCAAAATTCAAGAGCAAACGTAAACTGCGTGGAAGAATGATCCCTGGTAGGACAAGAATACAACCAAGAGGAAACAAAAATACAAGAATGAAAGGTTTCCACGACAAACGTCCAGGATGGCAACGCAGTCATAACTATTGCAGGAGGAATAATCACCCGAAGGCACGGAGAAAATGGGCAGAAGACTCCAGAAATGCAGAAGGAAAAGGAGTACTTGAGTTCAAGGACCAAGATTCATGGACAACTTACAACGGCCAGAGAAGTCCATGTGACCGGCAAGATATACACAGTCAGGCCAAAGCAGTAGAGACACAGGAGATAAGTGACGATAACTGGCAGAACGAAGCAAATCCGCCAAGAAGTTATTTTCATGATGAAGGCACCAGAGAAGACCATAAGTCAGAAGCAGAATGTAAAAGTGGCCAACAGGATACATTGATTGCCAATAGAAAAGTGGTGAGCACTCAGGAAATGAGCAATGACAATTGGCAGTACTCACATTGTACCAAGGAAAGCCTGGAAAATGACAAGAATGGTATCGGCATTGTCACCATTCACCCGGCTATACTTGCATACTAAAAATTGACTCCAACGGTCCAGGTTCGAGTCGAGGATACGTGACAGCTTGCTGGAAAACAGACTAAGATACACAATGGCATGAAAACAAATGGAAGCACAGAAATACAATGATTGTAGACAAGAAGTAAAGAAAAATTGCAAGAAGATACTGCAAGAAAAGTGTAAGTCAAGAATAAAGTACTAGCGCGAAGAAAGAAAACTTAGCAGGAAACTGATGAAAGAAAGATAAGAGAATTGTGTCTATAGCTCAGTTGAATGTACCTGCATCTCTTGTCCAAGCGGCTAACCCTAGAAGTTAAACATAAAGAATAAGTATATGTACTATATGGAAGCATAATGCCCAAAAATGAATTCGTTTACCAGCATTTGTTTTAACTTTATTTCAGATACCGGATGTGAGGCAATCAAAATTACAGAGGAAGATTGGAAAAAGATGTTCAGCAATGTGCGCAACCCAGCATTGAAACCGGCCCAGGAGATGTAATTTTTGTTACGCACGAAGAAGTGCCTGTATACGGAGCAATCGGTAGAGATGGATTCCCGATTTGAGCTCTCTGAAGTGGAGTTTTGCGTTTAGAGCAGAGACTCAACGCACCCATTCCCCTTGGTGATGATACCTGCGAAAACGCGCCGAGCCAAAGAATAGTAAGCTACGAGCTGCGAGCAGATGACAATTCCACCAAGATGTTTGCAAGTTCCCACAATTGAATGGTTGCGACATGCAACTTTGCCTTAATAATTTTACTCACCTTACATTTTAAAGTTATGCTACTGAAGAAGAATCATGGCCGAAGAATAAAAGCAAAAGTGCGAGCAGTGGCTTTGCCCTCGCACATGGAGGAATTGAAGCTCGATGCCACCCTCTGTAACCAATGCTCTCTTTCCCGATGATACAAGACGCTGAAGATTATATAATATTGTTGTTTTGTTGTTTTGTTACCTAGGGCAGCCAGCACTTTGGAAGAAATATAAGAATTTGTGTCCCGCGCAGAGAAAATAAAGAAGAACTCCAAAAGACAATTAAGAATAAGGTCATATTATTTAAAACATACCTCATAAGCTTCTGTCCAGCAGCTTGAACTGACCACCAACTCAATACCTGAGACCTCTCATCTAGATTGAGATTATCTCTCTCAGCTTGAACGAAATTTTAACATTAGGGTTCGGATTTTTGGTGAATTTATAAATTTTCTTCTTCAACATAGATTAGGGTTAGGATTTTCATGTATTTGTACTTTTTGTCAGAATTTGAACTTTTATATTTATCAAATGTTACTTCTCCTTAGATGCAGCTGTGCCAAACTTTGTTGCAGCACTTGCTAAATCTTGGGAGGGGGGTATTGTGACAATTACGCTCACACACTCAATTAATTGTTCATATATTCAAATTAAAACATATTTTTATGTAAATTCAATTTATTTTAAAAGTCAAGGAAAATTTTATTTTGTTTCATTTAGCAGCCAAGCAAACCTCTTTCATTTGTCCCAGGTAAAGAAGTTTCTCTGCTTTTTAAAAAGAAAGAAAAAAAATAAGACGTCAAGCGCACTAATAGACCAAACACCTTTCTACCTCGCCAGTCAACGGTAATGGAATTACTATTGTTACTCCAGCCATACTGTCGCACTACCTAAGTACCTCGATATCGCAAATATCACGTCACAGACACACAGGAACCAAAATTTTTTATCTACAATCTTCGCAAGTGCTTATGAAACTCTTTAACATCACGTACTAGCCCAGAACAGACGCTAGGAACCTTAGCCAAGCCATCAACCGATTTTTGGGAAATGGTGTCACGAACTTCAAGCGGCGAATCAGAATCCGAAATTCAAAATTTACAAAGAGAAGAATGAAGCGTCTATTAAAAAAAAGAAAAAAAGAAAGAAAGAAAGAAAGCTGGGAGAACGCCCACACGGAAGGGAGGTTACTCTAAATCGACTCTTCAGCGTGAAAACATCACCAACACGCGACTCATAGGCATACGTCAACTCATATATACATATATATATATATATATATATATATATATATATATATATATATATATATATATATATATATATATATATATATATATATACTTAAGTGTTTAACTTCATAACAATGGCTAGCTAAAGAACCTTTAGCAGCCAGCTACTCAAACCACGCGTTATCCACAGCAACTTAGTCGTTACAAAATTATTTATATAAATATTTAAAACATTAACATATAGATATTATTCTTATCATCTTACGGTGACGCTACATAATTTGTGATTTTGAAGTGAGTCTGTGATCGATCTATATACGTTGACTTCCTGTATTCAGTAAAAAAGAGAGGAAAAGTAGTGCGATGGATGGTGGCGGATATATAAACTGTGCGAGTTTGTTAAAATGTAAGTGCAGATGGATTTGATAAGTGACGCATCGTTGCATTCCAACAACATGGAGATGGAAAGGGACAGAGACACGAGTTCGAGCCCCGATACTCGAGACAGATGCCTTGCCACAGGAAGACCCAGACGCTTCAGACAAACGAGGATCTCTTCTTCGGAAGTTGAATCCAGAAGACAGCGGGGTCTGAGAAGGGACATTAGGAAGCATTGTGACGGTCAGTTAAGTACAGTGCAGTTTTCTTCTGAAGTGTGGAAATATAAGGGGAAGGCCTTATTAAGGTAGGACAAAGTATTCTGTTATTTTCTTTATTGAAGAAGGACTGTGGCCAATATTTCCGTGATTCGTGATCTCCATACTCACCTTTTTCTAGAAACTTCGGGACATTGTTTATTCATACGGAACTGTCCGTAAACATTTAGAGCATTTTTTTAAAATTCTTTTTAAAAGAAGTAAACAAATAGCCTAATGCCTTGGTTGCATTTCCAAAATTAATTCACGGATATAGGAACTATTAATTTCATTCTTGAATAAGTACCATAAAATTTTTGATTATTTTACTAGTGAAATTTGTATACATTGATTTTATCTTCAATCATGCATTTATTTGTAATCGTCATGTGTCAATATTTAGATCCTTGAAGCCGTCATTATAATCATTTATATGCAATCCAATATTTATTTATATCAAGTATGGATTATTTCTCTTTCAAACATAAATCGCGTTTAAGATGTGTGCATGTAATGTAATTTCAGTGTTGAGTAAACCATGATTTAGCGTCAAAGTCTAGTTTTTCAAATTTTAACATTTGTATAGGTTGTGTTAGGGAAATATGTGTCAGAGCGGTAAACAGGCTTAATACCATTTTATTGTTACTTGTCAATTTTTATTATACTCATTCTTAAAAGAAACAATCAATATAAAGCTTCCAAAGACGTGCTATGTTGAGTAAGTTTCAGACAAATAAGTGTAAATATTCTTATCCCGTAATATCGTTAGAGGCTCATAAATAAGGTAAACAATTTAAGATACTCGAGTAAATCCCTTCGGAGGTACCTATCTGAGCAACGAACGCAGATAGGGTCCATAGCTATGGAGAAACGTGTATTCGCAAAATAAGGAATCAGTGAGAAAATCAAAAAGTGTCGACAATATAATTATTTTGATCAATTGGCCAAACTATAATAATGGTAGTACTATATATATATTTCTGTGTAGTGTATTTGAATATGAAATATTTGTGTAGTTAGTGTTGTGTAACGATTTTTATTTTAAATTGTGTTATTTTCCAACTGATATAGTATGTGTACAAAGTTATGTCTTGTTTATGCAAATCTTTTAAAATTGAAAATTCACTAGTTCATTAGAAACAGTGCACTAGATTTTCTCAAAAGCATACTATCGCTTCTAAACCATTTCTCCAGTAAGTCTTGCAAGCAACCTAAACCATTAATTCTTTCATTCCGCAATCCGATTATTAAACTTATTTCCATTTCTTTTCTTGCTAAAAAGAGGTAATAACTGTGGGCGAATTACTTAATAGTCGTTTATGTCTAGGGGGAAAACAATAAATCATTTTGTTAATTAATATTCAGTTTAATAGAAATTTTTGTTTGTATAACTACGTCATGGTAATTATAAAGTTTAGAATATTGTCAGTTTAGTTGAGTAGAAATAGATTGTTGCTAAATTTCACAGTCAAGATTGAACAACTTGAATATTACGTTGTACAGTGAAGAATGTGTTAAGAGAAATCACATTATTTGGTCAAAACAGTCAAAAGTCTGATTCATTTTCAGTAAAGTCAATTGATTCATTTTTTTCTGTAAATCCAAATTAACTTTCTTGTTGATTTTTGTAAATATAACCTTCTTTCTCGTTAAATTTATTAAAAGTCAATTTGACGTTAGAACCAAAGCATTTATGTGGTTATCATTTCAAAGATATGCCTAGTTCTTTAACTGATATTAGCATACCTAGAAGTTATTTCAAATTACCCTGAACAGAAAAAGTTGAAATACGGTTACATTGACCATCAGAAATTTTTATCTAAATTAACTCATTTTTTTTAACTTTAAATTAAACTTTCCTTATTTGTTGCTTTTAAACTATTTTTGCTATCTCCACACCCTTCGGTGACAAGGTGATAGTCAGTGTAGCCAACTGAACAAGCCATTAGCAAAAAAAAAAAAAAATCTTTCTTTCAGCTTTGCAGCTTGTGAGATTTTTGCTCCGCATGTTTAAATCACTTAACTATTAACTACGCACCTGTTTTCCTAGCGCCTTGGAGACACCGTTACGGGGAAAACAGGATCGATTAGACATTAGGTCATCTTTCGTTGTATATATCAATTTTTTTTATTCCAAACCATCTTAGCAAAACTGTATTTTTACCTTGGAGAACTGAAGTTCGAGCCCCGTGGAGTCAACTTCAATTCTCCAAACTCTCATTCATTTTTTTTTTAATGTTATTTGTGTAATAGGCAGATGAGTTGTCGCTCATCAATACCATTCACTTTTCAAGTACAAGGTCAGGTATTCATTTTTCTGATGCATATTAGGCTCATCCGTGAGTGCCTTAATTATTCGTTCTAGTTCAGATTAAATATGCAAATTAGAGATAAGGAATCGAATTCCGAAAACAATACGTTTCATATTCTTCGTCGCCCGAATACGTAAGATCTGCTTATTCGTAATATCACGCAGTAATTCTATTTGGCATCCCGAGCAGAAACTTTCTTTAATTATTAGTTATTTCAGTCGTTGCAAAACTCAGCGCCCGAGACAATAACATTATCATTACAAAACTTGGCTTCCAATACAAGAACCCCAGCGTTACATGTTTAACACGTTCGCTGCTGAGAACGCCCATCGGCGTCCAGTACTGAATTTGGCATATGCGCCGGACGCCTCTCGGCGCTTGTCCCTGCAGCTGATTCACTTTCCCGCCAGCGCTAGTGCAGGTATTGCTTGCGCTGGCGGGAAAGTGAATCAGCTGCAGGGACAAGCGCCGAGAGGCGTCCGGCGCATATGCCAAATTCAGTACTGGACGCCGATGGGCGTCCTCAGCAGCGAACGTGTTAAAAAAAATGTTCGAAATGGGTAACAGCATCAATTTCCAGTAATAATTGTAAACTTTTTAAATTTTATTCTGTATGTAACGACATAAAGATTTTAATTTTGATTGTTTTACAGTAAAAATATTTTGTGAAATGTAACGGAAGCCCTGAAGGGACCTTCTTTGCGAATTTCTTATTAATCGATAGAGGTGAAGAATACGTTTAATGTTTGTACTTGAAATCCAAAATATAGTCTGGCTACTATATATTTTTAAAATTATAGTACTTACTTAATTTCTTAATGACTGAAAATTTTGAATTTAAGGTTACTTATTATTAATAAACATACAAAATACACACACACGTTATATATACAACGTGTGTGTGTATTTTGTATGTAAGTATATAGATAAAAATATCACACAACTAGATACGTAAGCATTAAAAAAATCCTGGCGATACAAGTAATTGATGGAGAAATGATCCCAATCGTGTCTTCCCTGTTCGCCTTTTTCCGTTTTGCCTTATGATTCTTATCTAGAGATGCAAAAAAGCCGGCTTTTTTGAATCGATGGTTTTTTTCACATAAAAAGTCGGCTTTTTTGGGGAAAAAACGAGAATTTTGGAAATTTTGGCTTTTTTTATTTTCATGATTTTTCTATCTAAATAGTTTTCTTATAGTATATTCTACAGTTAGATAAGAATTCCATGACCTAAATGCCATATTTCGCTCTAAAATTCACCATCAAGATGGATGGAGCACGTGATTTACGAATTAAAGCTAACATGAAGAATGTAGTATTTGAGGGCAATTTTAGAGTTTATTTAACTTTATTTTAACTTTTGAGCTATCGACATTTTTTCTTCTCTGGATCATTTCAGTTTGCCATCCGTGTTTCATTTCTAAGAGCTTAGTACTCTAGCTTCTAGCGCAAAAGTTAAACTTTGTTTCTCTATATATCCGTCAAAGTGTACGTTTTTCAATATATCCATCAAACCGTACTTTCACATTTTTGTTATACTGTAGCTGTGCAACGATTTAGCAATAATTTTCCGGATACAATCTTGAATACTAATTTATATAATAATCAGTAGCGGATTGAGAAAAGTACTTTGGGAGGGGTTTCGTTTTCTAAAATGTCCTAATTTTATTTGGGAGGAGCTTGAAGTTTATGAGTACAGGCATAATATTTCGTTTCGTTTATATATTTAGCGATAATCTTCCGAATACAACCTTGAAAATCATTTTTACTGAGAATCAGTGGCGGATTTAGAAGAGTATTTTGGGATTGATTTTTCTTACTAAGGTTCAGTTTTTCTAAACATTCGTAATTTTTATTTGACGGGAGCTTAAAGTTTATGAGTAAAGGCATAACTAATAGATATTTCCTTTGTTTTAGACATTACGTAATTTTGGGGAATAGGCTTCAGTCCGAAAGACCGCCCTTCTAACCTTCACAAAACCGTCACTGCTGGTAATTAGTAATAATAACGATTTAAAAACAATAAGAAAGGAAGTCGGCCAACTCACAGTACATGCACTATTTCTACTTCACAGATGGAATGAAGAAAAGCTTTGTCAGAATGGTCGAATGCTGGGTTGAATCCCGAACTTTCCGATAGAAGCGCAAAAGCTCCACTCAGTCATGTTTGTTGTGCAGTTGTATTTATTTTAACTTAAATATATTCCGTAGTCCTTTTTTTTTTTTGTGGTGCTGGGGTGGGGAGAGTTCGGTAATGATATGAAGCATGGTTGGCTGGTTTAAACCAAGGTGGTTTAAACCGGCTGTTTAAAAAAACTGATTTAAACAAAAAAAAAAAAAAAAAAACGGAAAATGCTATAATCGTGTGAATTTCATGGTGACATTTTCACATATCATACCATCCGCATTACGTTTATCTACTTGTCACCTTTTAATCAAGGGGTCCCGTGTTCAATTCTCGGTCGAACCACAACTCATCTTTCAAGTGTAAACCAAGTAGCGACTCGAGGTGTCCCTCTAAGCGAAAGTCTTCTCCGTGATAACCTTGGTATTTCATAAGGATGTTAAGCCTAAACATACGAAATGAAACCAAATTATATATTTCTACTTGAATGAATGTCTGTTGTTTTATAAAGATGCCAAGGTTGCTTAAATATATTGATAGAAATTGGCAAAATTTATCAACTGCCTACGTAGCTTCCAACATCAGCTTGGATTTGACTTAGTTTTAATTTTATTGAATGATATCTACATACCAAGTTTGTAATTTAATACCTCAGTTTTAGTGTAGTGATTATGATACGTTTACCTTAAAATTTTTCATACAAATACATTTAAAGTAATAGCAGGATTTTCTCAATGGCTAAGGCGGGAGTTTCCCTATTTGTATATACACCCGTGTAATTCTGTATAATGTTTTTACTTGTGTAACTGTTTATCTTTTTGTCCTTCTGAAATGACTCTTGACAGTTATATTAACAAGTAGCCCTATGTAAAGATCAGTACAACGTTTTTTTTTTTATTTTTTTTTTATCAGGAATCCTTCGTGAGTGAGTCGGCAATAGCATTTGTGACCAATTAGTCCCGGTTTCGTGTCCAAATGGACAATTTCTTTTGGATGTAAGCCGAGAAACGGTTTGGATTCCGCTTTGCCTTGTGTGACCCCTTCCAGCATAACTTTGTTGATGCATAATAACACCAAGGCGAAACAAGCAAATTTCGGTCCATATCTAATATAAATACATGGAGTAAATTATTTAAACCAAAAAAGAGCTGTTTTTTTTTTCAATAAAAACCATGGTTTTTGCCAACCCTGATATGAAGGGTGTGAGCCAAGAACATGGTAACCAACAAATTTTCAATTGCTGAGTTATGCAGCAGATAGACATCAACGCATACCGCTTCGTTTAGTCCTTCATGTATAGTCTTATGTGAAAAATCAGCTTTCCGACTTTCAAAATGGATTGTGCAGCAGAAAATCTCTAATTTCTGAGGGTTACCATGTTCTTGCCTCACACCCTTCATATGTTGAATCCCTCTTGCTAAAGTTCAGAAAACTTGAGGACTGAGCAAACCGTGATGGTGGTTATACAAAACTATAGAATTTCAAGAATATACAGAACCAAAAGCTCTAGATGTACCGCCTGTAAGTGTATTATATAAATCTAAGTATTTCTCATATGTTTTATTTTAATTTTATTTTGTTCCAAAAAGAGGGTATGGAATATTTTGAAGTAAAAATACTGCATAGAATTTTGCTAGTTATTTGTGTATTTTATTTAAAGAAGTATTTACTTTTAGGGTTGGCTGGTTTACACCAGCTGTTTTTTTTTTTAATAAACAACTGGTTTAAACCAAAAAAATAAAACGAACGAAAAATGCGAATCGTGTGAACTTCATGGTAACGTTTCCACACATCAAATAATCTGCATTAGTTTTATTTCGTTTTTACCTTTTGATCAAGGTGTTCCATATTCAATTCTCGGTTGAACCACAACCCTTCCTTCATGCGTAAACAAAGTAGCGGTTCGGATGTAACTTTAGGCGAAAGTCTTCTCCTTGATAACCTCGGTATTACGTAAGGATGTTAAGCCTGAACATACGAAACGAAACCAAATTATATATTTCTGCATGCCTGAATGCCTGTTGTTTTATAAAGAAGCCGAAGTTGCTTAAATATATTGATAGAAATTGGCATAATTTATCGATTGCCCATTAGCTTGGATTGGACTTTCAATGATATGTACGTACTAAATTTGTAATTAAATACCGCAGTTTTAGCGTACTGATTATGATACGTTGACCTTTAAATTTTACATGCAAAGCAATAACAGGATTTTTCCGTTATTGTTTTACATTTAGAGTAATGACGGGATTTTCCCGATGGCTAGGGCGGAGTTTCCCAATTTAAGAAATTTACTGACCGGACTTCTTTAAGCTTATGTGACCTCTTCCAGCAAAACCCCGTCGTTGCATAATAATACCAAGGCGAAAGAAACTTATTTCTGTCAATATTTAATATAAATACATAAAGCAAAATATCTAAATCCAAAAAAAAAAAAAAAAACCTGGTTTGAGCCCCCCCCCCAAAAAAAAGCCTAGTTTAAACTCCTCCCAAAAAACGAGTTTTTGGCATTATCAAAAACAACCATGGTTTTTCCCAACCCTGCTTACTTTTGTATATAAGAGGTTAAAAAATCTTATTATATGCATTGGTTAATCCTTTGGAATTCATAGTGTAAACATGTTGAGAAGAAAACTGTTTGAAATATCTTTTGGAAATTCATGGTTTATTTTCGAGATTTTATATTGTTATCGGCATCAACCACTAATTAAACGACTTTTTGTGTTATAGAGATGCGAAAGAAAATCTGATTTATCAATTTAAAGCAGAATTTTGAAAAAAGCCCAAAATTTCCCAAGCAAAAAAGCGAAGCAGAAAAAACCGAGTTTTTTTTCAAAAAAGCCGTTTTTTTTTCGAGCCCTTGCATCTCTATTCTTATCACAGGAAACGTCAACCAAAAATTAGTACTTAATACTTAATGACTTGTTATCGTAAGGCAAAATGGGAATTCCCCTTTCGCCTTAGAATAATTTTCATATATTGGTAGCCCTGCTTTAGCAAATATAAATGTAATTAAAATCTTCAACAGAAGGATACTCAAAACTGGAAAGAAATAAGTTTCATTGAAAAAGAAGGTAACAATGTAATGGATTTGAAATCAGAACTTATAATTAACGATCACAGAGCAGGGGTGGACTGGCGAACTTTGTCCCACCATCAAAATTTTGACCCATGAATCCGACCATTATGGCTTCCGAATCCGGATTTTCGACACCCTACTGCAATTCACGGGAACGAAGTTATACCTAATCACAAAAAAAAAAGGAAAAAAAAAGAAAAAAGAAATAAAAAAAGAAGAAAGGAAAAATGCCATAAACATAGTCCTACATATTCTGGAGTGCGTAAGTGTTTGTTTTTGTACGTAAAACAGTAGAATCACTTTTAACATTATCCACCTTACATGTATTTTATTTCTTTTACCTCAATATCAATCGTTTATTCTGCCTACAGAAATAGAACTGAACCTCCTCGAAAACAACTTAACTCGGATCAGGAACGCAGAAAATTTTTGAAGAGTGAAAAAATCTTCACCGACGCTCAATACTTATGTGTAAAGAAAGAAAAAAAACAAATTAAAATGATAGTTCTCATAATCATGTTTCATTTATTGCATAATGAAAGCATTTTTGCACAAATTACGATTCACAAAACTTCCCAGACATCAAACAGTCTGAGCCTAACTTTCCATAGTACACAAAAAGTTTCAAGCAAATTACGACTATACTTAGGTAGAAAAAAATATAAATGAATTCTTCCACAACCGAAAGGGAGGATAGGTTTATTTGGTAAAGTTGACATTAAAAAAAAAAAAATGCAACAAGGAACTTGCAATAGGAGTACAATACAGAAGGGTAACCGGAGAGTGGAACGAGGAGCTGGACCTTCAAACCATATCCTGCCAAATAGGGTTCACTTGTTATATGCTAATTAAACTTGTTTAATACTTACATAGAGCCTGCGACGTGAGTGAGCAGGAATTCATTTCGGAGGGAAGGTGTCCAAATTCAATATGAGGACAAATTGTATTAAAATTAGACAAAATTTAAGAAAAGTCGTGATTTCGGGGAGGAGTTTTCGGATCCCCAGGCACACCCTCTGCCTACAGTAAATGAAGAATGTAGTATAAAATGAAGTACTTTTTTTAAAAAAGAAAAAATGAACAATGCTAATACGTTAAAATAGTTGAAAGAAATGATTGCCGGGTAGCCAGGTAGGCAAGTCTGCTCTTGTCAGTGGGATAAATTGTTGAAAGGGCATAAGAATTAATGTTTATATTCATGTAATTAGATTATTTCTATGTATTTGCGAAGGTATAGCAGGAAAGGAAGGGGATTTTAGAACTTTTGTGTAACTTTGTTTTCTGCAAGATGATTGATTATTACGAGTCAATCAGGTAACAGGTTTCCGATTAGATGTCACATTTAAAGATCTGTACGTTGCTCAAGTAGTTTCACACTGTACATGATGAGTAACAGTTCCTGATCAGTACTAAGTTCGTCACTCGAAAGTGTGTAAGTGCAAGTGTGTTTAAGTGTGTTAAATGGCTATATCTTTCATTGCATCTAATGAAATGAAATCTTTAGTTTTACGTCCCACGTTATGCCGGTTAGGCTAAAGGAGACGGTGATGATGAGAGATGAGTGAAAATGGTGGAATGAAGAAATTGAGAGGAAACGGGAGAACCCCGAGAAAATCCACGAGTATGGTGTTTGTCCACCACAAAGTCCACACTGCGCGATCTGGAATCGAACCAGGGACCCAAGCACCGGAGGTGAGCGCTCTACCACTGAGTCACCGCGTCCCCTTCATTGCATCTAAACGAAGGGAAGGTTACTGTGTTAGGAAGAACATATTTATCGGATAAACTATTGTCGTGAGTCAAAATAATATTGCAATTGTAGTGAAGGGTGTAAGGTTACTGTTGTTCTAATTTGTGTTGAATTTGAATCTTTATCTGGTGAATACACACATCCCCCGAGAAATGAGCAGATTGAAAGTACTCTCATACGAAACGAAATGAAAGTTTTACGACCCACAGCTATGCCGGCTAATCTAAAGGAGACGGTGATGATCAGAAATGAATGAAATGATGAAATGAAGAAAGTGGGAGGAAACAGGAGAACCTCAAGAAAGCACACGCACAGGGTGTTTGTCCACCAAAGGCTCACTTGGCGCGAGCTGCGATCAAACCAAGGATCTTATGTACCAGAAGTGAACGCTCTACCACTGAGCCACCACTTCTCCCGAAGACTGGCCGAATAGCAGTAAATAGAAGAGAAGCACTTACATACTAGAAGGCTTTAGGGTCCCTGAGAAAAGGTAAGGTACAAAAGCGCTGTTTTTTTATATGTTATTGTTAATTTATTTATTCACAAAGCTGTAATGTTTAATAAATCTAAGAAATGGGATCTTTAAATTTTACGTCCCATGGTTAGTATATGGCGGGTAGGCTAAAAGATACGTCAAATATAGACTTGTAATAAGGGTGGGGGACTTGTTACAAGTCTGGACCTCTGCCTTTCAAGCTTGGTTCAAACGCATTTTATGTTGTTATGCTGTTAGGGAGTTAATATACACAGCTTCACGTTCTTAAAAAGCAGTTTCTGATTGTTTCAAATACCTTATAGTATGACAATGTGCTGTCAATCATCAAATTCAATTCGCAATGGTCTTCATTACTTAAGCTCATTATGTTTATAATTCAATTATTCTATTGGTAATTGCTTAATTGAGAATTCTTTAAGCGACTTATTAACTTCATTTCTGGAACCATTTTGATAATCATTTATTTGATACAGTCCGCGGCATATAATTTGTTACAAAAATTCTAAGTCCAAATGAATAACAAACACTTGCCCAGTTTTCTTATGCATACCCGCAATACATGTATCAATCGATTAGTTGCTTCTAGTATTTATTCCAACTCCTCCCCGTCCTCCACCTCTCCTTGTATAAAGCAGTGTGTGTGACGTAGTACACTCTTTCCATTCAGCTGAAAAAGAAACAGGAATCAAGTTTACAACGTTATAGCTTTAAAACAGTCTTTTCCATTCGTTTGTTCTGAAATATTTTTAAGAGCCCAAATTAAAGGAAAATCACACAATCCTCCCAGAGCTTCATAAATATCTTTAGTTTCATTATTTTCTTTCTCTAAAGAGTGCAAGCTAATAAGATGCTCCCTAAGAAATCTATGGAACTTGCCAAGAGCTCTAAAATATCTACGGACAGAAACGAGTTTTATTCAATGATTCATTGAATTTCTTTTCAGTAAGTGCAAGCAAACGTTTCAGAGGCGTCATTTGGGCAGGACAGGAGGGTGTAATTCCCCCTCTCTTGAGATTCATAAATACGTATTTTTTGATCAAATGTATAGTAATACACTAATAAAAAGTGAAAATCTTATGTCGCCAGAGAATCTCTTCCTTACCCCCACCCCCACCCCCCACCCCCGAATAAAGTCGAAAAGACACTGGTTTTAACAACAAACCTATAGAGTTACGATAGCACATTGCTAAAGAGCTTACATTTGGTTTCAAGAGTCGAAGGTTTGATCTCAAGCCATATGACTTCCTGGGTGACATTGAGAGAGATATATATATATATATAGAGAGAGAGAGGGATTCAAGTATGGAGACAGAGAGGGATGATTTGTATATACAGATTTAGAATTGGGGAAAAAATGATCGGACAGCATTCGTATTATGACGAAAATTCTGATTTTGTGAAAGATAAGAAGGGAAGTTTTCGAGCTGCGAGGATCACATTAGGCAGTTGTCGAATTAATGTGGAGAACTCTTTTTAGAGCATCAGATGATTACGAAAGGAGAGAAAGGTCTTCAGAACTGAGGAATTAAGATTTTAAAAAGTCTGGTTTCGGCGACGGGTTTCGAACCACGAACCTTGTGGTCATCGAACCATGACTTTATCCATTCTGCCACGGAGAATTCTATTACTCGTTCACATACGTTACTCTTAGCTGCGTTGAAAGCTACCTTAAGGGGATATTCCAAAAGTTGACTCGGTGGATGCGCCGTTCAGATAGGACGTAAACCTCTTCTAACTTAGTTACAATGTGCAAAATGAACTTCCTCTTCTTCAGGACACTTTTTAAAGCTTTAAAATTTGTTACTATTGTTTTAATTAAATGACATTTGATAGAACCATCTGATAAAGTAGTGCCAAGCCCTGTGCGTCATTGTTTGTTAGGTGAATGGTTAATGTAAGTTACTTTTACGTGGATGGTCCGAGCTTCAAATCAAGACCATTCCCACACAGCACACCGACGTCCAATGTACATCCATTTAACGTCCGGGCATGGATTTACGGAATGTCCAGTGGACGTGTGGTCTTGGTCCATACAACGTCTAGTGGATGTACACGGGAGACTACAGGTGGCACAGTTGCCGTGCATCTACTGGACGTCCAGAACGTACATATTATATCCATTTCTGGTACCAAAACGAACCAATTATGGACGTACAGACGCCCAATGGACGTTCAGAGGACGTGTTCTTTTGGTCCATACGACGTCCACTGGATATACACAAGATGTTACTTTGGGACAGTTGCCATGCATCTCGTGGACGTCCATTCGGAGCTAAAATGGATTTACGGGATGTCCAGTGGACGTGTGGTTTTGGTCCATACAACGTCTAGTGGATGTACACGGGAGAGTACAGGTGGCACAGTTGCCGTGCATCTACTGGACGTCCAGAACGTACATATTATAGGTATCCATTTCTGGTACCAAAACGAACTAATTATGGACGTACAGACGCCCAATGGACGTTCAGAGGACGTGTTCTTTTGGTCCATACGACGTCTACTCGATATACACAAGATGTTACTTTGGGACAGTTGCCACGCATCTCCTGGACGTCCATTGGGAGCTAAAATGGACCTATTATGGACTTCAAACTGATGTAGAGGATGTCCGTATGTGGATATCATGGGAACCTGAACGTACAAATTGTGACTATTTTTGGTTCCTACACGGACCAATTATGGCCTTTCACTGAATGTTCTAAAGGACTGCCACAGAAGGATTATTCACTTAAAGCCCGATACAGAAGCCATACTATCTGGAATCAATCTATTTTTAACATAGGTTAAATTTTACCATATCAAAGTGACATTTAAATAAGCCATCTTCCATCAATTTTTACTATCAGTCAACAAATACACACGTCAACATTTATACTATAAAGTTTTATGAGCAAACAAAAAAAACAATGAGAAATATTTTTAATACGTTTAATATTTCGTACCTTTCCAGTCAAAATTCTTGTTCTGTGTTCCACGAAAATAATTTGTTTTCGATTTGTATCTACTGAAAGGTCAAACTATTTGAAGATTCGGTATCAATAGCAAATCTAGTTCCAATTTTACATGAATTAATCCTTCCTTACCTCCCGAATGCATCCTTATCTCCCGAAAATGAGAACTCAAAATATAATTAACAATGTAAAGTATTCTGCCCATACGCTTTAGTTAATACAATTTGTTGATTAAAAAAGCTTCAAACCTGCATCCTCTTCCACTCTTTGTAGGTGCATAGAAAGATATCACAAACCGAAACCTCCCTCGATTCACTCTAAAGTTTCAAATTCATTTGGAAATATCAGTTCTCCCTTTTCCTTAGTATTGAGAACAGACAAGACAGCTACACTTCACTTCTCATATTGAAACAAATGATAACCAAAACTTTTTAACACTATCCTCCCCCCACTTTTTTTTTTTTTTTTTTTTTTTTGCATATTATCATACTTATAGGAGAAACATTAACTTCAATCAAAACATGCCATCCATTAATGGCCGAGAACGTTACAAATTATTGAACTTATATACATTAAAGAATAAGAAAGGCGTAACATAGAAAGAAACGAATAACATAACAATATACTTTATTGGATTACCTCTAATTACATATACTGCTCCACAATATTTGTCTTTTTAATATATTGAATAAGATTGTAATACGATTTTCTTTCGCATCTCAATGATATTAAAAGTTTCGTATACATGTTTTATTCTTGATTATGAAATGTATTATAAGCGCATAATATTGTTAAGCAAGGGAATTTTAACCTTCTCACTGATATATCATGAGATTCTTTCTTCGTGCGCTCCATGTTTCTATTTTCTGAAATTAAGAAAATGGGAAAATTAATTCTAGGTATAATCAACATCACAACGATCAAAATTAAAATCAGATTATGAGGTTGATGTTAAGTAAGGTTCTTTATGTTTAAAGAGTAAAAATTACATGACGGATTCAACTTGGGACCTTTTGGCTTTAAACTATACAAACGGGACTCAAAGGTATACAAAGTTACAATTACAAATTCCAAATTGAACTACAAATTACAAAAATGAGCTCCTCCGTGGCTAAGCGGTTAGCATACGCGCCTTTGGCGTGGGAAACCCGGGTTCGATTCCCGGCGGGAGCCCACGTGGTTCGGATTCCACGTTAATCAGTAGGTCCACGTCTCATATAGCCTCGCTGCTGAAACGGACGTTAAACTAATAAATAAATTAATCAATACAAATTACAAAACCTATTATTAGCGGCAGTTTTAAGTTTCTGAAAATCTACTTTTTTTCTTGCAGCCTTGGGCCACAAAATGTATTCCCTTTTCATACTTTATTCTGTTCAAGCACAATACAATGAATCTCAAATTTCAAGTTTAACTCCCAAAAGTCGTTCCATCTAAGAAACAGGCTTTCTTATTCCATTGTAAGATCGAAGAATGTTAAAGGTTTTCCGATATTCTAAAATATCGGAAAAAAATATATACTGTAAGTACGAATATATCCCCACCTTTCCGAAATAATATATATACAGGTGGCGGCAGTGCGAAGCTCAACAGTGGCGTTCTGTTTCCAAAGCTTAACCCTTTTAGGCTTTATAGTAACTTATGTTATCACGGCGTAGTATCGTATTTGATCGCTTATTTAGGTTCTATAACAAATATTTAAGCCGTTTTTTTTTTTTTATTGGTCAAGTCTAGGATGGACCAAAGAACACTCCAGATGCGTTTTGAAACCGGATGGTGAACTTGGCGACGCCAAGTGGGGGCGGAGGGGCGTGAAATTTTTCATAAAACAAATTTCAGAAATTTTTCACGCCTTTAATTTTCAAGATATCAGATTGAAACTTTGCATACTGATTGCGTGCACCATTAGGTACCGGTATTTCTCATTCTTTTTGAGATCCCTATGTGAAACCAGGGTTGGGTACGAGGGGCTCAAGTGTTTTTCGGAGGGGTCCCAAGCGGTGAGTTTTTCTGAAAATTTCCGATTGTCTCGATTGTTCCGGTTGATGTGTACGATACGGACATGTAGTGGTACTGTTAGAAAGAGCTCGTTATACTGAAGAAAATGACGTTTGAACCATGACTGTACCCAGGCCCGGGCCAGAAGGGCGCAAAAATTTCGATTTCTTTTTTCCAAAAAATCTCAAAGTTTTTTTTTTTTTTTTTCGTTTCTAGTGTATAATACGGACAAGCGAATGATTTCTCTGTAACTGTCCCGCAAGCTTTTTCTACGGATTCTGTGGAAAGAAGAATGTGTGATACTTGAGTCTGTGTGTATTATTTTGACATTCTAACATCTGCTAATCTATGAGATCTAAACTAGTTATAACCAGAAAATGTAAAAACAGCAACTAAAGATTTTTTTAGCAATTAACGTAATCATGCCTGTTTGCCTCTAACCAGGGAGGTAACTTGTGGGGGCAGGGAGGGCAACTGCCCCTCCAGGGAAGCTTCCCGCCGTTCGAGGGGGCCTACTATAAGACAATTTTTTATTCCATATACTGTAATACATGTAATTATAAATGAAGCATCAAACAGGTTCACTACATTACATACACAAAACAGCACACAACAGGTAGATAAAACAAAAATGTGTCATGGACTCACTTCAGTAAAAAATGTCTATATTATTAAGTGCCCCAGAAATCTTTATTCTTATGGCTTTGACATTTGTAAATATTGTCCCTTTAGTTAATTTGTCATGTACGGAATGGGCCCTGCAGAGAGCTGGAGGGCCCACAAAGAGAAGAGAAAGATGGAAAGACGAGATCTATTTTCGAATTTTGTGGGGAATCCAAAACAATCTTTTGGAGGGGGCTCAAATATTAATGCTTCCCCCCCCCAAAAAAAAATCTAAGTTACTGCGTTGCCTCTAACTTTAATTTAGAGCAAGACATGATATATATTATGTGTAATTGAAAGGAAAAATGTTACAAGGTAGATATTTGTAATCGACTTCAAAAATGTTATCTATCTAACATTGAGCCCATTTACTACGAAAATATATTTATCGCACATTAAATGTGCAACATAAAAATTGTACTATTTTTTTTTTTAAAAAAAGGAGATAAACATATTTGAGTCATTGCACGTCAAATTATTACACTACAGCCCATTTTCAACCCGATCCTTTTCTTTCAAGTAAATTTTATTTCCGTGTTATCCTGGATAAAAAATTCATTAACTGTCTTAGAAGAAATTATGAAATCAATTACAATTTTATTTACGTCCATTATAGCCTACAATTTAGCCTTTAAATATTAAGACTAAAACCAAATCTTTAAATATTAAGACTAAAACCAAATTGATTATGCAATATTTTTGACATTTTTTTATATTTCAGACTCGTGTCTCTGGAAACATGCTACACGTATTAACCTAACACTGCATTTCTACTAGGGCAGTACTGTAAATGCCATTTAATTCTGGAGATGGGTGCTATGGACTTACAAAACTTACAACCATTTGTTGACTTAAACCGAAACAATTAGCCATAGACCCCAAAAACGTATGGTCCTCTCAATACAGACCGATTATACTATCCTCAAACCAGCTATAAGTCTGTGACCAAGCAGAGATACGAAGGAGGACCACCGTTAAATTCTATATAACAAACAAACTTCGTTACCACCAAAAGTTGGTTAAAAAGCAAAGATAATAAAAAGGAAAATTTAAAAAAAATCCAGTTTAAGAAAATTTAAATAATAGAAATTACTCTAATCAAAAGGTGAACTAAGTAAATAGGAATAAATTACATGTCCGGAGGAAAGCTTAAAATTAAATCTGATAGTTATTAGTACAAGTCCATCGGTGATGGAAAATAACGTTAAACTTTCTTACTGTGAGCTCACACACATGTCCCTCCACATCACACCGCTCTGCCCCGAAGAAACCATGACAAACGCCATGAAGTATACAAGGAGATGAAAATTTCCTCTCACACGAAAACAAAGTAGGAAGAAAGTACTTAATTCAAATGAAAATAAAGTACAACAAAAAAACTGGAAAATACCGAAATAATGAAAAAAACCATAGGATGTTAACCCGTATTACTTTTTCCTTACTAAATCTTCCTCGTTATTGGAAATATTGTAAATATATAATATAATAACGTTACTAAATAATATATGGACGTATTTATGAAGTTTCGCAAGATATCAATACGCATAGATGTCATTACGCTATTCGTCTTCACTTACACGCCGAATTGCGACTAATTTCCACTCAACCTCATCTGGTTGATATACTTTTTACGCCGAATCTTTAAAACTGAAAATCTATAGTTACATTGTACGTGTTAATCCAACCCCGATATTCGAAGAAAAGACGCTTCTACATCTCCTACTCCCAGCTTCTAGAAATCTGAGAACTAAAATCTTTAACCAATGACATTTCTTCTATCCACCTGTGGCAGATGTGACGAAGAAAAAAATATCACTGCTAGCATTTGCTAGTAATTATTTCAAATTAATAAATATAAATGATACTGTAAAAAATAAACTTCACTATTATGATCAAAAAAAAAAAATGATGCTATAGACCTTTTACGTTTATTTATTAACTGACATTTCTGTTTCTTGGCAAAGCGCTGATACTTGAATACACGATAAAAAAATCTATACGGAAAAGGGAGAGGGTACGAAAAGAGTTTCTCTCTCTCTCTCTCTAATCATTGTAACGATAAGTTACACACTGAAGTATTGAAATGCGGGAGCGTTTCAGGCAGAACAGAGAATAAATAACTCCGGGGAAAAAATAAATAAATAAAAATAAAATAAAAAACAAGTACATAGAAATACACAATTTGGCGACTACTTTCATCTGAGTGTCTATGATCCAGCATCTTCAGTTTTTATTGTGCAGTATTTCCAGTACTTATATTACAATATCTGCAGATATGTTTAAGTAGATAAACACTGCATCTAAAAGTTTTTAGTATATCGTATTGTGAAAGTGTATCTTCACTATAAAATAATGCCTTCAGTTGACTTGAAGAATTCTCACTTTACGAAACGATGGCTCAGTGGTAGAGCGTTCACCTCTGGTGCATATGGCCCCGGGTTCAAACACTGTTCCCGCCAAGTGAACTTTGTGGTGGACAAACACCATGTGTGTGGGTTTCCTCGGGGTTCTCCCATTTCCTCCCACTTTCTTCATTCCACCATTTAATTCATTTCTCATCATCACCACCATCTCATTTAGCGTAACAGGTATAACCGTGGGACGTAAAACTCAAAAATATAATTTTCATTCATTTACGAAACGACGGAGCATAAGTGATTAGAAGGGGGAAGGGGAAGCAGGTGAAGAGAAGAAAGGTAAAAGAAGGAAAAGAGGTGGACTCAAGGAACTTGTGCTATTGTCGATTGGGGCCAGAGGGAGGGTTCATCTTTAAATTATTTCTTTTTTACTTTTCTTCTCCTTATTTAAATGTAACGATACACATTACTGGGTTGTGCTGTATGCAATTTCGGTAGAGACTAAGCACTGCTTGGTGAATACATGTTCACCCTATTCCTCTGAGCAGACGAGAAATGATGCGAGAAGAGCTTTTAAGCGATAACTAGAAGTGTAAAATGTCCAAGAACTCTCATTATACTCTGAAACAAACTAGGGAATATAGCATTCGTGCTTTTTATTAGTCACCTAGCACAAGTTGGTACATCATCATGCATTGTAGGCTTTATGCCACACACACGTATTTTTTTTTTATTATTATTAGGCTCAGGCCAGTCTTTCAGAACCGGTATCCGCAATGTCGTTGCTGTTGAGTTTAACGTCCCGTTCATCAGTAAGGCTATATAAGACGTAAACTTACTGATTAACGTGGAATCCGAACCACCTGAGCTCTCGCCGGTAATCGAACTCGGGTCTCGCACGCCAACTGCTTAGCCACGGAGGAGCTCACATCCGCAATGTATTTATACTTATGGTATTACTGCTGTATTGCCAGAATACGAAAATAAGAAAGGAAAATTATAAAGTTTCTCACCCAAAATACTAGATATTGGCCCTGGCTCACTTGATAATGATTAATGTTCGAAATACGATGTGAACGTATGGCATAAAAGCTAGTCCATAAAACACTGACTAATTTGTGCTACGTGGCCAGTAAAAAGCACGAATGCCATCTAACCGAGTTAAAACAGGAGAGCAGAAACAGCGTCCGTAGGGAGCAGGCGCGTCAGCGGCGATGAGTATACGCATAAACGAGGATGGTGGGAAAACAATTTCATCTAACAGTTCATTTCATAAAATGCACGCCTTATGTGTTGCACAGCTTTGGGGGAGGTACTACATGCAATCCAAAAAAGTACCAAAATGTACTAAATTAGATTATACTCGATTAGGTTTGGTTAAATGTTCCTCTTCTTTTCTGTAGCTTCAATTTGTTTACACTAGTCACAATAAACTTTTTGCCTGTTTAGTAGACCATGCCTTTCCCACAATTTCGACAACTGACACTCATTTTTGTATAACTTCATAAAACTCAATCACGATATGACACAACCTTGTCATTTACGCACTGCCTTTCCCAAAATTCATAACAAATATACTGCCAAATAGTCCCTTCCGCCCGACAACGTTCTAGATTACTGGCCCCTCTTCCCATTGAGCAGTAATAAAGACAGAAAACAACGTGCCCTGCGGGGCTCTGACCCGCCTTCACTCGCTAACGCTCGCTCGGCAATACTGTATAAGTTAAATGTATACTCTTTAGTACAGAAAGAAACATACCCAGCTACTAATCTGCATGGGGGACCAGTAATCTAGAACCTTCCCCTTCCGCCCCCCATATATATAGTGTAGCTTACAATATCAAAAATAACTAACGACAAGTATTTTGGTAACTATCACCCTCAACTTACTTTTACTCACGAACCAAAAGAAACCCTCCAATTTATCTGGTAAATTTTCTAAAATTGGTCCCGCGATACAGTAGTAACCCATACTGAGCTCTCGTGAAGTCAATCTGCAAGTAGTAATGGAGCTCCTCATTTTGTGCATGCTGGGCTAAAAGAAATACAAAACTCTAATATAACCTGGGAATGTAAGAAATCTGTCAAAATTTGGTTGAACCGTCTTCTCGAGTAATGTCGAATTGAGTCCTGAGCTTTGGTACACAAGGAACGAACCTCACTAGTATCTTATATGAGGGTGTTATTACACCCTTCACCATCCGAATTCACTGATATATATATACATTACCAATTCCCATGTGCCCATCTACGTTACCCCAGCCTATTATAATACACCCGAATATAAGATTTGAAATGGCATGTCGACGTAATAGCGAAGTTATCCACGTCCTGAATTGTTCCTTCTTAATTAAAAATTGCTTTATAATTGATAATGACTTACTTTTGTACACATACACAAAACTTTCAGTTGTATAATAAATGGTGCACCGGAATAAATCTATATAAACAAATCACTCATCATATCTTACCTTTTTCGCAGTTCCTATTCTATCTTTCTGTTTCACTCCAACACAAAAAGTCTTCGTAAATAAATTACTTAAATTCAACAACCTTAATCAACCATTTAATTTAAACCGGCTGAGAGCGCACTGTGCAAGGATCTGCGCATGCGTCGTCACTAACAATTGAATGTTGTTTTCCGTTCGTCCCTTTTTTATCCAAATAATGTAGGTCCGTGGACGTTTCATTTGTGGATTAAATATTGACATCCAATGGACCATCCACTGAAGTCCAGAAAATGGATATTCACTTCTGAACGTAATATGGACATCCAATGGACCGTCCACTTAAGTTCAGAATATGGATATCCATTGCCGAACGTAATATGGACAACCATTGGATGTTACGCATAAGTCAATGTACTAAAACTGGACGTTCTGGATTTAATATGTACGTCCACTGGCTGTGATGTGCTCTGTGGGTTCTTATTGATTATTTGATTTGAGCTACTCTCATACTGTATATTCCACAAGTTCAATTTTGAAGTAATGTAGTCACAGCTAGTTTAATTCGAAATAATTTTCCAATATTATATTTGTTACTAAATTTACATGGCACTCCTCACTTGTTCGTAGCCCTGCATAAATGCAAAATTGTTTTAAAAGTATATTTTACTTTCAAGTATTATTGATTTTTTTAAAATTGTCTTTCAAATTTATTTTATAATTATTTTCTATTTCTTAATTACAACATATTTTCTATTTCTATTGTATTCTATGTTACACGTTTCTTATTTACATTTTATGTCTTACCTTTGAAGAGGAGCTTTTGACAATTCAGAGCAGCAGGGACATACACAGGATGCAGGCCTTGGCAATCCAGAGCTTTTGCCCCCACGAAATCACTACTTTTTTTTTTTTTTGTAAAATATATCTAATTTTAGAGATGATGATAGCAGGGGCGGTTTCAGGGGAGTGCGTTCGGGCGATCACATCCCCCAGAATAGGGAACTTTTTATACTTTTTATTTTAAAAATAAAACATATCCTAAGTATTTTTCATCTTTGTATTATAAACTTAAATTAAAACCTAAAGTAGATAGGCCATACTTTCTTAAGAAAGTTAATTCGGCAGAAGAGCTACTTCTCCTTTTCTAAATTTGTTTTTTCTTTTCTTTTCTTTTTTTTCTTTCTTTCTTTTTTCTTTTCTTTTTTTGCAATCCGCTCTTACCTTGATTTGACTTCGAACGACCGCCCCTCCCAAACAATCATCCTGGATCCGCCCCTGGATGATAGACATTTTAGTAAAATATGCCCTCAATCGCTGAAATAAATTCCTGTCAAGCTTTCGATCGCTGAAATAAATTTCTGTCTACGGCCCTGCAAAACAGTACACGATTTTAGGGAGTGATCAGTTAGTAATGCCTCCCTGGAGCAACGACACTTCCCCAGAAATCATATCTCTGATAATTCAGAATGTGATTTGTGCATTATCACTTTTCCCTCTCAGTGTCTTGAAACGCACCAAAAAGGAAATGTTCTGAAGTATTTACTGGTTCTCACTATGACCCCATTTCAATATGGCCAACTTTGGACATATACACATCTGAAATATCACCTTTTATGTCAGTGATCGCGAAAACTATCCATTCGACACAAATATAGGATATTTTCGATTCTTTATTCCTTTACCCTCCCATTGTCAACTCGAAGCCAACCAAGGCTTATTTTGGACTTACGCAGCATCCACAGTGTCACTTTTCATCTTTGCACATGAATTCGACACTAATTTCGTTCGTATTTGACTACTTTTACATGTCACCTTCACCTCTTGGTAGGGATATTTTCAGTATCTCGCCCCCACAACTATGGAGAAATTTCAACCAACTAAGTATAATTATAAATTATCATCTGAAACACAACAGTACGGGTGATCTTTTTCGCAGAGGAATTCGTTAACTACTGTTTCAATATCAATGTATTGGCTTTTTTTGCTGTCCATGCTGAAGATTGCCAAAGGGCTAAACTTCATTCTGCACTATTGTGCAATGAATATAGGGTTTAGTGGTTTAATTCACTGAATACTCGCTTAGATGTTGCTCTCGTCACAGAAAAAGTGAGATACAGTTATAAAAGAAAAATGAAATGAAATATCTAATTTTTACGTCCCACGATGTGAGAAATAAATGAAATTGTTTAATGAAGAAAGTGGGAGGAAACGGGAGAAGCCCGAGGACACTCATGCACACGGTGTTTGTCCATAATAAAGTTCATTCGGCGTGAGCTGTGATCGAACCAAGGACCCCATGCACCATAGGTAAAGTTATAAAAGAATAGGCGTCTAAACAAATACGGAACACTACTATCAATATATAAGATATATTGATATATAAGATTAGATAAGATTAGATTTTTAGTTATTTCATTCTAAGTTAAAATTTCAATCAATCTTGTTCTTCATTACTGTTCGAAAACTTAAAGTTGTTGCTGCAAGGACGTGATAAATCTTTTCAGTAGACGTCGCAGTCCCCTCCACAGCTTCTTTTTCATGCAAGGCTAAAGTAGTCTCATTTTAGACATCGAGGAAAAATAGTGGAATTAGGAATTTTCAATGGACCCCGTTTTATTCTGGGCTCCCTCAACGCACTGCCTTAGTTACGTCACTGTTCAGGATGCATGATACAGCTTCTGCTTTTAGGAATACTTTCTAAGGCAGTACGAGTTTTTTTAACTGCTCTGTGAATTAAGTTGTATTTGCTAGAAGTGTCGGTTAAAGGAAACTAAAGATCCTACACTCAAACACAAATAATCTCTTTCGAGACTAATGGAAAACGAAGCGAATCGTCCTAAACATGTTACGCTTTTGAAGAGAAAAAGAGCAAAGCAGTAGTTGCACATACGCTTAATGGTGTTTCTTGGATACAAATTTATAACTTACAAAAGTCATGTTCACGTCATGGTTTGATAGATGAAGGGTTAGTAAAAGGAATTCTTACGCTGGTGGTCGTGGGTTCGAATCTCTGCTCTTCTTGTTACTTTTTTCTCCTAGCTACACTTAGTTTGTGCATTCCAAACCTCGAAGTTTGGTTTGGATTTTTTATGAAAGAAGGTAGAGAATTAATTGTAGTCGAAATTAGTTTCAAATATGAGATTATAATTACATATTTTGTCTTTAACTTATTACCTATCAATTTTTATATCAAATTTTCCAGTCTTTATTTAATTCATCTTCCGGTGTAATACAATGAACATTTGCAGAGCGACGTCAGTCGGACGAAAGTACTATATTCCATTGTTACTCTAATATACCTAGGTATTTGTTCATATATTTATAAATTGTTTACTAAGTAAAAACTTATGGCGGTCCACATTATGTGTCATATAATAGACAGTACGAAGGCGGACATACAGAAGGCGTATTGCAAATATTTCTGGTGATAAAAAGTAGGGGTCTTCTTCACTAGATTCGAACCACTGTTACAGGTGGTTTTGGTTTACATAGCAAGCATAATACCGCTCGGCCACCAAGTCTCCCACGTTAGCCTCTTTATTAATGCAGAACATACTGAGACACTTACATTCACTGGTGTCGCGTAATGTATTTCATAAAATTTTGTTAATAAGTGGGTCGAATTAGGTAGCCCTCGAGAGGGCTGATGGTGTTGTGGGCGAGCATTTATTATTAGTTTGTATAGTCCCCTTGAGACTCAATTACAGCTGCCATACGCCGTGGCATTGAATCCACCAGGCGAGAGATATAGCGTTGGGTGCAACAGATCGACCACGCATCTTCAACACGCTCCCAAAGATCATTAGATGTTCGTGGAGGATTGTTCGACCAGGTTTCCCGCAATGTCCTTGCAACAGAGGCCCACATATTTTCAATAGGGTTCAGATCTGCTCCATGAGGAACCCAGTCAACTATTTCGACATCAGGTTGCCTCTTCAACCATGTCTGAACCACATTTGAATTATGTATCGAGCTATTGTCCTGTTGCAAATATAATATGCCGTCACCTACATGAGCTTTTATTTCCGGAAGCGTTTCATCCAGATGTTCCACATACTTGTGGGCGTTTAGGCGACCAGGAATCCTGTAGATTCCTCCGAAATTTGCAGCCTTGCATATCCATGCCCAACAGTGGACAGTTACATGTCCCATTCGACCAGAACGGGAAACGTATTCAGAGGCATGCCTTTTTCCAGGGGGGCTGTAAACATGCTTCGGGCCGAAGTTTGCACTGGAAAATATTTTTTCGTCTGTGAAAACGACCTCGTCCCACACACGTGCAATATTTAACTGTGCAAACGCCAGACGGTCAACCATGTGGTCTTCTGTTAGTTGCTCCTTAACAGCTGCCCTGTATGATCTCAAACCAAAGGATTTGAGTCTACGACGGACAGTCGTAACATCGCCTGGGAAATTGGTTTCCTCTCGTAACTGTCGGGCAGACATGAAAGGGTGCTCACGGCATTGGGCAATTACACTCTGGTCTTCTTCGGCAGAGGAAACTCTTTGTCGCCCACTTCCTCTTTTACGTCTTACATCTCCTGTTTCCTCATATCTCCTCCACCACCTCCCTGCTGTAGCACGGTTAACGCCATATCTCGCGCCTGCCTCGCTATAGTTCATGCCCGCATGCTCAATTAAAGCAATCACGCTGCTTTTAACAGAAGCTTCGTAGTGAGCCATTTTCACACCAGAAGCAAAATGATAGCTTTGCTTAGGTGTTTGAACGGAACGTGCTTCATGTGACGTCACGTAACAAGGCGGAGTTTCCTCTCATTGCTGTAGACGATATCGTACGCCCTCTGCTGGGTGTTTCGTGACGGAAAAAGTGCTTTTAAGCAGTTCATGGCGACCGCTTTGAAATCAAATGTAAAGTAAGAGAATTAAATTTGTCATATCTGTAGTTTGGTGTAGAGACAAAACAAAATTGGAAACCAAAGGTTTAAGAACAACTCAGATTATTAATATAAAACAAGTCAAATATTATTAACTTGTATTATCATACAAGAAATGCGAGAATTTTGAAACAAAGAAAAATAACTTAGAAATTTGCAACTGAAGACAAAAAAAACAAAAAAAAACTAACTTAAACACACTAAAGGGTATGAGTAGGGGGATTAATGGGGACGTCAGCAATGAGGCTATATGTCCCCGTCTCGATTAACGCGAGGGATGGATTTTATCATTTCACTTTGACGGAATAACGCAGAGGATGGAGAGGAGGGGGAATATACATAACAGCTATAAATATAAAAATAAAAGTGACAATGTTCGGTGGTGAATAACTCTTGAACTACCCAATCGTTCTCAATCACATTTTGAACATAGATGAAATTCAAACCTGGGAAGCTTTTTGTTATTTCATTTTGATATTAGAACTTGCGGAAGAGGAGGGGAGGGTAAATATATAAAAATGAATAAAACTTAATAACTCTTGAACAATCCGACTGATCCCAATCAATCAAACATTCAATATAGATAAGGTTCGGACCTGGGATGTTTTCATTTTTTGCCTTGACGGCACAATGTAGGGGAGGGGAAGGGGGGACTATGTAAAAAAATAAAAATAAAAATGCTATCTTGGTGACTTCATCACGCTTAAACCACCGAACTGATCTTAATCAAATTATCAACATAGATGAGGTTCGGACCGGGGGTGGTTTTTATCATATCCCTTTGATGGTAGAACGTAGGGTAGGAGGAGGGGAGGGGAGATATCTATAAAAATGAATAAAACTTAACAACTCTTGAACCACCTGACCGATCTCGATCTAATTTTCAACATAGACGACGTTCGGGCCTAGAAACTTTTGTTTTTAATATTTTCACTTTGACGGTAGAAGATAGGAGAGGATAAGAGAAGGGGAGATTAATATATAAAAATAAATAGAACAACTCTTGAACCATCCAACAAATTTCGATCAAATTTTCAACGTACATGACATTCGGACCTGGGATAATTTTTGTCATACCTTGCCCCCAACATGGAGAGGGGAGAAGGATACATAAAAATCATCGAAAATGACCAATATCAAAGAGTGCTTTAGTAATAGTAAAACAATAACATATTACTATTTTTCTTTAATTTAGCCCAGCGAAATCGGGGTGCGACTTTGATTCGAGGACGTCTTAAACCCTATAATACCCAGAGTGTGATATCATAGAATAAAAAAAATATGCTTTCAAGTACTTCTGGGAGGACAAAATGACAAGAAGTTCAGCAATAATCCAGTAGGTGGTGTTGAGCGTACTGTTACAGATGTGTCACAGTGGGCATTAGCAGCAAAACAGCATTGTATTCAATATAAAGAAGTAAAATCCCAATGTTACATATATGTAACTCGGGGTATTATAGGGTTAAGTTCGAGTAGTTATCGAGAAATAATTAAAGATATTAACGTGTTATTGAATTACTTTGCTAATAATAATAATAATAATAATAATAATAATAATAATAATAATAATAATGATAATAATAATAATAACTATTATTATTATTATTATTATTATTATTATTATTATTATTAGTAGTAGTAGTAGTAGTAGTAGTAGTAGTAGTAGTAGTAGTAGTAGTATTGAAGATTTGATCATTTAAATATTGAAAGATCAAAATATTCAAATACCTTAAGACAATTAAACGTGTGTCATCTCCGACTAATGATCACCAAAAATTCTAAATTTAAACAAAATATTCACACATGGTTCCGATTTGAGAACCTCCAGATTATTAGCTAGCGCCTTGAGCACAGAGCCACGCTCTATATACGCTAAATGGTATGTTTTAGTATGTTTAAATTTGATTTCCTTGATTCCAATTACAAAATTCTAAGTTAGTATTTTTCGTTCTTTCAAAATTTCTTTCGATTTTTTTTAATCATATAAGTCAATAATCTTTGGCATAGTTTATATTAATAACGTGGTTGTTCTTAAACCTTTCGTTCGCTATTTGGTTACTTCTCCACACCAAACTACAGATATGATACGTTTAATTCTCATACTTGTCATTTGGTTTCAAAGCAGTCACAATTATCTGGTAAAGCAATTTTGTTCGCCACGATTCATGAGTTTTGTAACAAAACACGTCAAGAAATGAGTTAAATGAAGGCTGCAAGAGTTTATATCAAAGTTGAGTATTGTGAGCCAGTGACAAGCATGTAATAACGTCTCGTATTTGAAAATAATGTTAGCTACTTTTAATTCACTAACTGGTATTAGATTTAATTCAAGCTTAAAGAATTGGAATGAACAAACTCAGTGTAACTTAAAGAAACAAAACGTAAGAAGGACGGACGAGATTCGAACCTGGACCACCAGTACAAAAATCCTGTTCACTAACCCCTCACCTAACAAGCCATCAACTTCTATAAGTTTTAAATTTGCAAGCAAATGATACCATTATACGTTTGTGCAATCAATGTTTTGCTGTTTTCCTCTTCAAGAATGTAACATGTTTACGACAATTCGTTTCGTTTTCCATTAGAGCTTCTAGAGAGATGATTTGTGTTTGAGTATAGGATCTTTTGTTTTCTTTAACCGACAGTTCTAGCAAATACAACTCAATTGAAACAGCTGTAAAAAAAACTAGTACTGTCTTAGAAAGTATTCCTAAAAGGGAGAAACTCCATCATGCACCCTGAACAGTGACGGGAGTGCGTTGAGCGAGGCCAACAGCAAAATGGGGTCCATTGAAGATTCCTAACTCCACCTTGAAGGGTTTTAATTAATTTCACACTTTTTCCTCAATGTCTAAAATGTAACTACTTAGCCTTAGATGAAAAGGAAGTTGTGAAGGAGCTATAGACTGTGAAGTCTACCGAAAAGATTTATCACGTCCTTGCAGCAACTATTTGCAGCAAGTATTTCCAGCAAAAGGGAATAAGTACATCAGACCTAAGTTTTCAGAAACGCTAAAAAAACCTTCCCGAGGCGTATTTGTATTTGTTTCAACACGTGTATCACTGATTAATTGTAGCAAAAGAAGTGACAGACTCTAAGACAAGAAGAAGAATCTTGTATTGTAGCACTGCAATTGGTGAGAAAAGCTTAAAAGTGGAAAAAATATTTTTATGTACTTATTCCCTTTTTCCAATCAGTGGTTCAATTATGAGCCTATATTTTTGAGGTGTTAAAAATAATAATAATAAGAAGAAAACTTATTAACTGGTAGGTTACGCTGAACTCTTAATTGTGTATATGGAATAATGGAACGTGGGGTTATACAGAGGATTTTGGATTTCTGTTGGCAATCAATTAATCTTTACCCTAGTAGGGAATACTGGTTGGTCCGGATTTCGAACAGTAATGAAGATCAAGATTGATTGAAATTTCAACTTAGAATGAAATAAATAATAATCTAATCTTATACAACTCTCATTGATAGTAGTGTTCCGTATTTGTTTAGACGCCTATTCTTTTATAACTTTACTTATGGTGCATGGGGTCCTTGGTTCGATCCCAGCTCGCGCTGAATGAACTTTATTATGGACAAACACCGTGTGCATGAGTTTTCTCGGGTTTCTCCAGTTTCCTCCCACTTTCTTTATTAAACGATTTCATTCGTTTCTCAAAATCACTGTCTCCATTAGCGTAGTCGGCATATCGTGGGACGTAAAACTTAAATATTTCGTTTCGTTTTTCTTTTATAACTGTATCTCACTTTTCCTGTGACGAGAGCATCATCTAAGCGAGTATTCAGTGAATTAAACCACTACATTCATAGAACAATAGTACAGAATGAAGTTTAACTCTTTGGCAATCTTCAGCATGGACAGCAAAAAAAGCCAATACATTGATATTGAAACAGTAGTTAACTAATTCCTCTGCGAAAAAGATCACCCGTACTGTTGTGTTTCAGATGATAATTTATAATTATACTTAGTTGGTTGAAATTTCTCCATAGTTGTGGGGGCGAGATACTGAAAAAATCCCTACCAAGAGGTGAAGGTGACATGTAAAAGTAGTCAAATACGAACGAAATTAGTGTCGAATTCATATGCAAAGATGAAAAGTGACACTGTGGATGCTGCGTAAGTCCAAAATAAGCCTTGGTTGGCTTCGAGTTGACAATGGGAGGGTGACAGGAATAAAGAATCGAAAATATCCTATATTTGTGTCGAATGAATAGTTTTCGGGATCACTGACATAAAAGGTGATATTTCAGATGTGTATATGTCCAAAGTTGGCCATATTGAAATGGGGTCATAGTGAGAACCAGTAAATACTTCAGAACATTTCCTTTTTGGTGCGTTTCAAGACACTGAGAGGGAAAAGTGATAATGCACAAATCACATTCTGAATTACCAGAGATATGATTTCTGGGGAAGTGTCGTTGCTCCAGGGAGGCATTACTAACTGATCACTCCCTAAAATCGTGTACTGTTTTGCAGGGCCGTAGACAGAAATTTATTTCAGCGATCGAAAGCTTGACAGGAATTTATTTCAGCGATTGAGGGCATATTTTACTAAAATGTCTATCATCCAGGGGCGGATCCAGGATGATTGTTTGGGAGGGGCGGTCGTTCGAAGTCAAATCAAGGTAAGAGCGGATTGCAAAAAAAGAAAAGAAAAAAGAAAGAAAGAAAAAAAAGAAAAGAAAAGAAAAAACAAATTTAGAAAAGGAGAAGTAGCTCTTCTGCAGAATTAACTTTCTTAAGAAAGTATGGCCTATCTACTTTAGGTTTTAATTTAAGTTTATAATACAAAGATGAAAAATACTTAGGATATGTTTTATTTTTAAAATAAAAAGTATAAAAAGTTCCCTATTCTGGGGGATGTGATCGCCCGAACGCACTCCCCTGAAACCGCCCCTGCTATCATCATCTCTAAAATTAGATATATTTTACAAAAAAAAAAAAAGTAGTGATTTCGTGGGGGCAAAAGCTCTGGATTGCCAAGGCCTGCATCCTGTGTATATCCCTGCTGCTCTGAATTGTCAAAAGCTCCTCTTCAAAGGTAAGACATAAAATGTAAATAAGAAACGTGTAACATAGAATACAATAGAAATAGAAAATATGTTGTAATTAAGAAATAGAAAATAATTATAAAATAAATTTGAAGGACAATTTAAAAAAAATCAATAATACTTGAAAGTAAAATATACTTTTAAAACAATTTTGCATTTATGCAGGGCTACGAACAAGTGAGGAGTGCCATGTAAATTTAGTAACAAATATAAAATTGGAAAATTATTTCGAATTAAACTAGCTGTGACTACATTACTTCAAAATTGAACTTGTGGAATATACAGTATGAGCGTAGCTCAAATCAAATAATCAATAAGAATGGTCTTGATTTGAAGCTCGGACCATCCACGTAAAAGTAACTTACATTAACCATTCACCTAACAGACAATGACGCACAGGGCTTGGCACTACTTTATCAGATGGTTCTGTCAAATGTCACTTAATTAAAACAATAGTAACAAATTTTAAAGCTTTAAAAAGTGTCCTGAAGAAGAGGAAGTTCATTTTGCACATTGTAACTAAGTTAGAAGAGGTTTACGTCCTATCTGAACGGCGCATCCACCGAGTCAACTTTTGGAATATCCCCTTAAGGTAGCTTTCAACGCAGCTAAGGGAAACGTATGTGAACGAGTAATAGAATTCTCCGTAGCAGAATGGATAAAGTCATGGTTCGATAACCATAATGTTCGTGGTTCGAAACCCGTCGCCGAAACCAGATTTTTTAAAATCTTAATTCCTCAGTTCTGAAGATCTTTCTCTCTTTTCGAAATCATATGATGCTCTAAAAAGAGTTCTCCACATTAATTCGACAACTGCCTAATGTGATCCTCGCAGTTCGAAAACTTCCCTTCTTATCTTTCACATAATCAGAATTTTCGTCATAATACGAATGCTGTCCGATCATTTTTTCCCCAATTCTAAATCTGTATATACAAATCATCCCTCTCTGTCTCCATACTTGAATCCCTCTCTATATATATATATATATATATATATATCTCTCTCAATGTCACCCAGGAAGTCATATGGCTTCAGATCAAACCTTCGACTCTTGAAACCAAATGTAAGCTCTTTAGCAATGTGCTATCGTAACTCTATAGGTTTGTTGTTAAAACCAGTGTCTTTTCGACTTTATTCGGGGGTGGGGGGTGGGGGTGGGGGTAAGGAAGAGATTCTCCGGCGACATAAGATTTTCACTTTTTATTAGTGTATTACTATACATTTGATCAAAAAATACGTATTTATGAATCTCAAGAGAGGGGGAATTACAACCTCCTGTCCTGCCCAAATGACGCCCCTGAAACATTTGCTTGCACTTACTGAAAAGAAATTCAATGAATCATTGAATAAAACTCGTTTCTGTCCGTAGATATTTTAGAGCTCTTGGCAAGTTCCATAGATTTCTTAGGGGGCATCTTACTAGCTTGCACTCTTTAAAGAAAGAAAAGAATGAAACTAAAGATATTTATGAAGCTCTGGAAAGATTGTGTGACTTTCCTTTAATTTAGGCTCTTAAAAATATTTCAGAACAAACGAATGGAAAAGACTGTTTTAAAGCTATAACGTTGTAAACTTGATTCCTGTTTCTTTTTCAGCTGAATGGAAAGAGTGTACTACGTCACACACACTGCTTTATACAAGGAGAGGTGGAGGACGGGGAGGAGTTGGAATAAATACTAGAAGCAACTAATCGATTGATACATGTATTGCGGGAATGCATAAGAAAACTGGCAAGAGTTTGTTATTCATTTGGACTTAGAATTTTTGTAACAAATTTTATGCCGCGGACTGTACCATTGGGCATATATGAAACCATTTTTACAATGAAGGAGACAGGACAATAAATCGAGCAGAGGATTGGCACTAAAAGTTAAATAGAAGTGCTGGGAATCCTCACCTCAATATACATATAGGCTAATTGAGTTACAGAAGCAGAAGTAATCAGAAAATGAAGCTTCGGTGGCCATGCTTTTAGCAGGACATGCTGCAAGACACCAGAAATAGAAGTGAAAACAATTAAGCATTCGCCTGCGTACTTTGAAATGTAGAATGAGTAGTAAACAGATTTCTCTAATGCAATACTTAGATGCTGTTTCCCATTGTATATATACCGAAGATAAACACCATTTTGTGTAGGTGTTCTGTACTTCTAGTAGTTACTGCACTTATTTTTTTTTTATATGAATAAACAAATTAAATTATATCTCTGAATGCACTTACAAGCCTACCAACATAAAGCTCGTAAAGCGAAATGGCAAATCAACGTTCCGCCTTACTTGAAGATGGAAAAATGAAATGAAATTTTTAAGTTTTACGCCCCACGGTTATGCCGGTTAGGCTAAAGGTGACTCTGATTATGAGAAATGGATGAAATGGTGGAATGAAGAAAGTGGGAGGAACCCTGAGAAAATCCGCGAGCACGATGTTTGTCCACCACAAAGCCCACACGGTGCGAGCTGGGATCAAACCGAAGCACCGGAGGTGAACGTTCTACCATTGAGCCACCGCGCCCCGACCGACATGAAGATGGAAAGTGATAACAGGTTTTACATGTAAATTACATTGCTAGAGGTCATAAGGCGAAACGGATCTTCATTTTTAATATTCCCGAGCAAAGAGCAACTTGTGTGTGTCTCTTCATTTTTTTCTCATACCTTTATTCTCACCGTCGTGATTAAAACAATTGGGTAGAAAAACGTGATTAACTAACCAAACTCATCATCATCAAAACGCCGAATACGTACGTAATGGATGACCGTTTCTGATTTTGAAAACGCTCTTGTGTACACTGTAAGTCATTACTTGGCAGCATGTATGTCACATCGTCATTAAGAAATCATATATAATAGCTTTTTTTTAAAGTGATAAGTAAAAACTTGTTACTCTTATTGAAACGTTTGGATTGCGAGCGTAGCAAGCAAGAACATTTTTAACAAATCTATTTCTTTCCATACCAACAACAATATTGCTTTAATAGGGAGCCAATATTTTTACGGGGAGACGCGTCGTTTATTCATTTCCAATACTTGTTCTTTCTTCTTGCTCGTTCGGCACCCTCTTGCTATCAGCGCCCGGGGCAACCGCCCCGCTCGCCCCCACCCTAGCTACGGCTCTGATGAGAACTATTCTAAATATACAGCAATCTATACTAGGGATGACCAGATCCGGATATTTTTGGATCCGGATATCCGGATCCACTTGGGTCCGGATATCCGGTATCCGGATATCCGGACACTGGATCCGGATCCGAGATTTCGGATCTTGGATCCGGATCCGAAAAAATTTTGGATTCGAAACTCCGTGTCAGAAAATTCGGGTGTTCCGAATCAGCAAAATTTTCGAAATTATTGACAAAGTGATTTTCATTCCTATGCTTAAAATAAGATTTTAAGACACTTTTGGTATCTGATCGTGTGACAGCCTTGCGTTCTCTTCATTCTGTTGATATTTGGTTTTCGTGCCTTAATATGTCACAATTACTCCAAATTTGATTGAGTAAAACTGTCGACTTAGGTGAGAGCAATCTCATTGTCAGATTCTAGTGGAAATACTTGACCGAAAAGGTAGTAAATCTTTTTTAAAGCGGTCGTCCTGATGAAAATTTGTCCTTTGTTTTCTGTAACACTAGTCAAATGCTGGGATGAAACCTTAGTCTCAAGCTTCTTCATTAGACTCAGGCTGCTTACTTTTCTAATTCTTTCTGAGTTATTGTGGTCACTGAATGAGGCCATTTCCTAGTCGTGATGGGCTAGGCCATTGCTAATGGAACAGCCCATAAAATATAGATCAAATCGAATTAAGGAGCAACTTCCTTTTCTTGCTCTTGATGAGCTTTTTTTCTTTCTTTAAAATTACGTTTCTCTGTGACCGTACCACTCCAGTTAGAATTAAGAATTGTAGTAGAGATGAAGTTCTAAGTGGCAATTAATGTATCAAAATCAATGTATTAATGTACTGTATGTGTATACAAAATACTATATGGAGCCTCGAGCAGTAACACGTATCTTTGTAATTAGTAATCCACTACTATTAATTATGCATAGGTTGTATAAGGAGCTATATCATTCATGTAAACACATAGGCGGATGCAGGGGGAGGGCGTAAAGTCGTTCGCTTCTACCCAGCGCCACCATTAACAGTGTACTTTAGTAGTAATTTGTGGCAATTTCAGATCATCTAAGTAATTTTTCACTGCTAGCATCCCCAACCGCCCCCTAAGAATTCATCCCCCCCCCTCCAGGAGTCCGTTCTGGATTCGCCCCTGCGCAAACATAATATACAACTCATTCAAGAGTACATTTTGGTAGCTTTTTAAAATTTTATTTCTCATTTCTCATTTAGCATTTCACCGTCTCCTCTAGCTTAACCCGCATAATCGTGGGACGTAAAACTCAAGGATTTCATTTCATAACGAATTTTTGTTCAAATAATAAGTTTCATTTCTCTAACATTCCAGGATTCCGAGATATAAAAGTCTTTTCTCCCCGCCCCTTTTCTTCTCCTCTAAGACATACATCAAAAAACGCTTAAGTACATACCTAATTATTTCAAATGTAAAGTCCAAATACCAAATTCTATGCTCCTAACCTTCAGAGGTCCCCAGATATCGACATGTTATTATAATAATTACAATCCCCACCCTCTTTCCTTTCCATCTCTTTTCTTTTCCTTTTTACTAAAACGTCAAAAAACACTGAAACACACGTCAAATTATTTTCAATGAGAAATGCAAATACCAAATTTCAAGTCTCTAACTAGGGATGGTACCGAGACCGAGACGGCCTTTTATACACCGAGACGAGACCGAGATCGAGACGGCCTATTATCTACCGAGACGAGACCGAGGTGGAGCTCTATAAATCGAGACGAGACCGAGACGAGACTTAGGTCAGTCTCGAAAGTCTCGGTCTCGTCTCGAATATTGATATAGACAACTATTAAGATTGACCTTTACTCAAAATTTCTTTCGTTGCTGTATTAGGTAATATGGGAACAGTTGAATAATGTTCAGTGGCGTATTTAGGGGATGGCTATCGGACTGAAGCCCCTCCCGAAATAGATTTGTGATCATTTTTTCGCATTGCACGTACAACACAAATATTATTTACTCGTTCTCAGGCCTCTCCCGGAACAAAATCCACTGCTGATGTGTATAGTCATCTCTGTCTCTCTCTCCCTCTCTCAACATATATATACAGCGGATCCAGGATATGATCGAGGGAGCGGCTAAACCATAGTTTGACATTTCATCCAGTGTAAAGAAAGAAGTAGGATTGAAGCCCATTTTATACAGTGTATAGCTGAGCGTCAAGGGGAGGTATAACCCCTTTAACACTCCCCTTGGATCCTCGCCTGTATATCATATCTAATATAAGTAAAAGAAAGAGTTTATTTGTCTGTGTGTCTGCGTGCTTGTATTTCTGATTGCCTGTGTGCGACCTGGGGACCAGACGAGAGTCCAAGAGTTACGAAATTTGGGTGACAAGTATCATGTCCCAGGCCTCAGACCAAGAAGAAGCGTTTTTTTTTTTTTTTTAATTTTGAATCAGGAGGAGCGTTTACCGGGACATGTAAAACTAGTAGAAAATGACCAATATTAGTGTTGAATACATAGTTTTTACAGTCGCTGAGATCAATGATGATACTTCCATTAGCGATGACTTTCAAATTCAGCTACCAGTGCATGCGGGCAGGGGTTCACCTGCTGGGGAAGGGGTACCGAGACATGTAAAAATAATACAACATGACCGATATTAGTGTCAAACACATAGTTTTCGCGGTTGCTGAGATAGTGATACTCCCACAGGCCTTGACTTCCAAATACTGGTCCCATGCGAAAAATGGGTATTTCATCTAGTTATATATAATAGTCATATATATTAAAAATGCTGATTTTTTTAACATGCTGTGTGAAATATGGAAGGGGAAATTCTTCTAGATACTCTTCAATACCACTAGATAAACAAGCAATGTTGCCAACGCAACATAAAGTTGTAATTTCTGAAATTGCACTACGTTTGATATTACATATTTCTGTTCAGTTAATTTAGTTTAGTGCGTGGGTTTTCTCGGGATTCTCCCGTTTCCTCCCACTTTCTTCATTCCACAATTTCATTCATCTCTCATCATCACAGTCTCCTATAGCCTAACCGGCATAACCATGGGACGGAAAACTCAAAAATTTCATTTCATTTTTTAATTGAGCCTCTTTCAGCAGCGAGGTTATATGAGACTGAACCTACTGATTAATGTTGAATCTAAACCACATGAGCTCCCGCCGGGAATCTAACCTGGATCTCTCACGCCATATGCTAACTGCTTAGCCACGAAAGAGCTCTACATATTTCTAATTTAGATATTAAACTAGCAGCGTTCACCCCGCTTCGCTGGGGTCACCCCGGAACGCAATAAACTTTGTTACTTAGATAATTTTTACTTTTTCGCTTTCAAGTGATATGATAAAAACCATAGTAGATTCCAGTAAATGTTAACATTATATCGCCTGTCATTTATGTTAACCCGCCCCGCTTCGCTGCGGTCACCCCGGAACGCAATAAACTTTGTTACTTAGATAATTTTTACTTTTTCGCTTTCAAGTGATATGATAAAAACCATAGTAGATTCCAGTAAATCTTAACATTATATCGCCTGTCATTTATGTTAACCCGCCGAGTGACACGGTCATGCGGGTTGCATATAAATACGTTTATTTTTATACCTATGATGAACTAACAAAGGATTTGTACGTTATGGACACTTGAATGGTCAATTATCTCAAGACACTGGTAATTAAAAATTAAAGTGATATGATAAAAACCATCTAGGGTCCAAATCCTAATAACCCCCCAAAAATGAAAGAAATTGGTTCAGCCGTATTAGCGTGATGAGCTAACAAAGGATTTGTGCGTTCTCTTTTATATAATAGATTAAACCATAAAAGCACATACATTATTCAGTGTAACAAAGGACAATACATATCACTAACATCAACATTTTGGAGATCTCTAATAACTCAAATGGCAGGAACATTATAACATTAGTGTTCAGTAGTTTTAATTACAAGTCGCAGTTACATTATTTTAAACAGTGTTGCGAACTTAAATAAATTGCTAAATATTATTATAAATATAGTGCAAATAACGTAGCTAAAGTGCAAAATATTTTAAAATTACTCGTAATTTGTTTTATGGTGCAAGAATGTTTTCAAAACACGATGTTTTTCATAGTCTTTGGGCTACTTATAATGTTAATGTCAAAGTTTTCGTTCCAGCAATACAGGTAAAAGCAAATTGTAACTGAAATTAAACGTACCGGTAACTGACAACTTTTCAGTAGCACTAGTTGTTCTTCCTAAGCCTTAGGCCTGGTGTATTTTTTAGATTAAAACACTGCTTTATTAAAATTTTAATTACACCCTAACTTGTTATAGCTTGATCACCGACCACCTCAAACTCGATCCATACCATATAGCTATATGCAATTATTCAAAGACTTACAGTTAGTAATACGCATTGTGTTGATTTTTGGTTTGGTTTGTTTTAGTTTAACGTCTCACGATTATACTAGGGCGGCTAAAGGAGACGTGGAGTTACTGATCATAGTGGAATCCGAAAAACTTCGGTCGTTGAACATTACCGCCACCGGGAATCGAACTCGGGATCATACGAACCAAAATCAAGCGTACTAACCATTACAGCAAATGGGGGTTCTTACATTGTGTTGATTTAAATAATTGAGTCAGTTTTGCCAGATCCGAAGATCAAAAAGTAGCGTGTCTGTGCTCCAAAAGTAGACTATATGAACTATTTGTAGCCCAAATATATAGAAATGAATTATTTGGCAACTAATGACTGGTACTAATGAAATAATATTTAAAATAGACCGGAAAATGTTATGGACATATTGCAAGACGAAATTATGATCGATAGACGAAAACAATTTTAGATTGGATACCACGTGACAAAAACAGCCTAGGAAATGTCCGCATACAAGAAATTGTGACAAAATCAGGAACCACTGGGGAGTAACCTGGAAAAGAATTACCCAAGAAAGAAAGTTGTAGAGAAAACTTAGGAAGACTTCATCCAGCAGTGGATTGATAATGCTTGATTATGATGATGGTGATGATTTTATATCGAGACCTCAGAGGTAAAATAAACCAAGTCATAATTTCGTAATTTTAGAGGAAAAGCGAAAAACCGGTTCCTTAACTAAGATCTATAATACTGTTTTTCAAACTATACTAAGTAGTTACAAAGTAGTAAGATGGCTTTAGACTTACATTATTACACCACTAGAAAGAACATAGTCTATTAAAAAAGTATTCTAACTCAATTTGACCAAAAAGTGACTTAACATAGTCTACCACTAATTTCAGATATATATATACTGTATAAATTTACTAGGTAAGGTAGGGTAAAATTGGATCCAAAATTTAACGAAAGTCATACAGCGAAAAAAAATATTTTTGACTATTTAATACTTCATATTGCTGCAAAACTACGAAAATGAATACAAAAGAAAACTAGAAAGTTAAGAATCACTTGTTTTGGCGCGAGAGAGAAAATAGATACAGCTAGCTCGAATTACCTATATACTTATATAATATGTATGTTCATGTTTCGCAAGTAATTTTCAATCAATATAAAATTTCAACGTAATGAACGCACGATTGGTTTTCAAGAATAAAGATCACATGCACCGCTAAGAGCTCAGGAATAAGCTTAATCTATGTTACGGCAGTGGATATACGTATGCGTATGTAATGCATTACAACTTTAGGAACTTGCATAAGAAACATAATGTACTTAAATTTAGACGCGAACTATGCGAAACATCTGACTGAATCTAACTTGTTTCGTGATGCAACCCGATGCCACACATAGCAAAGATGAGTGCCGTAGCTCCCACCACAAAGTTCAGGAATTTCGCGTTACAAGGTGTCAATTAAACACGTAGATGTGAAACGGTAATAAAGCATTTGATCTATTTTAAACAAAATATATTGTAGTAATAATTTACCCTATTTGTTCAGATAATGAACGTTATATTATGTTTTTAAAATGACAGTCAAAACCGAATGTATTGGATAATAAATGAGAAATTGTAAAATTTCAATTTGGTACGATTAAATACATTCATGCTGCTATGTGTTGCGTTGTCCGTTAGAATGTATTGAACAATTCTTATTCTAAGCAAGGAAATAAACTACTGTATAGTACTGAAGTTAATTTAATAGAGTTTAATTGTATAGGCAGTACTGAGGCCATATGAGAAAGTCTTTTGTTGAAAGTGAAATATGGGTTACTATTAGAATTTTATCCCAGATATGATATACCCACTGATGATTGAAACTGGAACACACGCATGGAAGGCATCAGCGCTAGCAAATTAGCTCTGAAGAAGTACACCACACTATAATTCTAAGTCAAGAATAAGGCCAAAAATAAGAAGCAGAAACGACAGACTTTACAATAATAATACTTTTACAATTTTATTTTCACCTATTTATTTCGAGACTTTCGAGACGAGACCGAGATTTGGCCCTCGAGACCGAGACCGAGATCGAGACAAGCATTTGTTGACCGAGACGAGACCGAGACCGAGACCGTGATTTTTGACTCGAGACGAGACCGAGACCGAGACAGCTATTTTTAAACCGAGACGAGACCGAGACTGTACAAAGTCTCGTCTCGTCTCGTCTCGATACCATCCCTATCTCTAACCTTAAAGGATATAACATATTAATACAGTAATTGTAATCTCCACTTAATTTTCTTCTCGCCCTTTTTCTTCCCTTCTGGGCCATATATATATATATATATATATATATATATATATATATATATATATATATATATATATATATATATATATATAAACGTTGAAATATGTATCTAATTATTTTAAAAAAGAAGTCCAAATACCAAATTCCATGTTTCTAACCCTTTAAGTTTCCGGCATATTATATGCATATAGGCATATTATTATACTAATTGCAATAATAGCAATAATTGCAATTACCACCCGCTCTTTTACTTTCTATATCTTCCCTGTCCCTTCTAATTTAAATATCAAAAAGCACTTAAACAAGTATCAAATTATTTTCAATGAGAAACCCAAATATCAAATTTGAAGTATCTAACGTCAAGAATCATCAATATTTTCCACCCCATTTTCCCCCCTTCCTCGTCGAATTTCCCAAAGTCCTTCCTTAGTGGTATCCTACGTCACAAAGCCTATAAACTGTCCAAATTTCAAGTTTGTAGCTTAAGCGATTTGGCCTGTACGGTGATCTGTCACTTACTCACTCAGTCACTCAGGACTTTGCCCTTTTTATATAGAGATATTTAAGATTTTATGGTAAAGCCATGGATTATGTCCTAAGGCCGCCAGTGTCTTAGAAATGTAATAGCTTTGCTATAAACTTTAAGCAATCAACTGACTGACCTGCGTCTATATGTATTATGTAAAATACCGCTTATGATATTTATTTTGCTCGTAATAAAAAAAAAGAAAATAGAAATGATGAAAATTCAAAGACATCCATGATTTTGGCGTGATGCTGCAGGAGTTCAGATCATTGAATTAATCATAAGAGCTGACTGTATAAGATAGACTTCATTAAATTCCAATGTGGCACAAAGCAAATATGCAGCATTACTATGCAGTTTTTCAACGTTATAACTCATTCTGAAAATATTATGATAGGTCTCACAAACAATCGAATTTTAATCCTAACTCAATTAATATATAACAAAAGGCAGATCTATACAACTACTGACTTGAGATGAAAGTGGCATACTTGTAGTACGTTTAAAGATATACTAAAGACTAAATGATGGGGTGTGCGCAACAATGGTCTAACCCCGAAAAATATGAAAATGACATTTTGATGTAATCTTTTGTCATTTAAATTGAATTGTCTTCCCACTGAGTTAGATAAAATTCACCTAGTAAATTTTATACATATGGATATTTTAGTTCTGGGTCTCAATCTAAGGCCTAAAATATTTAAAACAGGAGTCCGAATCTGAACTTCGAAATTTCGGGTGTGGATCCAGGAACCGGATATCCGGATCCGGATCCAATATTCGAAACTTCGGATCCGGATCCAAGATAGAAAACTTTGGATCCGGATCCAAGATCCGAAACTTCGGATCCGGATCCAGGAACCGGATATCCGGAACCTGATCCAAGATCGGAAATTCCTGATCCGGATCCAAGATCCGAAATTTCGGATCCGGATCCGAGATCCGGATCTTCTAGGATCAGGATCCGGATCTTATAGGATCCGGATATCCGAGATGCGGATCCGTCTGGCCATCCCTAATCTATACTACGGTTGCTAAACGGATAAGAGATAACACAAGCACTTATATATGTAAAAATTAGTAGTTTTTAAGGTAAAGTATTTTTTTTAATCTTAAAAAGATACTTTAACTTCCAAGGAACTTATTATTATGAGCAAATGTACTATCCAATGTAATGTAGCATGATGCATTAATCGTCACTATTAGAACAAATGCTGTGTTTGAATGATCGGGAAAGAAAACAGGAGGGTGTATTAGTAAAGTACAACAATACAATTGATATTGTTTTCATTTGGTTATGTTGTACTTTAGATCAAGTGTAATTCATTTTCTATATATTAAATTTTAATTATTCTAGATATGCTTTTCTAAATTTTAAATAACTTGTCAAGTCACACTTCGAAATTAAACTTTCGTTTGTTTGTACTTGGAGCCGGTTGACTTCCATTCTTCTTCTTGACTAGGGGTGGCCAGACGGATCCCTATAAGATCCGGATCCGGATTCTATAAGATCCGGATCTCGGACCCGGATCCGAAATTTCGGATCTTGGATCTGGATCCGGAATTTCGGATATTGGAACCAACTCCGAAGTTTCGGATCTTGGATCCGGATATCCGGTTCCTGGATTCAGATCCGAAATTTCGAAGTTCAGATTCGGACTCCTGTTTTGAATATTTTAGCCCTTAGATTGAGACCCAGACTTAAATATCCATATGTATAAAATATATATAAAATTTACTAGGTGAATTTTATCTAACTCAGTGGGAAGACAATTCAATTTAAATGACAAGAGACTACATCAAAATCTCATTTTCACATTTTTCGGGGTTTGACCACTGTTGCGCACACCGCATTTAGTCTTTAGTATACCTTTAAACGCGCTACAAGTATGCCACTTGCATCTCAAGTTAGTAGTTGTATAGATCTACCTTTTGCTATATATTAATCGAGTTAGGATTAAAATTCGATTGTTTGTGAGACCTATGATAATATTTTAAGATTGAGTTATAACGTTGAAAAACTGCATAGTAATGCTGCATATTTTCTTAGTCCCACACTGGAAATTAATGTAGTCTATCTTATATAGTCGGCTCTTATGATTAATCTAATGATCTGTACTCCTGCAGCATTATGCTAAAATCATGAATGTCTTTGAATTTTCGTCATCATTTCTACTTTTTTATTACGAGCAAAATAAATATCATAAGCGGTATTTTACATAATACATATAGACGCAGATCAGTCAGTTGATTGCTTAAAGTTTATAGCAAAGCTATTACATCTCTAAGACACTGGCGGTCTTAGAACAAAATCTATGGCTTTCCCATAAAATCTTAAATTTGCTACCTACCGTTTCCCTTGGGTGCTGGCTCCCGAAGAACTTCCTAAGAAAACGGCTGATAACAATTCTGGTCCAGGCTCATACTCCGTTTGGGCGCAGATTGATAATGCTGAACTATGACAAGTGATTTGACATGAGCCACGTTGGTGCTTTTAAGACTCAGGTTGTATTATACTTACTTTTGCGTATGCACACGCATACATATACACAACTGGCAAGTCGTCTGCTCGCAGGAATTCACACACACATGAATGAAGACGATGATATTTACTTAGATAAATTCCTATTTATTGAGTATAAATATATGTGGGTACAGAACGGAATAATATATATATATATATATATATCTATCTATCTATCTATCTATCTATCTATATATATATATATATATATATATATATATATATATATATATATATATATATATATATATATATATTAACAAAACAAAAAATCTCACTTGACAGAGCTAAATGCTCAAACAGAAGAAATTGCACTGCGGCATTCGAATAAGCGAAAAGGAGAATAAAACTCTTAACATTGCCTGGTAAATGTAGATATGCGCACACTATATACGAACACTAGAAACATAGCCCTTGTTTAAATATCACTTGTACTATAAATCGACTATTCGCACTGAGTCAAGACTTTCACTGCGTAATAATGATAAGGTGAATGGGGGAAATACTGGAAAAACACTAATGAATGAAGTATCTTGACTCCGAAAGGACACCACATATCCAGAAGGTATCCGTTTGTTCTTTAGCTTCACATCCTATATATTAATATAGCACCACAAAGTTCTTAATGTTATGACTTCTTGCTATCACTTCTTCTTATAATGAACCCTTTTTGCTAACTCCTCGCTTCTACTGACTCTTGGGAACAACCCGTTTTCTGCACTTAGGGTTGATAGTGCACTATATCAAATAATAAAGAAAATATTAAAGTTTTCTGCATTCATAGACAGTGCCAATGGGTCGATGTTATAATAGAAAACACTGGCAACATTTGATTTGGTCCCGTGAGAAAGAAGCTTGGAAAGAATAGTTTAAAAAAGTGTAGCAGTCTAAACTAATAAATTCTTTCCATGGTTATTGGATTTTTATGCACTACTGTTATACATAAAACAGTTCAGTGAAAAGGAGCGAACGATGGTAATTGTGTGTATGAGTCATTCCACCTACGACTCCTGCAGGACATGAACAATTGTTGTCACGGTAGGAAGGATGACGTAATAAGAGTGCGTGAGAACACGACAAACACAATATCATTCACACACAATATCAACTTCGTATCCAAAAATATTCCCAATCTTAATAAATGTTGTTAAGAAAAAAGTATATGCGGAACAGTCATGGTGACGAAGACTATAAGTTGGAAACTATTTTAGGGAAAGAAAAAATAAGTTTGCTGCGACGAAGCACTCTGGCTAGACGATAAGCGTTGCATTGAAAAATAACAAGTTCTTTGTTCCACCGTGAGAAACGATACGAACGACTGAAGAACACCTGCATATACAGAAAGAATTGAAGTTCTCACCAAAAGGAAAAATAGCTGTTCGCTTCTATGAGTAAAATAATAATTTCGTTGCATGAATAAAAGTTAAAAGGAAATAAACTAGTCGTCCAAAAACATAGTTTTGTGGCCGGGCAGAAGGTCACAAATTGGCGAGCCGCAAGGGACCAACACATTGCGAGTTACCGAAGCAATGCGTTGAGAATCCTGGGTAAACACACATGGGAAAACAAGTTTGGAAGTTTATGGCTTCTTTTCCAAAATACGGAGTTGGCAACACTGTCCTTGGTTCACCGGGTATGGAGGATTATGGGGGAAAACACTGGTAACACTGTTTTCGATTAACACTATTCGCAGTGAATAATTAAAATAATATAGATTTCTCACTATGAATCACTATGGCTATTTATTTTGTTTAGAACACTATTGATCGAGATGGATGACTATCAGCTGATTCCAGATTCCATGAGATGTTCCTGAAAATTCCATATCCAGATGTCTTCTTTCTTCTCTCTTCTTTCTTCTGCGATGAAAGTTCCAATTGGTGAAATCCAGTCTTCTTGACAATTGGGGTTATGGGGTGCGAAGACAATTATAGCACATAAGTGAAAGCCTCTATTTTTTTTAACACTGAGAATAAATATTCTCATTTCACTGTAAACATTCAGTTTAAATAAGCTTTAATATGTTCACTATTTGTTTGTGATGTGTATAACACTTTAGGGTAAACTGATTACGTGAAAACGAATACGTGGTTTCACCTGTATGTGTGAAAATATTTATAGGGCTATATAGTTTTGTTTCTATTTATTCAAGGTCCGTCGACTCTACTGTTCCGCGCTTTTACAGGTCCCTTCATAACTCCCTGTTTCTGCGTAGCCACTTTCTCCAGCTGTAGTGTGACGTCACCGCGGTGAAGCAGGGACAAATATCGTGTGCTAAGCCTATGTTCTGCCGTAGCGATTTGCAAAGGAAAACACATTTTTAAATGCAATAAAAATAGACTACATACAGATACAATATGTACTCACTATAGCATTGAGTAGCACTTGAAGAATAGCTTTGCATCCACTATCTTAAAGAACATTCCTCCTCAGGAGTTCCTGTGTTTTTCTATTCAAAAACCGAATTCTGAAGTATGTCTTAGCTTTGTCGAATAGTTTCAAGAGCGAATTGTCTTTCTTAGGAGATAAAACGGTCGGCCAATCACATTCTTTTTCTTTTCTTCGATTCACAGTTTTTTGTGAAATGTTCGAAATATAACTTTATACTATTTTATTGCATCCATCCACCTGGAAGAAGGTGAAACGAGACCACCACATAGCCTCATATTACCACCATTGAACTTCGAAAGAATCGCTACTATCTTGAATCCTGAGACTTCAACTTTCGATATGATTTCGAAGAGTAATTATTTACTTTTCATAGTCTTATCGAAATCATAATGCACTGACTATTTCCACACATCTATTAAGCCTCGAATCATTGCCACCTGGACATTTCTGTGTGGTCCTAAAAATAAATAAACCTCTTGGTCATAGCATACGCGTCTATTAACATTCAATTCATCAAATATACTATAAGCACCGAAAATGTTTCCACACTCTGTAAGTAGCGCCCTTGCTGTCAAAATTTTCAAAACTGGGGTAAGAATACCAGAAAAAAAACCGGTAATTTTTGCATACAACGTCGAAATGTTGACACATTGGGTACGGGGATTCGAACTTGTAACCGCAGATGATTGTATAATTTATCAATGAGGCGTGTTGCGTTAATGCACAAATGATATCTTTATCAATCCATCTTAGTTTTTTCTTGCCATTTATTAGCATATTTACTTGGCCTAGTGTAAAACTTTTTCGTAATATATCATCACCCGGTTATTAACCGTTTTATTGAAACAATCACAATATTATATTTTAGAACTGGCCTTTGAAATCAATTCTTTATTATATTTGCTTTCCAATTCTTTTAACTTCGTTTGTAAACATATTATTTTGGTTTTGTACACACTGTTAGACTTCAGTTTTTCGTTCTCTTTACGCAAAAAGGAGAGCTCTTCTTTTGGTTTATGCCCCTCACTCTCCACAGAACAAACGGAAAATAACATAAACAAAGAGTTATTTTTTGTTTCAGTCACAATAGTTATTTCATCTGGCTGCACCCCAATGTCTGATTTGTTTTTTCTTTAAACACCTAATTTCCGTACATTTAATTATTTCATTATTTACATCAACACGGTTCCGTATGGTAATGGTAAATTTAGTGAAGGCACATCTTGTTTAAACTTTTTCTTCGGTAGAATATTTAGAAGCTCACATTTTAAATTATGTCCATAAGCTTCGGGAATAAAATGATCGGAATAGACGCTGGCGTTTTCAACTTTAAAGATGTCTTTCCGACAGTATTTCTTTTGCCAAACTTTCCGCAAAGGATCCGAGGGAAATACATGATAAATAACTTTGGAACCCGTAGTATTTCTACTATATAATTGTGACAAGTACTTAGTGTACAATTCGACATGCTTATAGGCTAACACGAGCACTACAGTAATTAATGTTTTCTTAATACAGGAAAGCAAGAATCACTCAATTTCCTGCAAAAATCAAAGAAACAAGCAAGGGTGAATGACAAGGACCTTGGGCGAAAGCTGTTTCTGCTCCCGCCGTGACGTCACAATTTTACTGCATCTTCGGTTTTCAAAGAAGGGTAGTTATGACGCGACCTTAAAAGAGGAAAGGAACAGTAGGGTCGACGGACCTTGCTATTTATTTATTCTTATATATATTCTTAGCCCAATAGTTTTTCTTTTCTTTCAAAATATTTATGATTGAATGGTTAAAATATTTAAATGAAAATCGACAAGTATAGATAAAGTGTAATAATACAAAACACTAAATATTTTCAAAATACTGGAGTATATCGAGTGAATATGTTAACTTCAAAGAGCATTTAAAAAATCGATTTATGAATCTGAAAAAAGAAATGAAATCTTTGAGTTTTACGTCCCACGTTTATGCCGGTTAGACTAAAGGAGACGGTGATGATGACTACTGAATGAAATGGTGGAATGAAGGAAGTGGGAGGAAACGGGAGAACCCCGAGAAAACCCACGCACGCGGTGTTTGTCCACCACAAAGTTCACTTGGCGGGGGCTGGGATCGAACCCGGGACCCCTAGCACCAGAGGTAAACGCTCTACCACTGAGCCACCGCGGCCCCTCGATTTATTAATCTGATTATGGATAATTGTAAAAAACATAGGTTAATTCACCTGTAAACGGATGTTAAATCGTAACAATCCTGGAAGTTTAGACGAATAAACATTCATGAGATAATTTTGTGTGAACTGTGAGAACGCAAAATCTTGCATACTAATAAACAAAAATTTTAAATTCCCAAACATGGGGAAGATACACATATATATTTTCAGCAAAGAAGAATTCCTTTTGAAAAAACATTTACGAGTTATTATTTCATCCAAGTGTATCCAAAACACACTACGAATTCGCATGGCAGTACATATATATCTTGTTGAATCATTTTAACTAATCTCATCCATTAACTGATGAAGATGCCAGGTTCCATCTAAACAGTTCTTTGGTCCTATTAAAGTAAAGTTAGTTAACCATTATCGAAAAATGCATGTAAAAGAATATTCATTAGTCTTTATGACGTAGTGGGATGTTACACAAGACGTCTGTAGAACATAATCATGTTCAAAACAAAATATAAGAATGTAAAGGAATACTGATCTTGAATACTTCCAAGGAAATTCTTGAAGTCCAACTCCTAATGCTTATAATAGGATAATAAAATTTTGTTAACACAAAATCAACAATGCGTGACAACAATATATAGGCATATTATAAATGTAATCATCTCTCATTATGCAAAATTCCATCGGAAACAAACGCCTAGCCTGGGCGTAATGGATGCTCATCGGCACTTCCATAATGTCCACAAAATCTGCAATAGTATAAATCAACATGTTCATTAACGACACATGTATATTTATCGTAACATTCACACATTCGCCATCTCGAACTGTGACTTAACTAACGTATGCGTAAAATATAATCCTATTAGCAATTCATTGCGATGACCATGTATAGAAGCATAATAACAAGTAATTCCTTAGGATGTCAAGATAAAGACACATGATGTAAACATTCCTGAAATATTCATTATCGATGAAAATAGGACGCCATAAGTCGAAACATTGAAATAATATAAAGACTTTAATAACATTTCTCGAATAAGCTTTTTAACTTTTTAGCTGTAAATTCAAATAAATAGCTAACAACAAGAATATTAACGTGAATATTATTTCACCTAGATAGATTTTAAATTTTGGCATCGACATAAATGAATGGAAATTAGTTGGCATGGTATGAGTAATTAGTTCTCAAAATTGTATGCGTTCTTGTTCCACTAAAAAGACAAATGTTACAATTGCTGGAATACAATAAAAGAAATATTTGAAATATACCATAATACATGCTAACATAGTCTTAAAATACATGAGACAAAATATTAATACACAAATATTTCACAAGATCAAAATATCAGTTATACAGAAATACTTCAGATTCTTCGTGGAAATCTGTTGAAATATGCAAATGGCATTAATATGTATCATAAATTCACAAATGTTAAAATATTCATCAAGCATAAAACACATTATAATGGTAATACAATGAAACATCATTAAATTTTAATATTCAATATACACAGAGGCATATGTCTAAAATACGGGATATGAATACACAAGTTACAACGAAATTTCAATGTGTGCATAAAGAAAGGGAAAAATTTCCAATAATTACCGAATGATGGGTTAATTACTGGGGTGTCCAAGTATTTCATGGTTCACCACGCCGTGTCTACATAGAATGTAGCTTGGAAAATAAATTTAATCATCCCTTACTAATATACCCTAAAATTCCTTCCCGAAGAATCGGTCGTATCAAGATGCTAAAGAAGCAAAAAGAAATGTTAATAAGAAACCCAAATAGTTTGGATAGATTCCAAAAGAAATGTTTAGTTACGGTGACTACCGCAACCGAAGGATACGACCGTACGTCTTGAATACATATCTTCTTGTGTTTCCTATGACAAGGAAAAAACTACGTAAAATCTTAATGTAAAACATCTTAAAACTTAACAGTCTGCACTGTTTGACACATCTCGATATAAAATATCAATGTACCATATTGGACACATTCGTACCATATTCTGCAAACACACTTAATCATATTAAAAGTCAAAAACTTTAATAAAAAGTCTGCTGAACCTGTTTTTTTTTTCAAAATAGGACTCTTCTCAATAGAAGTCCTCCAGTCAAGTTCGGAACGATCAGTATGACAAATGAAGGTTGCCAGTAAGAAGTGTTGAAATAATATTTCAACAAAGGATCTCCTAAATATAAAAACAAACGGGTAGAATTTAAATTATTGGTTTGAACTTGCTTTACCTGGGAATCATCTTTCGGATTACCATTCACACTTTTCTTTTCTGCTTCCTCATTGAGTTTGGATAAATGAAATTTCCCGCTAGGAGTAAGAGAAGTAAGATTATTCGGAGTGTCAGGTGTTACTAAATTTAAATCTTGTAAAATGTGTTCTGGGAGTTGCCTTTGTGCCAAAGTTAACCAGATTTTGCGGGTTTCCGGCGTCGGATTCCAAAGTTTTGTCCTGTCCATGGAGTGCAAACCTATATATTCACCTGTCGTGGGATCGATAAGTTCGACAACACAATTATCAAGGGCTTTTACACAAAGAAAGGGTCCCCTGTAAACGTCGAAAAACTTGGAGATTTCTTTTTTTTAGGAGGTTACTAATATTCCGTTGTCTTAAAAAGACTAAGTCACCTTGTACCACTAGACGACGTCGTTGTTGGGTTTGATTCCATCGCTTGTTCCTCTTCCCGATGGTCGACTTTCTGCGGTGATCTGCCATGAGGAGTTTGTTTGACCAATCAATACCATCTTCCTCGTCAAAGTCTTCAGAAATCTGTAGGCCGAAATGTTTGAAAATAGGGCGAGAGAAATGAATGTTAAGATGTATACTCGCAGGAGAAACTCCGAGGCTCTCTGTAATAGAGTAATTATGTAACAAAACTGCCTGGGTTAAGTTCTCAGCCCATTGCTGATGTGACTGACTACACAACAACCTAAGAGTACAAAGAATTTCTTTATTAGACCGTTCTGTAATATTAGCTTGGGCGTGATAAGGTGTGGTGTGATGTACTTTAATATTGTATTCCTGCATCTTCGATAAAAATTTCTTACTGTGAAATACTGGAGCATTGTCAGTGAGGACAGCTTCCACTAGACCTAAGTGATGCATATAGATATCAAATAAGCATTTGAGAACTGCAGTAGCTGTAACAGATTTCAAAGGATAAGCTGTTCAGTATTTAGTGAATACGTCTACTGTAACCAATGCAAAACGAGCGCCACCTTTTCCTGTGGGGTATGGCCCAAGGAAATCTAAAGCTAACAATGCCCTAGCATATAAATAAGCATTAGTAGACAATAAACGTGCGGTTGGATGTTGATCCGGTTTGAATTGCATGCACTTGATGCAATCCCTGACGTGCTTCTTCACATCAGACCTCATCTTTCTCCAGTAAAATGACTTCGAAATAATTCTCACTGTTTTGTCAGTACCTGGGTGATGAAATTGATCATGATAAGCAACTATTACTTTCTCCACTAAAGATCTAGGGATACAAATTTTCCATGAATCAGGGAAATGAAAATCTCTGTACAATAAAATGTCATTGTCTAACTTAAAGAATTTTGTCCAGTTTCTGGAATTTCGAGGTAACTCCTCCATTACTTCACCTTCTAAAAAAGAAATAATAGGTGAATATTCAAAATCTTCATGTTGTAAACGGCAAAGTTCTTCAGGCGATACCTTAAGGATTTCATCTTGAATGACCTGTAAAAAATGAACACGTTTAGTGGGTAGATCTGTAGAAGGAAATAAACGTGAAAATGCATCTGCACACAAATTGTCGGAGCCTTTCTGGTAACGAATCTCATAATCCAGCTGCTGTAATTCAATACTCCACCGTAGAAGACGGGTGTTCCAAGGTTTGGCTTTGTCCAGCCAGCTGAGGTTTTTGTGGTCTGTAATGAAAATTACATGATGACCAATTAACAGTTGACGCCATTTTCGAACGGCAAAGATGATCGCCAAACGTTCTAACTCGCTCACGCTGTACCGGGATTCTGGTGACGTCAGACTCCTACTAATAAATTGGATTACTTTTTTCTTATCTCCTACATATTGATAGAGGACTGCGCTGATTCTGAGCCGAGAGGCATCTGATTCAATATAGTAGGGTAGGTCAAGATCTGGATGTGACAAAAGAACATCTTTACATATATCGGATTTAATATGCTGAAAAGCGTTTTCGTGGGCATCCTCCCAACGCCATTTCTTACCTTTTTTAAGAAGTTCGAAGAGTGGTTTCATTTTCTCTGAAAAATGAGGAACGAAAGAACGAGACCAATTGAAAAGTCCTATAACAGATTGTAGAGATTTTATGTTAGTAGGTCGGGGTAGGTTGCGTGCAGCTTCCACACTTTTGGGATCCTTTTCGATGCCTTCAGAGGTGATGAGAAAACCTAGGAAAGGAATAGAGTCTGTACAAAATAAACATTTCTCAATGTTGAGAGTAAGATTAAATTCTCTAAATTTCTGAAAAATTTGTTTTAACAGCTGAAGATGTTCTTCGAAAGTGTCAGTAAAACATGCAAGGTCGTCGATGTACCTTAATATTTTAGCGTGTAATTCGGGTCCTAATACTCTCAGTAACATACTATTCAATACACTACTACCATTTTTATAACCAAAACAAGTAACACGATACTGATAATGTTGGCCTTCAAAATTGAATGCGGTGTATTCCTGTGATTTGGGCGTAAGTAACGCTTGATTATAACTGCTCACTAAATCAAGGGAGCTTAAGAATGGTTTACACCTCACCTTCAGCCACAGGTCCTGTATACCTTCTGATTTAGTTTGTCATAATTCAATATACTTATTCGGCAAACGCAGGTCAACACATACTCTCGGTTTGCCATTTTTCTAAGGTACAACTAAGATGGGGTTACTGTGGATAGAATTGGAGTGGCAAATTAACCCTAGCTCTAATAATTTATTATACTCTTCCCGAACATCAGGTAAAAACTTATGTGGGATAGCGTACTGTTTTCGAACCAGTGGTTTGTCAGTCTTGACTTCCATTTCATAAACAAAATCCTTACAAAGTCCAGGATAGTTGGTAAAAATATCCTTATATTCAGATAAAAGAAAACGTAATTGTTTCTTTTTCTGTGGTGTAAGGTTGTGGGTTCGATTTACAGCATCTCGAATTTGTTCATCCGTAGCATGTTGCCTGACAAATGTGGACGCAGAGATCGAAAAGTTTTTATCGGCAATACCACCTTCTTCGTCGTCTGAAATTTCCTCTAATTCATGCTGGTCAGGTAAATGATCGACAAGAGTTTTTAAATTGTTATACTCCATAGAAATAGTACCCTGAGATAAATCTATTCTACTACTTAGAGCTGTGAGAGCATCTAATCCTAAAATAAGGTCGTGGTTAAGTGATTCGGTGACATAGACTTTCAAATAAATGGAAATGTTATCAATTTGCATTGTGATTAACGTATAGCCTCTAACTTTTCTTTTAACAGACCCACTCAAATCAACTAGGAAAATGTCATCGGTTGGAGTTAGCTTTGGTGCCGTGACGTCAGCACTTATACGTTTCCAAAGAGCCAAAGATAAAAGAGAGATCCGAACCTGTATCGCATAAGCATTCTACATCTGTATTACAAACTTTTACTTTAATTTTTGAAGAAATCTGAGTTGGCTTTGAATTAACATAGTGGTCTATACTACGGGTGTCCGATTCACAATCACTTCTGGCTAAATTTGGGTCTTTACAGTTACATATGTGTGTATGTGTTACATAAAAAATACTTATTTGGGCCTTCTGTAAAATGATTAACATTGGCTGATACTCGACCCCTAGTACAGCCTTTTAGCGGTTTCCCTGAGAATCAGAGTCTCGTTCGTTACGATGATTTGACCTTTTATAAACATGTTCGTTATTCCTATTCTGGTTGTCATTATTGCGAGCATACAATGGTTTATTACCTCTACCTTGCTTATTTCGGTTGTCATTTCTTCGATCTTTAGAATTACCATTACGTGGTTTTGGTCGTTTATTGTAATTATGGGGGTTACGATTCCGATTTTGTTCGTGGTTAGTATTCTGATTACGAGAACGTGGTTGTCGATCGTTGTTGTCACGATCATTTGCATTTCTCCTGTTCCAATTACCGTTTCTTTGAGCCTTGGTATGAATAACTTTCTGATTGTAATACATGTCCTGATTATTATTACCATAACCGAAAGATCTCTGATAGTTTTGAGGAGTTTGATTCTGCCTATTGTTCGAATTGTTACCCTGCGGATGTTTTTCCTCTCTAGTTTGCTGAAAATAGAATGTTTCTAATTTCTGAATAGACGCCAAAAATTCCCTAATATTAGTGCAAGAATGTAAATAAAGTTCTGTACGAAATCTCTGAAGTAACATATGTATAATGTCTGTTAATATCAAATTCTCGGGTAATTGCGATGTCAGTTCCCTAAGTTTGTTAAACTGATCTAAAGCAAAAGCATGTACTGAATCATGAGTCTTAGGATTCAATTGAGTTGGTTTACAAGCTGACAGCCTGTGCTGTATCGTCGCGTCTCCAGCGAAAGATTCGACTAACGCTTTTTTTAACCTCTTCTAAAGTTTTAAATTCCTCATTACGTGTGTAGTATCAGCTTAAGGCTACACCCTCCAATACATGAGGTATGGGTTGTACTAAGGCTTTTTCTGACAATTTAGCAACTTCCGCGGCTAATGCTAACTTACGCACAAATGTGTGTACTGACTCAGTAGCGGGATCACCTTTAAACTTAGGTAATTACGCAATAATTTTTCGTGTAAGATGGTCTTTCAATTTAGTTGTTTCTACTTCCCTATATCTAGTTTCACGATTATTACGTCTAAAATTTCAATTGGTAATGAGCTTAACATGGGTTTCGTCGCTACTGCAGTAGGAACGCCGCTACTTCTACACGGGTACCGTTATTTTGGAAAGTGGTTGTCCTGATTACATGTATGTCCTTTTTTGGTTGTGATTACGTGTTTGGTACAGTTTGGAAAGTTCCTGTTTTCTTTTTTTGGCTGTGATTAAGTGTGTATTGTTGGAAAGGTCGTGTCTCTTTGTCGAGTTTGTATACGTGTATGTAGAGGTAGTATACTGGATATTTTTAAAAATAATAATTGAAATTTAAATTTGAATTTTAATTGGTTCGATTTGAATTAAATCTGTTGATATGTTAGTTAATTAGAATATTGGTACATATGATGAAACGTTATTCCGTAGCAGTGATTAAATTAATAATAATAATATTGAATAAATTTACATTATTGACATTGAGATGAAGATCCCCAGTTCGAATCTCGTATTATACAGACTGGGTTTGACTAATAGAAACTTACATTGATATATATATATATATATATATATATATATATATATATATATATATATATATATATATATATATATATATATATAATTTGGAAAAATGAAATCTTTGAGTCACACGGTTATGCTGGTTTTTATATTGCTTCGCTTTACAAAGAAAGCTCTTAAAAGTATATACAAAGTGGGAAGAAACCATTTTATAAAGGATGCTGGGAATGAACCCGGGACACTTAGGACCAGAGATGATCGCTGTATGATAGGTGGGAAATATTTATTCATGTGGGAGATAGGAAATGTGTGTGGATTGAATAGTTTATTTATTTATTTGTGAATATTCATTTTTATTGATTTTGTTCCTGGCTTATAGTTAACTCAGTTCTTACAGCATGTTTTTAAGTTTGAAATGTGGGGAGACTGAATTGTTCTTCCGTCTCTCACAGAGGCTATCTAGAAATTAACACTCAGTTTTATTTATTTATTTATTTATTTTTTGCAAAAGGACATGTTCCCGGGTACTTGACCTATACACGGTTTCTCTTGCTTCCGTTAGAAGTCTGAGTGGCGACACACATAGTTATAGAGTGGTATGTGGTTAAAAGTGGAAAGTGTGCACTTTCTACTTTTATGTCCCATTTCTAATATGTACTGAAATATCCTCCATTAACTATGATTGACATCGAGTTATTTATCTACAGTGATGAAGATAGATAGTTAGATATTTAATGTTTCCTCCCTTTACAAGCTGTTATGGACAAACACATAAATGTATTTTTGTCGATATCTGATTTTGGCAACGTGAAAGTTTTACTTGTAACCATTTCCTTAATTAGTTGAGAAAGTGTATATATTTTAGAACCGTATGGTATATTGTAGTTGTACATGACCCAATGGCGACAACATCTCGCGATTGAGAAAAAATGGTAGATTTTCCTTGAAAGGTCATTTAGTGTTAAGATGCCTACCCCAGTCGATGAACTTGTAAATAAAAATTTTTAGATTTCCTGGCGGAGGACTGATCACTGAATAATTTGATTGTATCCATTTTAAACATGATGAACGAGGTTATCGGACATGTTGACTTTATTTATAATTAATGAAAAACGGTTTTTGAAAACATGATGAAAAGATGATAGAGGGGGGAACACATTGAAATGCCTTATAAATACTACACAAATAAAGATGAATATTATTAATATTTACATAGTGCACGAGTGCCTATTGAAAGAAAAGTTTATTTGTTCTTGTGTCTGTTTTGAAGTTTTTTGTTTTTTTTTCGGTCTTTGATTCTGACAGAAGGAAGTTTGATTTTTAAGGTGAGAATCTTTTAACTTTTTTTTAATGCTAAACTTGCTTGTATTACCCATTTAATTATAATGGGAAGAGTTTTTGACTATTTATTGCGAGCCACACGAGTTGCTTTTGAGAAATTGAACTCAGGACTAATTGCATTGTAGATTTATCAGGAAATAAACCTAGGACCATTTTGTAATAAAAGCAAGAGGGATAGGATTTGACAGACCGGGATCGGTGGAAATGTAATTTCGATTTTTTATTACTACAGTTATTATTATTATTATTATTATTATTATTATTATTATTATTATTATTATTATTATTATTATTATTATTATTATTATTATTATTGTAGGAGTACATATTTTGGGGGAGTTGAGATATTTTACTTAAAATATATGAATGAACGAACATTTGTAAAAAGAATATACTGGTCTTTTCTACCGTAAGAACCGTCACGTTGATTTTACCAAGGGCTAAAGACGAACCATTTACCTGTAGAGTTTTATTTGCTTAATTACAATATGTTTGATTGATTTCTTACGAATTTTAACTGTAATACATATTGTTACACCGATTGTGTACTGAAATGTGATCGCTTTACACTTTAAAATCAATTATATCCGATATATTTTTCCACTACAGACGGGGTTGAACTGAACAATGATGTAATTTAGAAATTTGCCGATAGATGTCATAGAAGTACGCTTGGTAACATATTGATAATCTTTTAGGAAAGCAAATGTTTGAACACATTTATATATGGACTAGGACTAGTATTCGCAGAAAGAAAGAAAAAATGTTCCAGTTTTGGGGTAGGGAGGGAACCCACTGTCCTAGAGTTTTTGTAACTTATATGTGGATGCCTAGTACTTTTTTTTATTTACGTGTTTTAATAGTAAATATTACTGAATGTTATTTATTTGCGGGGTGGTACCCCCATAACGTAAACAATAGCTTTAATGTTAAGAAAGAGAGAGAAAGGATGAAAATTTTACGGGTGAAGCCCTCCCCTAAATACATTGGTTATTGAAGATTGTCTTTTGATTTTGAAAACTTGTTGTGTATTTTCGAAGTGAAAAAGAATTATGTACTCCTATTTGTACCATGTCCCATACAATTGTGCGGCTTTTGCTTGTTAGTCAGTTAGTTAGGCTCTACATAGATTTTAGCAGTATTAAAAAAATAGATTGAACATATATTGTATTTTCAAAGCGAAATGAAGTTATGTATGGCTATCCGTAACATGTCCCTCCCATTAACTGATGGGGGCTTTTTCACATTAGTTAGGGTTCACCCTGAGATTTTAACAGTATTAAAAAATAAATTGAACACATATTATAGCGAAATGAAATTATGTACGGGTATTCGTAGCATGTCCCTACAACTGATGGGGGCTCTTGCCCACTAGATAGACCCCCTACATTTTAACAGTATTAAAAAATAATTGGACACATATTATATTAGAGCAAAATGAAATTATGTAGGGATATCCGTAATATGTCCCTCCCATTAACTGATGGGGACTTTTCCACATTAGTTAGGGTTCACCCTTAGATTTTAACAGTATTAAAAAATAAATTAAACACATATTATATTATAGCGAAATGAAATTATGTATGGCTATCCCTAGCATGTTCCTCAACTGAGGGGGCTCTTGCCCCTTAGTTAGGTACCCTACAAGTGATGGGGCTTTTTTTCTGAATAGGTAATTGTATACTGTAATAACATGATGATAATTATGTCCAACTGAAGGTGCCTATGTGTTGGTGGGTAGGTAGGTCCCCCTTAGGGCTTTGTAACATAATGAACGTGTGCTGGATTACTGATAGAAGAAGCTATGCCCCACAAAGTATGTTTTATTGACAGAACACAAGTGCGATAAGGGTTCATGGTACTTATTCAATGCTATCAGTAGTATTAAAAAATTAAAAAGATAAAATTAGTAGGATTAAAAAGAAATATAGCATACTTTACCTTTAAAATATAGAAATATATATTCGGGACCATCGACGGAATACGTGAACACGGCACACGGGCTAAACTAAACTGAGGTCTAATTTAAAATTCTTCCGCTAGGTGTCACTGTTAGTGGTGGTGGGAGAACACTTGATAGAACATGATATAACCTGCATTTGATGTGTTCGCTTATCATTTTTTCTTATGTCAGCGTGCGTTAAAGTTCACAGAGAAAGCTTCCCCTGATTATTAAATCTATTTTAATAGTATTAAATAAAGTACATTGGATTATCACTATATTTATTGAAGCCCATTGTATTCCAGACATTGAAGCTTTGCTAATCATTGAGTGGTGGTAGCAAGCCCATTAAAAGTACCGACGCAGAGTTGAGATTTCTTCTTCTTTTTTCTGGTTTTGTGAACGAACAACTAAGGCTTGAAAGGTGTGTATTTCTTATGGTTATTGTGATTTTTTTAATTGTACTTGAGTTGTATTTAACCAATATTAATGAACAGAGAGAGACTTTTTGTGTGTGTGGATATTTTAATTGAATAGTTTACAACTCAATATAAGTGAATATATTTACAGATTTTTCATAAATTAAACAGATTGATTTCTATTTACATATCATTATTTGGTCTAGGAATTAATTCGTGCGGTTGGTACGCACACATTGAAGCTGTAGTACAAACACAAAATACATAAATACCTTAAGAAAAATATTGTCCATCGCTAGCCACCACTTTCGCCCATCTGTCAGGCAATGTACGGATTCCGTGGCGAAAGAAGTCCTCATCCTTGGAAGCGATCCAGTCAGAGACCCATGTTTTGATATCTTCTGAAGAAGTAAACCGCTGTCCAATCAAATCGTTGTTCATGCAATCGAACAAGTAGTAGTCCGAAGGAGCAACGTCTGGTGAATATGGCGGGTGGGGTAAAACTTCCCATCCGACATTTTCTAAATAGGTTTTGACCGGTTTTGCGACATGTGGGCGAGCGTTATCATGTTGAACAATAAGTTTATCATGTCTGTTCTCCCATTCTGGTCGTTTTCTGGCCAGAGCTTGCTTCAAACGCATTAATTGTCGTCGATAACGTTCTCCATTCATAGTTTCACCCGGTTGCAGCAGCTCATAGTACACCACACCTTTCATATCCCACCATATGCACAGCATAACCTTTGCACAGTGAATATCTCGTTTTGGTTGTGATGGACCTGGTTCACCTGGTTTCACCCAGGCCTTTTTTCGTTTAGGGTTCTCGTAATGGATCCACTTCTCATCACCCGTAATAATTCGATGCAGAAACCCCTTTCTGCTCTGTCGTTGAAGCAGCAATTCGCAAATGGTTTTTCGTCTTTCAACGTCTCTGTCTTTCAATTCATGTGGAACCCAATGTGACATCTTTTGAATCATTCCCATGGCTTTCAAGCGTTTGGAGACTGTTGTTTGATCAACGCCTAATGCTGCTGCAAGTTGTTCCTGCGTTTGACACGAATCCTGCTCGAGCAATGCTGTCAATTCTTCGTCTTGAAATTTTTTGGCTGTCCAGCTCGCTCTTGGTCTGGCAAGCCGAAATCACCACTTCTAAACCGTCCAAACCACTTCTGACACGTTCGCTCAGCTAGAGCATGGTCACCATACACTTCCACCAAAATACGATGACTTTCAGTCGCACTTTTCTGCATGTTAAAGTAATGTAGCAGGACACCCCGCAAAAACACTTTATCAGGCACAAATTGCGCCATGTTCACTTAACTACAAACTGGTGTTGTTGACGCTTTAATCCACTGCCCTATATTACGAACGATACGCGATGACAGGGGTTTGCAACACATGTGTGGATACACGGAACTGTGGGACGCTCCGTTCGTTGCGCCATCTCTTGTCCACCCGCACGAATTAATTCCTAGACCAAATATTTAACTAGAGATTTAAAATAAGTGATATGCTTTTTTCTGTACATATTATTATTATAATTTAACTATAGATTAAAAGTAATTGAATGGTCTCTCTCTTTTTATATTAAAGTGATATATTAACGTAAACTTGATTACTCAAAATAGTTTTTTATTTGTTTTATTTTTAGATGGATTTCTTCTGCCCAGCTGAAGAATTAAACATGATAGATGAAATCTACCTGCAAGAGGTCTTGCGCGGTCTCAACGAGTACCCGAGGGTTTTTAGTACCTGGAAATCCATTATGGAATTGAACAGGCTTGGCCATCGGGGATCGGGGAGATGCGAGGCCATATTGCGGACTCTTCGTGCCTTCGAAGGTAATGATATATTGCTCTTACCGCACTGTGTATCGAGTGCGGACGTACTGGATTTGTTTGTGTACGGGTTTTTTCGTAATAAAGAAACGTATGAATTGGCTTTAGATAAAGTTATGTATTTATTAGCTTGTGGGGAAGGTCAGGTGGATAGGATAAAAGATACTGAGTTATCTAACTTTTTGATTTTGGCTCGCGATTTGTTTTGGAACCGTGCTTAATCTCATCTGAAAATAATGCCATAGTCATGACCCCTCAAAAAAATCATAACTTGAGTCCTAATAATTTACATTTGTTAACTAATGAAGATTTAGCTTTTCTAAATGATAAAGCAGATGGGATTGGCAATCTAAATTCCGTTGAAATACCAATTGAAGAAGAAATGAGGAGATTGGTTGAAAATGAGGACAATGCTGTGGTTATACCCACGCAGCAGGTCCAGGGAGAAAATCCTGTATACAATTTCCCTGAACAGTGTGTACAGGATATTCATGACTATGGGAACCAAATGATTTTTTCTCCTCAGCCCGGTCCGTCATATGCTAGTGTTCCACCAATGGTTGGACATGGCAACATGAACAAGAATAGTACAAGTAGTACTACAGGTAGTCTTAATAGTGGTAGTACAAGTGGTAGTAGTAGTGATAGTAATGACGGACAAAATCAAAGAAATAGTAATTTCGAAGTTGTAAGACAAAGCAGACAAAGGTTTCGTAAGTTTCATCTTACGGGCCATGAAATTGCCGTCAGACCTGTGGGTGATGAAAGGAATATTAATAACCCAGAGGCCTATATCGAAAGTTTAATTGATTTTGCGTTGGAACATGTGATCTCCAATGCACGCCCCATGGACTACATTGGTTTATACATAGAAAGTAGTAATAGTACTAATAACAAACCAGTGTATGTGCCGTTTAGAAGAAAGAGCAATTTCTCTGCTAGAACAGTCCTCGCTTCAATCGAACGTGTATTAAATTCGAATGAAGTGTTCTTTTTGGGCCAAGAAGTTTTGTTTCGATTTCACATAGCTGAGAATTTGCACGGCCAGGGAAGAAATACTACATCGAGTGCCGTTGACAAGTATGGAAAATGCCAAGATTACTTGGAAAAGCGATTTATTCGCATTGAAAATAAAAATATGTACTGTCTCCCCATGGCCATGATATATGGGATAACAAAATATACCTCAAGTAGTCAAGTTTTATGTAATTTAAGAACAAGAGACTATGATAAGTGGCTTTTTAAACCAGTAGTTCTCTGCGAGATGGCAGGTGTTACGTTCAAAGTAAGCAAGGTTGTGACTTTTCCGATTTGGAATCCTTTCAGGCATATTTGAAAGGAGAGTATCAAATCGTGGTTTATGAGGAGATTGAAAAGAATAATCGGGAATATATAGTACGTTACCCGGGAGAACATGCAGAAAATAAGATTTTTATCCTGCGGGAGGCCGATTACTTTTCGGTCTTTGCCGGACATGCATGGAAGAAGAAAACACTAGCGAATGTACCCATACTGACGCTGAGTGTGCTCTCACAGGAACATTTTGCACTCCAGAGTTACACCTTGCTCTTAAAAAAGGTTACAAAATAAGCGATATACATGAAATATGGGTATTTGAACTCTTAGATCCTGAAGAGTGGAATTCAGGTGGGCTATTCGGGACCTATGTGAATTCCTTCCTTCAGATGAAGCAGGAAGCCTCTGGTTTTCCTGCTTACTGTACCACTGAAGAAGACAAACATAAATATATCGATGAATATTATGCCCATGAAGGCATACGATTAAATTATGATAATATTAGGATGAACCCGGGATTGAGGCAATGTGCGAAACTATACCTCAATTCATTGTATGGAAAGTGGGGGCAACGCACAGACATGTCACAGAGTATAATCGTTAGTGATGAGGTCACATTTCTTAGGTATTTAACTACGACAAGGTATGAGATTCAAAGTGTGGTACCAATTGATGATGACCATCTCATTCTCACATACAGAGACATTGAAAATGAAAACGTTCCGTTAGAGTTTTCCAATGTGATACTAGCCGAATTTATTACTTCGTGGGCTAGACTTAGACTTTACGAACTACTGACGACTGTAGGACCTGACAGACTAATCTACTGTGACACTGACAGTATCATGTACCTACAGAAAAATATGAGGAACCCTTGTTACCGCTCGGAAACTATTTGGGTGATCTGACAAATGAAATTCCTGAAGGTTGGGAGTTTACAACCTTTATAGGTCTAGGCTGTAAAAATTATGCAATGCGGCTAACAAATGTCCAAGGGGATGTTCGGCATATATTCAAAATTAGGGGGATAACACTAAATGATAGGACCTCTCAAAAAATTAACTTTGAGAGTTTCTATAAATTAGTGTATGGACAATTAGAGTCCACAGTAATAGAAAACCCAAATAGCATCGTTCGTAGACCGGGGTTCCGTATCTTTAGCTGTAGAGAGACAAAGACACACCGTGAGGTCAACAAAAAACGAAAACGTATTGACGAACCTGACATAACTGACGATGAACCAATACAAAAACGTGCAAGTGTACCTTACGGTTATAGAACCACGAATGAGTGAATGTGAGTTGTATGAATGTCTCTTTGTGCAATGAAACCCCAAACAATCATCGAATGTAAAAAAATATTTATTTTTTAATTTATTTCTAATTTATTTTAATTTATTCCTAATTTATTTTTTTATATTTTCGTTTGCTGTGCAAACAATATATAAACTAGTCATTTCAAACTTTAATCTTATATCCCAGTGGTTTTTTATTCATTTCGTTTGCTGTGCAAACAATATATAAACTAGTCATTTCAAGCTTTAATCTTATATCCCAGTGATTTTTTTATTCATTTTCTTTACTGTGTAAACTTTGCCTTTGTATTCTTTCGTTTCCTATTTTTTACGGATCGTACCTTTTTTATACTCTCCTAATAAATTAGTCGGAGCAACTTATTTTATGGATCGATTTCTATGAAATCTCCAATTATTTATTGGTTCGTATGCCAGAGCATACTAGTTGTAAAAATGTTTCGAAAATATTTTTAAAATTGCGAACATTTAAATTCCTATCGAAACTCTGCTTATGTATTGGATCGTTTGCTGTGCAAACTCGTTTTTAAAAATAGATTGTGAAAATATTTAATGTATGAGTGTGAGTGTGTATATAAAGCAGAGTCTCTATTGTATGCATTCATTTGATTACAAGATGTTAAAGTTTCAACATCCCTCTAAAATTTTAATTGCTGGCCCTTCAAGGGATGGTAAAACTTGTTTTGTTAATCGTTTACTTAATGAATGTGATCAATGTTTAGTATAAAATTTAATGATATTGTTTGGTGTTATGGTGCAGTAATACCAAAATTAGACGCAAATGCAAAAATACGTTTTGTAGATGGAATACCTGACATGAATAATTTTGAAATTAAAGAAAATTCATTATTAATACTTGATGATTTAATGTCGGAAACTAATGGCGATGTTGCTAATTTATTTACAAAGTACGCACATCATAAAAAGTTAACTGTAATATTTATTATTCAAAATTTATTTTCAAAAGGAAAACATGCACGTGATATTAGTTTAAATGCACATTATATTATAGTATTTAAAAATCCACGTGATAAATTACAAATACAATATTTATCAAGGCAAATTATGCGTCGGTATAGTAAAGAAGTCGTGAGTGTGTTCAAAGAAGTAACACGGGAGCCTCACACTTATTTATTATTTGACTTGACACAAAAACAAGCGATCCGTTGCGAATACGTACAAATATTTTTCCGAATGAAATCATGTATGTGTACGCTAACGTAAAAGACATGCATACAGAAATTTTTGTTTAGTCTGCATCAAGATGTTAAAGGTGAAACAACACTACAGCACCTCCGTGCTCTGTGCAAATGCAAAAATGCAAAACGAAAACAAATTTTACAAAATGCTTCAGGGAATTTAATAAGAACAATATCTCAAGTAGCTAAAAACACAATAAAAGGAAACATTCCTTTAAATTCTCGTCAGAAGCAACGTTTACGTAGACATAAAAAGATCTTACGTGCTCTATCTCAGCAACGTACTGCATTGAATAAAAAGAAAAAGTTGTTACTACAAAAAGGTGGTGCGCTTCTACCGTTAATCTTGAGACCACTTCTTGCAGCAGTAGGAAATAGTATTTTTAGTCGTTAAATATGTCAGAATTACGTAAAATGATTTTAGTTCCTGAAAATGCTGTACATGAAATTCAATCGAATCTTAAATCCATAAATTCACATCAGTCACGTTAAGATGAAGAAATGAGTAACATCTTAAAACGTCATGATCTTAGTGTACAACAAAAGTGGAAATTATATCAACAAGTTTTGCATCGTTATTTACAGTATACATCTTCTTCACATACACCTATTTCTTTACCTATCATTCAAGAAGAAGAAGAAGAAGAAGAAGAAGAAATCATCATCAAGTTCCAAACAAGATAGCAATACTTCTGTTTTACCATTTGTATCAGACATTTTACAATCAGTACCGAAAACACTTCGTAGGAAAACATATCTATTATTAAAACAGTTGACAAGTTCTGATTAAATTCAGTGGGACAGGTCTGGCATTAAACGTATTCAAGGAAAAACAATACCAGGTTCAAATATTATAGATTTAATAAATGATGTTCGTACAAGAAAATATTCAAGAAATCCTATAGGTATGCATGAATTTAAAAATTTATTAGATCTTAATGTTCCTAAAGAATTTATTGGTACACCTATTAGCACACCAGCATCAAAAGTGAATAGTAGTAGTAGTAGACAACGTATTCGTAAAGTAAGAAAATCTACTAGTCCTGCAGTAGTTGCTAATTTATTTAAACACTGGAAAGAATATAGTATGTAAAATGACCAAATTATCAAAAATATATTATGATTATTCAAATCCTGATTCTTTATCAAGTATACAAACATTACAACGTGAAAAATATCTAAAAAGAAAATTAAAAATTGGTTAGCTTCTCAAGATGCTTATACATTACATGCACCAGCTCGTAAAGTTTTTGAACGTAAAAAGTATTATGTTAGTGCACCAAATGAAACATTACAAATGGATTTAGCAGATATGCAAAATATTACAAACTATAATAATAATTATAAATATATATTATGTTGTATTGATATTTTTTCACGATATGCATATTGTGTTCCGTTAAAACAAAGAAAGGTCCTGAAATGGTAAAAGCAATAACAAAAATTTTTAAAAATTTCAAGTTACCTGTGTTTAACGTACAAACAGATTTAGGCGGTGAATTTTATAAGCGTCATGTAAAACAATTGTTTAAAGAATATGAAATTAATCATTATAGAGTTCATTCCGAAATTAAATGCGTGTTAGCAGAACGTTTTATACGTACATTAAAAGAAAGATTGTATTGTTATTTTACTGCAAAGAATACTTATCGTTATATTAATGTATTAGATCAAATTGTAAAAAAATATCATTCATACCATTCAAGTATTAAAATGGCACCTGCACAAGTAAATGATTCCAATGTGAATCAAGTGTGGGAAACATTATACGGGAATAAAAAGAATAAAAAGAAAATAACATGTAAATTTAGTCCGAGTGATTATGTACGTGTTAGTAAGTATAAACATATATTAGAAAAAGGATATTTACCTAAATGGTCACAAGAAATATTTATTGTTGACAAATGTATTAAGTCAGATCCTGTCACTTACAAATTAAAAGATTGGAACGGTGTAGAAATTAAAGGAATATTTTATGCACAAGAATTACAAAAAGTAATTATAAATTCAAAGAAAACATCTCATTGAAAAAGTATTACCAATGAATTTGATTTCTTTTCTATACCAATGACACAAACAACTATTGAAGCAACTACAAATGCTGAATATCGTCCTATTTCCACATTAACCTCAGAAGGACCTATTGAATTTTGTTATTCCGGGAGAAACAGGTGAATTTATTCATCCCGCATATCTATATCTTTATGTACGTTGTAAAATTACTAAAGCTGATGGTACAACTTTAGCTAATGATGATATTGTTGCACCCGTAAATAATTTCTTACATTCTTTATTTAGCCAACTTGATATTTCGTTAAATGATAAATTAATTAGTTTTTCATCAGGATCTTATCCTTATCGTGCATACATTGAAATATTATTAAATTATTCTTATGATGCTTCTCAAACACATTTAGTATGTGCCATGTGGCATAAAGATACTGCAAAAAATTTTAATAAATTAGATAATACAAATGCTGGTTTTCAAAAACGTGCTAATATAGTGAAAAATAGTAAATCTTTTGAAATGTATGGACGTCTTCATACTGATATTATAAGTTTAGATCGTATTCTCCCTAACAAAGTAGGTTTACGTGTAAAACTACATCGTAGTAAAGATAATTTTTGCTTAATGTCTCCTGAAAATACAAGTTATAAAGTTGTACTTGAAGAAATTATTGATGTAGCTGCAGATTTAGCTATACAATTAAATGTACGAATGGGTTCGGAAACAGCCAAGTTACCTCTGACGAGAGTGGAAACAAGATCTTATACTATACCTGCACAAGTAAAGTCTTACAGCATTGATAATCTTTTCCTGGGTAATGTTCCTAAAGGCCTGATTATTGGTTTCATCTCCAACACAGCCTTCAATGGGAAATCACATCTTAATCTCTTTGAATTTCGATACTTTAACGTTAACAAACTGCTATTACAAGTCGGTTCAAAATCATTTCCTCCCAACCCCCTCACTCCTGATTTTAATAATTAATACCTTCTAAGTTACTATACTTTGATTTCAGGTATTGGTATATATCATCAAAATTATTCACATACTGTTACTCTTGATGAGTATCCAAACGGATATGCTCTGTATGCTTTTATTCTATCTCCAACAGGAACTTTAGATGATAACACGTGGGATGTAGTACGCGATTTCCCTGTAAATTTAAAAGTATCATTTTTGGAAACTTTAACTGAGCCTGTTACATGCATTGTGTACGCGGAATTCGATTCTTTAGCACAAGTAGACTAAGACAGAAATATTTATACTGATAACAACTTCTAATTTATTCAGTTGAGTACAATGCGGGTTGTTGTTCACTTCTCGGCCTATCATGATAATGAAGATGACTTTATTATAAAAGAGCTAGCCATTGTAAATCCTGACGTTCCCTTTTTCCAAAATTGGGTTTTTGAACCACCATTTCCTTTAAATAAGTTAGCTGAGCCAATCGTAAGTACAAACAAATATCTAGGTGAGAATGTGTATGGCATTACCTGGCACGAAGGGGATGTAGAATATTCACATCTTAAGGAAATACTTCAGACATATTGTTCAAATACTACAACCATATACAATACGGAATAAATAGAAAGTGTTTTCTTCAAGAAATTCTTCAAAGAGAAGTTACAAATTTAGAAGAAATAAACTGTCCAAAGTATACTGCATTAAGTTTTCACGTTCATCGGTGTGCACATAATAAGCATCGTTTCGGACAATATAGGTGTACTGTACATGAAGCATTACTGTATAGTGAATATGTGAAAGTGTATGACTATGTGTTACATGTGAATAACAGTGATAATTACATACCTACTACAATTAAAAATAATAATAATCTTCATCATGTATAGTGACGAATTATTAAAAGTGTTACTAAGTGATAAAGTAACAGGTGCAAGTGTTACTGGAATTTACCCTATTGACAAACTTCCTGTAACGGTAAAACCTCCTGCGGCACTTGTGATTAATCTTGATACATCTGATTCTGCTGGTTCCCACTGGGTTGCAGTGTACATCAGTAGGAAAAAACATGGATTCTACTTTGATAGTCTTGCTATGGACATTCCCAAGGAAATAAAAAAATTTTTGTCGAAAAATACTAAAATATACTTTACAAATATTCAACAATATCAACATGATAATTCTGTGTAATGTGGCTGTTTTGTTTTATATTTTCTGCATCATATTATTCGCACTCAATCATTTGAAAAGTGTTTAAAATTGTTTAACAAGAAAAATTTGAAAAAGAATGATGATATCGTTTATAAACATGTAAACAAAATTTTAAAAGGAAAACACAATTAAGTTTTTATTTTTTATATTTATTATATATTTACAATAATTTTTTTAAAACTTACACCCATGCATTTTATTTACTATTGCTCATTACAATCTTGATAATGCATTAGTTAATGCTGTTGATCTTTCATATTTCCACCAATAATTTAACTGTTGTGCATTACGATATGCACATCCTGATTTCTTTACAATAGTTGTGTGAAAAGAACAATATTCATTAAATGTATTTCCACATAATTCATTTAATGAAGGACAATGTTTTGTTTTTAATCAATGACATTATCTAATGCAAATATGTTTTTAATCCAAAAAGATTTCTCTGAAACCTGTACAATAAAAGGTTGAATTCTTTGCGCATAATTGATATACAAGGTTTCGTATGCATGATACAGTATATCCAGTTTTGCTATTCCATTTCAATCCATGTAAATTTAATGTTAACCAGTGAATTTGTTTTTGACATCCTAGTGATAATAAATTATATTCTACTGGTGATTTTACCAAGCAATGTAAATTTACTGTATCATCACATGCCGTTAAACAAAACTCACGAATAATAAATTCGTTATCAGACATTTTAAAACTTTGAATATCGATAATATATTGATTTACACATGGTGAAATTTCATTTGTATGAAAAATAAAAACGGAATTATCTGTCCAACAAATTCTGTATTTTGTAAAAGATCACAAGTTTTATGCATAAAGCATAGAAGTGAGATTTCACTATGTTCTTGTTCAAACACTTCAAAGAGTTCGCTAAGAGTTTTATCAAGAGATAAATACTTCACTGCAAATGTTTCAGTATTATGAAAATGTCTACATTCATATGGAAGATTTAACTTGCATGTTACGTTCCCTATTTTAAGAGATAGAATTTTCGTTCCATTCATGATTACTTCTGGAGTCCAATTCATCTTCTCAACCATGGTCCTAATGATGAAATGTGCATCATAGCCCTTAGAATTATGGGCTACACATGTTACTGATTTAATGTTTGGACGACGTTGCTGAAGATGTTTTAGAAAGTCTTCTATTACATTTTCTCCGTCAAATATATTTTCTCGTTTTCCACAAACGATACAATTATTTTTGATGTTTTTATCTTCATAACAACGGTAACATGTATGTTGACTAACCAAGACATTAGGTATATGCTTATATATGTTTGCGTCCTCCTCTTCTATTTTCGTGTCTTGTGTACATTCAATATCATAAAACACAATCATAGCTTTCTTCTCCACGATAATTTTTTCGTTGGCTTTTTTTGATTTTCTTCTTTCATTCACTTTCATGTAACATTCATGATTGGGTGGTACTATATCATAGCAAATATTGCAATAAGTTTCTTCACATACGTGAGAACGTTTTTCTTTCACTACATAAATTTTCAAACACTGGGCACAACATTTCACAATGAAACATAAAGGCTTTCCATTTTGATACGGCGCTGACTTGTGATAGTCATAGCATGACTGGCCATAAAATTCTCGATTACAATCATTGCAAGTAATATGGGTTTCTTTAAAGTCACATGGTGGCTTCTGATGACAACGATAACATACAGCTGTACAATGTTTCAAATGTGCATGCTTGTTTTCATATTTCTTATGACAACTTTCGCAATAATAACTACAACTAAAACATGCTGTCAAGCTTTCAATGACGTTGCAATGGTTATCTACGAAGAGTAAGTTTAAAGGTGTTCTTTCATTATCACTTCGTGGTGCTTCAAACATAACATCACTTCCTGAAAAGCCCCTATACACTGTAATTTTATAATCCTTTAAGTATTCCTGAAATTTACGAATTTCAGGAATTCCACCACCATGACTGAGATCTACATCAGCAGATTCAAATAGGTCTTCTGCTTCTTTTTCAATTATATATTTATATTGTTTTACATATCTTCTGTATTCGGCTTGATTTCTTCCCTTGTATTTTTTTAATCCAATGGCAACGATGATTGCATGTGCTAAACACCTTGTACCTTTGTTCTTAATTGTAACAATACCACGTTTTGCCTTTACATATTCCTCGGTATTCATAATATGTTGTTTCAATCCACCTTGTCCTCTCGGCATACGTACATGATGAAAATTTACGATGCAATCTTCATTTATAAGAAAAGCCGCATTACTTTGCAGTACTTTCTCATAACTTGTCCATAGAACTTCTGCTGAGAGATTTCTTGCTTCACTGAACGATAACCAAAAAGGGCGGTGTCCTTCTCTCTCATTTGTGATTGTTATTCCTACGTAATCATGCTGGTCCACATTACGTAGCAAATAATCTATTAAAGCACGTAGACTTGTTTCAATTGCAGTAAAAGGATTGTCACCTGCACGCACGGGGGCTAGACGGAATCTTAGCATTGTACCCTCCATAATTGTATCTTCTGTATTGTCTTCTACGTTCTTCTATTATATGAAATCTATTGTTTTCATCATTACGGCTGTTATTTCCAAATCCTACTTGCACATTTGAGTTTCGTTCTGCTGCAAATACGGATAGCAACTCGTCCATTCTTTTTCTATTTCGTCTAAATCGATTTCTATTTCTGTATGTTCTGTATTAGCCTCAGCTAATATTTCCATAATTGATGGATATATTACTTCTTGCTGATCATCTTCTTTTTCAGGATTGGGAAATAAATTGGTAATCCATTTTTCTAGCTCAGTTTCGTAGAACTCATCTTCTTCTGTCTTCTCTTCCTCATTGTAAGTCTCTCCTATTATTTGGGAGAACGTTAAATTTAGCAATTCTTCTTCTTCTTTTGTTCTTTCTTCGACGTCTTTTCCTTCTTTTGTTCCTTCTTCTAACCATTTTTTAATTTGGGCAATACGTACGGATGCTGCCTCTTCTTCTTCTTCTGTTATCATTCTATTACCTGCACTTTCCAATATTTCTAATAGTTGTTCTTTTTCTTCTGCAAATTGAATTTCACTAGCTGCATCTCTTTCTCCTTCTTTGGTATTGATGATCATCTCTTCATCTTCTTCTTCTTCTATAAATTCTTCCTCCTTTTGTGTACCTTTCTTCATTTCATCTTCTTCTTCCTTCCTTTCATGATGATCTTCTTCTTCTATTCCGATTACGGCATCTATTTCTTTTAGAAGAACTTGCGTCTCTTTATTTATTGCGATTTCCTCTTCTTCTTCTATGTCATTAATAAATGCAGTAATCTCTTTTAATAACTCTTGCGTACACTTGTTTTCCATTTTACCCCCCAGATGTATATACGTAATGCAAAAAAAAATTTCCAATATGTATATATGTATATATATATATATAGTGAGTAGAGAATATAAGTATTATTTAAAATGGAATATAATAAAAGTGTTTAAGAGAATATACGAATAAATAAATAAAAAGGGTTATATATAAGTATTTAACGAAGGAATAATAATAATAATAATATCAGTAAGGATAAGGAAAGTCTGATACACGTATATTTGTATTCAACCTAAAATAAAAAAGAAATGCATTTCGTTACTTATACACATAATCCAAATAAATATAAACAGTATATATACACATAATTTCAATTCGTTATACGGAAAAAGCAGAAATTTCAAGGGCAAATAGCATACCTTTTCAATAGTTAAAATGAATTATAACTTTCTTTCGTATTCCACGGGAGTGAAACAAATGTATGTTCACAGTTTGCTTCAAGTGTATTATCTAATGTATAAACGCTCTCTACGTGAATTTTATACTAGTCTCGATATCAACCCTGAAGACCCCAAACATCAACCCCTTAGATGATGTGTTATGGAACTCAGAGTATCATTATTGAACACAGCGACCCCGAAAACTATGTATTTGACACTACTATTGTTCATTTTAAATTATTTTTACGTGTCTCGATATCAACCCTGAAGACCCCCAAACATCAACCCCTTAGATGATGTGTTATTGAACTCAGAGTATCATCATTGAACACAGCGACCCCCGAAAACTATGTATTTGACACTACTATTGTTCATTTTAAATTATTTTTACGTGTCTCGATATCAACCCTGAAGACCCCAAACGTCAACCCCTTAGATGATGTGTTATTGAACTCAGAGTATCATTATTGAACACAGCGACCCCGAAAACTATGTATTTGACACTACTATTGTTCATTTTAAATTATTTTTACGTGTCTCGATATCAACCCTGAAGACCCCCAAACATCAACCCCTTAGATGATGTGTTATTGAACTCAGAGTATCATTATTGAACACAGCGACCCCGAAAACTATGTATTTGACACTACTATTGTTCATTTTAAATTATTTTTACGTGTCTCGATATCAACCCTGGAGACTCCCCCACAACTTTAACCCTCTTAGATGATGTGTTATTGAGTTCAGAGTATCATCATTGAACACAGCGACCCCGAAAACTATGTATTTGACACTACTATTGTTCATTTTAAATTATTTTTACGTGTCTCGATATCAAACCTGAAGATCCCAAACATCAACCCCTTAGATGATGTGTTATTGAACTCAGAGTATCATTATTGAACACAGCGACCCCGAAAACTATGTATTTGACACTACTATTGTTCATTTTAAATTATTTTTACGTGTCTCGATATCAACCCTGAAGACCCCCAAACATCAACCCTCTTAGATGATGTGTTATTGAGTTCAGAGTATTATTATTCAACACAGCGACCCCGAAAACTATGTATTTGACACTAGTATTGTTCATTTTAAATTATTTTTACGTGTCTCGATATCAACCCTGGAGACTCCCCCACAACTTTAACCCTCTTAGATGATGTGTTATTGAGTTCAGAGTATCATCATTGAACACAGCGACCCCGAAAACTATGTATTTGACACTACTATTGTTCATTTTAAATTATTTTTACGTGTCTCGATATCAACCCTGGAGACTCCCCCAACTACATAACTGTGGGACGTAAAACTTAAAGATTTCCCATTAGTCTAATCGTCATAAGAGTGGTACGTAAAACTCAGATTTCATTTCATTGTTTCTCTCGTTAGATCTTAACTCGGGGGGTTTGGGGGTGACGGTGATTCGCTGGTAGAGCGTTCACCTCTGGTGTATGGGGTCCCAGGTTCAATATCCTGTCCCCATCAAGTGAACTTTGTGGTGCACAAACACCGTATACATGAAAGGTCGTAGGTTCAAAATCCTATTCCAATCAGAATGAACTTTGTGGTGGACAAACACCGTGTGCGTGAATTTAATTCAGTAGGTCCACGTCTCATATAGCCTCGCTGCTGAAAGGGACGCTAAACTAAAATCAACTCAACTCAACAACTCATCACCACCGTCTCCATTAGCATAGCCGACATAACTGTGGGACGTAAAACTTAAAGATTTCCCATTAGCCTAATCGTCATAAGAGTGGGACGTAAAACTCAGATTTCATTTCATTGTTTCTCTCGTTAGATCTTAACTCGGGGGGTTTGTGGGTGACGGTGGTTCACTGGTACAGCGTTCACCTCTGGTGTATGGGGTCTCAGGTTCAATATCCTGCCCCCTCCCATCAAGTGAACTTTGTGGTGCACAAAAACCCTATACATGAAAGGTCGTAGGTTCAAAATCCTGTTCCAATCAGAATGAACTTTGTGTTGGACAAACACCGTGTACGTGAATTTAATCCAACATTTCATTCATTTCTCATCACCACCGTCCCAGCGGGGAGCTCATGTGGTTCGGATACCACGTTAATCAGTAGGTCCACGTCTCATATAGCCTCGCTGCTGAAAGGGACGCTAAACTAAAATCAACTCAACTCATCACCACCGTCTCCATTAGCATAGCCGACATAGAAAGACAGACAGACCTTGTTGGCTTTATTGTTGGACGTAAAACTCTTCATTGTTCAAAGATTTCATTTACAGACAGAAAGACAGACAGGTATGCATCATATTATCAAAATTAAAACACCAAGTCTACAAACACTTCTTGCGTCAACTGATATATAATTGCAATGCGAACCAGAAAACATTCAAGAATTCCATCTTATCATTTTCTTAGAAATCAACGTACAGCGAACAGAAGCATCATACAAGCTCACTTATATGTATGTGTTTTTAACTAGGTCAGTCTGTTATCTAGTTGCAATACGAATCATCAAAACATTTGACATTGGCATCTTATCTGTTGCTCTTGAAACTAAACCATTTTAAGGAGTTCAATGTGCTAGCAGAGAAAGAAAGAGACTAGCAAAACAGACATTCACATATATGTATGTATGTGTCTGTGTTTTTTTAATGTTAGAACCTGAACGGAACTATGAATAAATACACTTGTTCTTTCAACTGCCTTTATAACTAAATGAAGAAAGAACATATATATATATATATATATATATATATATATATATATATATATATATATATATATATATATATATATTTCTTACCTATTTTAATAAGAACGACCGCTATCACAAAACACACACTACAGTTTTAGACTGAAAACACAATCAATCGGTAGGCTTTAATAGTAATAACTGAAAGCACAAAACACACACTACAGTTTTAGGCTGAAAACACACACAATCAATTGGCAGGCTTCAATCGTGATAACTGAAAGGACTCTGACGAAGATCCGGTAGTCTTTGCGGGAGGGGGCGGGGCTTGGGAATTCAAATTAGCTAACCAATACAGGACGACTAGAAAAGGCATGTTTTTTCATGAACCTATAGCTGATGGTAATCCTAAAAGTCCGAAAAAGGCATGTTTCATCTTGTTTCTACATGAACATAGGCGTCGAAGACTATGAGCATAGCAATAAACATTTTCCCACGAACTTCTGTGGTACCCGTAAAAGGCTATGAACATAACAACTAAAGGCTTGTCGAAACTTGTATCGATTTACTTGTCATAACAGACATCATCATGTGAATATCCATATAACACATTTCACATCCTACGTTTTTAAACAATATGATATGCTATGAGAAGCTTCCGCTATTAGAATATGCTCAATCATTGGAATCCATTCGCAGGAGGTCTGGGAGAGGAGTGTATACGTATGTGTTTCGTTATGAGACTCATATATTGTTTCATGTCCCAGAGAAGCTTCCGCTATTAGAATATGCTCAATCATTGGAATCCATTCGCAGGAGGTCTGGGGAAAAGTGTATAGGTATGTGTTTCGTTATGAGACTCATATATGGTTTCTTGTCCCACGCCTTAAAAAAATCGTGAAATACAATATTTACCTTAGCAACTAAGTCAATTTCGTGAGAAGCTTTGATCATTTGAATATCACGTCTTCTACAGACACTTTGTGGGAATAGGACCAAGGGGCTAAGCAACACGATTTTGCATGGGTATGTGTTTCGTTATGAGACTCATATACTGTATCTAATCACACGCTTTAAAAAAATCATGACATATAATATTTACCTTAGCAACTAAGACCAATTTCATACAATCTGCTGAGAAGCTTCGATCATTTGAATATCATGCTTTCAGTTCATAATCTACAGACATTTGGGGGGGATAGGACCAGGCGGCTAAATCGCTTATGCTCTTTGGCTTTCCATGAGGACTAGGGGGGTTCCGGGGGATGTCGATCCCAGTTCCCTACCTACGTTAAAATCAATACGTGAAATTCTTTTTTTTCATGCAAGGATTAATTCAACTCTAAATCGTGAAGTAATTGTCTTGCGCGGGGAAGACGAAGACCAATCTAATTGGAGTGCTTCGATCACTGAATATCAAAGGATTGGGGGGTAAAGGTCTAAAATAGCTATTCAATACATAACGAAAAGACGAAAATCAATCAATCAATTGGGAAGCTTCGATCGTGATAACTAATTTTCCCACGGGCACCTGTGGTAGCCGTAAAAGGCTATGAACATAGCAACTAAAGGCTTGTCGAAACTTGCCTCCGACATATTCGACTTTCCAGGAGGAGCAGGGGGTGGCGGGGTTCAAATAACTAAACAATATAAGATGAGGAGACGAAAAAAGGCATGTTTTATCTTGTTTTTACATCTGGTAGGCGTCCAAGAGTATACTTCCTTATTCTAGCATAGCAACATACTGGTTTAGGCCAGTTTAGGGCCAAAATTAGGCCAAAATTTTCCCACGCGTATGAACCCCCTCTATTCTACTCAATGTAAGTTTCTATTAGTCAAACCCAGTCTGTATAATACAAGATTCTATTACTCAAAAACCATCTGTATAATACAAGATTCGAACACGGGTCTTGATCTCATTGTGAGTTTCTATTAGTCAAAAAAACATTTGTATAATGCGGGAATCAAACGGGGGATCTTCATCTCATTGTAAGTTTCTATTAATACGATATTCGAACACGGGTCTCGATATTAATGTAAATTTCTATTACTAAAAAACCATTTGTATAATACGAAATTCGAACACGCGTCTTGATCTCATTGTGAGTTTCTATTAGTCAAAAAACCATTTGTATAATACGAGATTCGAACTGGGGATCTTCATCTCAATGTCAATAATGTAAATTTATTCAATATTATTATTATTAATTTAAACACTGCTACGGAATAACGTTTCATCATATGTACCAATATTCTAATTAACTAACATATCAACAGATTTAATTCAAATCGAACCAATTAAAATTCAAATTTAAATTTCCATTATTATTTTTAAAAATATCCAGTATACTACCTCTACATACACGTATACAAACTCGACAAAGAGGACACCACCTTTCCAACAATACACACACGTAATCACAGCCAAAAAAAAAGAAAACAGGAACTTTCCAAACTGTACCAAACACGTAATCACAGCCAAAAAAGGACATACATGTAATCAGGACAACCACTTTCCAAAATAACGGTACCCGTGTAGAAGTAGCGGCGTTCCTACTTACTGCTAACTTCACTATGTTCGGTGTAAGCTGAATCACTGTTAGGTTGGTATCCAGTTCTAACATGAATGTCACTATCGATATTAGGTTCCGATTCCCGTGATTTGTTTTCGATTCTTTCTACCTTTTGGTATACTAACGCCAAATCGTGCCTAATTTCTCGTATTTCACGCTGTGCTACTTTAATTTCGGCGTTGTTCTCAAAAGCCTGTTCATTTTTAACTTTGACGTGATAATCTAACTGTCTAATCTTTTGGTAACACATCTGAAGTGACCCTTCGTTCTTTCGAACCTGTTCTTTTAAATCTATGACTTCGTCGTGTATTTCGTCTAAGTGACTCTCAGTTTCTCTGTGCGCTACGAGACAACGTTCTTTATTAGCGTTACAAATGGTGTGATTAGCCTCTACCTGTCCTTGTGTTAATTCTAATCTTTCGGATATACCCATTAAATGATTTGTGTTTTTGGTTACTTTCATTCCCATTGAATGTACATCGCGGACTATAAGTTCTACGTTATCTCTGTTTTGCTGATTAATAATAGCAACTGTATTATGTTCGATTCCCGTCTGAACTCTTTCAATATTTTGATCTACTTTGTTCTCTAATGCTTGTATTCTATCAGCTATTTTCGTAGTTCCCTCATCGCATTTCGAAGAAAGGTCAGGAAGTCCCAAAATAAGTACATATTCAAACATGAGGTCGTCTTCACAAATACTGTACATTGTACCGTACCATTTAGAAGTGTCCCTCACTGTACAATATACCGCTGTCCGGATAACGGACATTTCTTAGTGTATGAATTAATAAGAATTTGCGTCCGGTGAAGGGGAATGTTAAAAGTTCGAAAAAATTTATATATATTTACAACAATGAGGAATATCACAGTCGAATCGATAAGTGTCAGTAAACTAGACAAATGTTTAGAAGGGGCTTGAAAAACAGAGCCGTAGCTAGAGATTTCGGCGCCCCTACATTCACCTTATCAAGCTTTTCCTTTTTTCTTTTACTTTTCTTTTTCTTTTGGCAAACAAGAGAAACAGCTGGTGTTATGCAACGTTGAATTTTTTATCAAGTTGCTTGCACAGACTATTGCAACAACCAAAAGTGATCATTCTCTAGTCTTTTACAAATAAAAGCTGTTTTCAAGAGGCTTATTTTGGACTTTTTGTTGAACCTACAATACTGCCTTTGGCTGTACACAAATCCACTTTGAGAATAGCTATGAAAATTTACAATAATTAAGTTTCATACTATCTAGAAGAAATGAAATGTTAATATGTTTGAAACTATGTGTTTAAAAAAATGTTCGAAGTGGGTAACAGCATCAATTTCCAGTAATAATTGTAAACTTTTTTTTTAAAATTTTATTATGTATGTAACGACATAAAGAAGATTTTAATTTTGATTGCTTTACAGTAAAAAATATTTTGTGAAATGTAACGGAAGCCCTGAAGGGACCTTCTTTGCGAATTTCTTATTAATCCATAGAGGTGAAGAATACGTTTAATGTTTGTACTAGGGATGGTCAAAAATTTTCGGATCCGGAAATTCCGGATCTTGCCGGATCCGGACCTAGATCCGGATCTCGGATCCGAAACTCAGATCCGGATCTCGGATACGAACCTCAGATCCGGATCTCGGATCCGGATCCGAAATTCGGATCTCGGATCTGGGTCCGGATCTCCGATCTGGATCCGAAATTCGGACCTCGGATCTGGATCCGGAACTCGGATCTCGGATCTGGGTCCGGATCTCGGATCTGGATCCGAAACTCGGATCTCGGATCTGGATCCGAAACTCGGATCTCGGATCTGGATCCGAATCTCAGATATTGATTCGTATCCAAACCTACATCTGAAATTTTGATGATAAAATTGAATATCTAAAATTCGTCAAAACTTTTTTCGGATTCACTAATATAGTAGGATGCTGTGCTTTTAAATGTTTCCATAACACGTTTGTGCTACCTTTGTTCTTTATGTTATTTTAACCTTGCAATATTTACTTTCTTATATAAACTTTCTTATTTTCTCATATACAAATGAAATATCTTTTAGATAAGACCCTTCTAATCGCAGGAATACTGGACAAAACAAACTCTTTGTTAATAGTAGTTTCTGATTCACTAGAGTCCAACCATCAACAAATCTTTCACTTCGAAGGTACAACTAAAAATATAGACTGGTTGGCGTGGAACAACAGTAGATCTTTAAACATACACACGAGAATTTCAGGAGAGCGATATGGTTGTGTAGTATTATTAGTATTAATAAAAGTGTTCGTTGTACGACTTTATTACCTAACTTATGGCTTGCCCTTCTGAGGTCACGAGTTTGTTGAAGGAGTAAATATAAAAGAGATTTCTGTTATTTCTTCTTCACCCTCCAGGTTTCTTTAATCATACATTGCAGGACGTAACCAAAACATATCCATGCATCGTATCATTGAAGCGTTTTGTGTTTTGTATATTAGTGTTCAAAAATATTTAACATATTCGCATTTGTTCATGTGATCTCAGGTTCAATTCTCGGTGGAACATACATGAGATAATTGAAAGCTGAAACAATATGAAAATAGTATTTAAAAGTCAGGAAATTAATATTAAAACTTTAGCTATCTATTGTGACCGTAAGGCTATAGTTAAATTAACCCACACGTTTCGTGAAGATATATTAAGTCGTTATTGTTTATTTACTATAAGCTACCAGATACATCCTCAGAGGCCACTTTACACTGTAATAATCAACAGATGAAAACATTGGGAAAGGAATGGAAGGAAGGTCTCAAGAGCCTTAGATCAAGGTACTAACCTAGCATTTGCCCAGTATAACTGAGGAACAACCCTGGAAAATCCTCAGTCAGGATAGCTGGTCTCCGAATTCGAACTCGGTATAATCCAATTGCGAAGCAAGAATCCTAACAAGTAGCCTGAGCTCACTCCGTATTACTATTATTATTTAATTAACGTAATGTTCTAAAATTAGTGCAAATTAAACCCTACTTTCTTTATTGCTGATGATATAGTTAATATGCCTACATGAGACATCAGTCTCCCATTACATAGGCCTTGCTCAAGAAAGAATACCAGAACTGGAATTCAGGAAGCGGGGGTGAAGAGATTAATGAGGATGAGGAAACTATGTGCGATGCAAAAACTGAGAAATTATGACTTCATCACAGATATATTCACTTACATACGTCAATTAATATTTCTCTGATACAGGGCACTCTACTTTCTATAGTGGCAGGGAAATGGCCCGCTTTTGTAAACGAACACATTAAGCACGTGCATATAGGCACAATATCCGTGCAAAGAAACATAGGTAAAACTAGAAAAAAAAAAAAATAGGGAAAGCGAGGGGAAAGTGATAAAACGCCATTCAGCTTAAAAAAAAAAGCTGAAAAAAACTTAAAGCTACGAAAGACGCGAGGCGAATTTTATTGAAATGATTGTTTTTCCTTAGTGATTAGCTGTGCTAACTATGAACATGAATTAAAAAGAAAACAAGTAGCTAGCTCTGAGTTTCGCAAACTGGATGAAAAGAAAATATTGGATAAAATTTAATAATAAAGAAGGCATTTATGATAATTAAAACAAATTAAATTCTTGGCACGACAGTCCTTTGGTTCCTACCATCGGGCTTACGTTCATTTGAAGCGGGATTTGAATGCAAGACATTTACAGTAAAAGGATCCACAGCCTAATGCCGCAGACCACTCGACTATGGTTGTCGGGTTTTCTCGGCTAATCTGTAGCACATTTACAGTAACTGATTATTTTAAAAGTTGCTCCTAAATACTGACAATCTAAGTTTTATGTATCAAATATTTCCTGCGATAATACCATACACTCTCCGACTTCTATAGACGAAAAACTATAGTTACCCACATTATCTAATACAGAAATAAGTTCTGATTCTCTAATAGCTGCTGATGGTGATAGTCAAGGTTCACCGAAGCATGATCCCGAACCCAAACTGAGATATTGATGTCACTGGAACGCCTGAAAAGTCATTGTGGGTAAGTGAATTGCCCACTTGTCAGGATGAAGGGCGATGGTGATGTGAAATGCAGGGCTGTCAGAGGTACTACTTATAATAATTGGATTTGTAATATTCTATGTTGCCGTAAACCCTCTTCAAGAAGATAACTGTTAATTTTAGCTTTGAAAATGTTACATAAAGAGTTTTATTGCTATCATTAGGTTGTATATAAATCTCTTTATTCCGGAATTATCGGATTTATTTTACCGCTTAACTTTCACATCTCTTCTGATTTACGAATATTTAAATCACGATTATCCCCTTAAGGTCAATTAGTGATATTTTAACTTATTTCGAACCAACTATGTATATGGCTAGTCTTGTTATATGGGAATAATTGAGACTAGAAGCAGTCTACAGGCTACGTTCAAAAGAATCTTGTCCGACCTCCTGATAAACCACGTCTTTCAGCAAGGTGAATTGTGGCAATCCGATACTAACATGAGGAAATCTTCCGGTTCAAGTGAAAGCTTCCATAAGAATCAGCACCCTAATCAGTGGTATGTGCCTTGCTAATTTTTCTCCAATGTGAAAGTACCTAATTTTATTGTTAAAAATGAAAAGGTTTTTATCTCAAACAAGTTGTCATTACAGTTTTCATATTTGAACACAACACTCATGAAAAGTCATGTTAAAGCGCGACTTACTCCTGAAAAAGAATATTTATCTGTTTTTAATTTATCGTGTTCCTCAAACTACATGCGGAATTAGTGCAAGTGCCTTCCGCTCGCATTACCTAGATACAAACGCAATGGCGTATTTTGGGGGAGAGGCTTCCGGGCTTAAGCCCCCCCCGAAATCTTACTATAGTAAACTATATGAAATATCTTGCAGAATTTCCACATTTTCAGACAAAGCCTCCCCCCGAAAGTTAGCAAAGCCTCCCCCCGAAACAAAATCGTAAATACGCCACTGTACAAACGGCTACGATCTTGGTACTAGCACATGTTTCGGTTTCCAGATCTCAAATATTTATATTTCAGCCTGATTCTATGTATGAATCCGAAATTTCAAATCTAGATAAGAGGCACCAAAATTCATAGTTTATTCTCGGTGCTCATATTGTGATTTACTAAATAATTATTAAATCTAATTGTAGGGTATACATTTGATATTTTGAGCAGACTGAGCAAGATAAATTTACGTAAAAAGTAGTCAATACTTGTCTTAACTGTTTATGTTTTCTTAACTGTCAATGAAATAGGTGCATTGAGGAATTTTAAATATTCATCTCGGTCCTGCAACCGAGTGGAACTAGATTCGACATTTGAGCTCTGATCCGGATCATTTTTTTTCTTAAGTAAGCCAAACATTTGATCTTTAGAGTAGAATGAAGGAAACAAATAGACTTGTCAATATTCGTCTTAATTTTCTGTTTTCTTCACTGTCAGGACTTCGTGAAATTACTTTCGGCGAATTTTAGATATTCATGTTTATCATAATTTGGATGGGATGTGGGTTTGGATAAGAATCAAGATCCGAGATCCGAATCCAGATCCGAGATTCGAGATCCGGATCCAGATCCGAGATCCGGATCCAGATCCGAAATCCGAGATCCGGATCCAAAGGATCCGGACCCAATCAGATCCGGATCTTCGGATCCGGCCATCCCTAGTTTGTACTTGAAATCCAAAATATACTCTGGCTACTATATATTTTTAAAATTATAGTACTTACTTAATTTCTTAATGACTGAAAATTTTGAATTTAAGGTTACTTATTATCAATAAACATACAAAATACACACACACGTTATATATATACAATGTGTGGTGTATTTTGTATGTACGTATATAGATAAAAATATCACACAACTAGATACGAAAGCATTAAAAAAAATCCTGGCGATACAAGTAATTGATGGAGAAATGATCCCAATCGTGTCTTCCCTGTTCGCCTTTTCCCGTTTTGCCTTATGATTCTTATCACAGGAAACGTCAACCAAAAATTAGTACTTAATACTTAATGACTTGTTATCGTAAGGCAAAATGGGAATTCCCCTTTCGCCTTAGAATAATTTTCATATATTGGTAGCCCTGCTTTAGCAAATATAAATGTAATTAAAATGTTCAACAGAAGGATACTGGAAAACTGGAAAGAAATAAGTTTCATTGAAAAAAAAGTAACAATGTAATGGATTTGAAATCAGAACTTAGAATTAATGATCACAGAGCAGGGGTGGACTAGTGAACTTTGTCCCACCATCAAAATTTTGACCCATGAATCCGACCATTATGGCTTCCGAATCCGGATTTTTGACACCCTACTGCAATTCACGGGAACGAAGTTATACCTAATCACAAAAAAAGGAAAAAAAAGAAAAAAGAAATAAAAAAAGAAGAAAGGAAAAATGCCATAAACATAGTCCTACATATTCTTGAGTGTGTAAGTGTTTGTTTTTGTACGTAAAACAGTAGAATCACTTTTAACATTATCCACCTTACATGTATTTTATTTCTTTTACCTCAATATCAATCGCTTATTCTGCCTACAGAAATAGAATTGAACCTCTTCGAAAACAACTTAACTCGGATCAGGAACGCAGAAAATTTTTGAAGAGTGAAAAAATCTTCACCGACGCTCAATACTTATGTGTAAAGAAAAAAGACAAATTAAAATGATAGTTCTTATAATCATGTTTCATTTATGGCATAATGAAAACATTTTTGCACAAATTACGATTCACAAAACTTCCCAGACATCAAACAGTCTGAGCCTAACGTTCCATAGTATGCAAAAATTTCAAGCAAATTACGACTATACTTAGGTAGAAAAAAATATGAATGAATTCTTCCACAACCGAAAGGGAGGATAGGTTTATTTGGTAAAGTTGACATTAAAAAAAATGCAACAAGGAACTTGCAATAGGAGTACAATACAGAAGGGTAACCGGAGAGTGGAACGAGGAGCTCGACCTTCAAACCATATCCTGCCAAATAGGGTTCACTTGTTATATGCTAATTAAACTTGTTTAATACTTACATAGAGCCTGCGACGTGAGTGAGCAGGAATTCATTTCGGAGGGAAGGTGTCCAAATTCAATATGAGGACAAATTGTATTAAAATTAGACAAAATTTAAGAAAAGTCGTGATTTCGGGGAGGAGTTTTCGGATCCCCAGGCACACCCTCTGCCTACAGTAAATGAAGAATGTAGTATAAAATGAAGTACTTTTTTTAAAAAAGAAAAAATGAACAATGCTAATACGTTAAAATAGTTGAAAGAAATGATTGCCGGGTAGCCAGGTAGGCAAGTCTGCTCTTGTCAGTGGGATAAATTGTTGAAAGGGCATAAGAATTAATGTTTATATTCATGTAATTAGATTATTTCTATGTATTTGCGAAGGTATAGCAGGAAAGGAAGGGGATTTTAGAACTTTTGAGTAACTTTGTTTTCTGCAAGATGATTGATTATTACGAGTCAATCAGGTAACAGGTTTCCGATTAGATGTCACATTTAAAGATCTGTACGTTGCTCAAGTAGCTTCACACTGTGCATGATGAGTAAAAGTTCCTGATCAGTACTGAGTTCGTCACTCGAAAGTGTGTAAATGCAATTGTGTTTAAGTGTGTTAAATGGCTATATCTTTCATTGCATCTAATGAAATGAAATCTTTAGTTTTACGTCCCACGTTATGCCGGTTAGGCTAAAGGAGACGGTGATGATGAGAGATGAGTGAAAATGGTGGAATGAAGAAATTGAGAGGAAACGGGAGAACCCCGAGAAAACCCACGAGTATGGTGGCAAGGAGCAGGAAGAAAGAAAACACGAAAATGTAAAATACGTGTTTTTGCTTTGAGTTCATACATCACCCGTTTGCGAAAGGGACGCAGATTCATCTCAGTGCACGAAGATTCATCTCTACACGCAAGAAGGATGCAAACGCCGTTCGTATAGGCAGCCAGCAAGACAGTACTGCACAGCGGGTTGCATATAAGATCAAAACCTCAAGTTGAGTGGTAGAAACGACTAATAGATGAAGGAATACGAGGGCAGATGACGTAGCACATCATGACAGGTGCAGGTACTGTAAGGAAAGAAAGAGCAAGTTGACGTTGTACACAAAATCAGTTTTAACAGTGAGAGTATTGGACGCGGCGTATGCAATACGAGCTGGTTTGAGTATACAAAGTTGCCAAACGCGAGGTGTAGAGCCAGCAAAGTGTATGTGCATTTGTGTCTTTCACAGGTTCTATTCTCAACAAGACAAGCAAGGCGACGTTTAACTGCTTGTGAGACCTAGTGGTGAACATTGGACAGTGTGGTAGCTGGAGTGGTATTTGATTGTTGTGTAACTGGTGGTGTGTGCTTGTGCGTATTTGTGCGTGTGTAACAAAATTCAGGTGAGGTGTAAGTGGGCTTGTGACGTTTGTGGTCGCAAGATGGTCTATGTGAATCCCCTGAATGTGGTGGATATGCTAGTGGAGGCATATCAGGCAACACAATATGTCCGGACACCACGAACGGTAACGGAAATGGAGCTCAAGGACTATATTTGTAACATCCTAGAAAGTTTCAAGACGAATGGGCACATGTATGTTGAGATTGAAGAAGACCTATTATGCAGCAATAGATCAGGCATCCCAAGTATGGCAAGTGAAGATGAGATGGATGAGTGCGATGGCCCAACGACCTCCAACGTACATACAACTGGAGTCAAGAGCAGAGATATTGTGGACATGGGATACAAGCGGAAGGCAGTATCGTTTTGGAAACGAGGGAAGAAGAGAAAGATGTCCTGGAAATCTGTACAGAAACACTTCAAGCGTGTCAAATGCAGAACAGATCTATATAGATGGGAGAAACAGATCACAGAAGGTGGAACCAAACGTGAAAAGCTAAACGTGATAGACCGAACTGTGTATGAAAAATTTGCGACAGCAAAACAGCGGCATTTAATTGTCCATGACACAGACTTGCAACGTTGGGCGTTAGAAGCAAACCAAGCAAAAGCCGTTGCTAATTTCAAAGCTTCGAAGAAATGGTTATGGCGCTTTAAAACACGTCACGGTATCGTCTCACGCAAAGTTACAAAATTTGTAACACATAGCATTGCAGCGAAGGCCACACATGTGCACGAAAGCGCTAAAACCTTCGTCCAAAATGTACAATCACTCATTACTGCTCATGGCGAGGATAACGTATATAACACAGATCAGAGTGGCTTTGCTTTAGAATTTCACTCTGGACGCTCTCTGGCTTTGCGAGGCGAGAAGCATATTACAGCAACAATGCAATCTCTACCTGCCATCACACATAGCTACACAATACAGCCTGTTATATCTGCCCGTGGAAGATTGCTATCGCCCATGCTCATAGTCTTGAAAGAACTTCATGGTACATTTGGGCCACGGATTCAGCAAACAATGTTCCGCCCACAAAACTTATATATTTGTGCATCATCATCTGGGAAAGTGACAAAACAGATCGTTAAGACGTGGTTCCAATCAGTGTTCCTTCCACAAGTCAATGAGCAAACGGTACTGTTAGTCGACTCGTGGACGGGTTATGATCGATCTGACTTGGCAACAATAATGCCACAGGACAAGCAGTGCAACATTATGACGATACCTACACACACAACTGGGTTAATACAACCTCTGGATGTGTATGGTTTCAGAATTTGGAAGAACTTCGTACGCAAAGTATCTGATGCGGTACGCCTTCAGCAACTCAACATCAATCTATACAGCAGAGACAATATACTGAAACTTCAATCCCTTGTGCATAATCAACTTTCATCTCCACGGTACATACATCTATTCCAATACGCATGGTTTTGTTCTGGATATCTTTCATCACGACCAGATTATTTTCCAAATCTAGTGGAGTTTTGTTTTCATCAGTTGACGTCATTGGTCTGCGAAGAAGCAGAGTGCCAGAACCCATCCATCATCAAGTGTTCGTGGTGCAAATACTGTTTTTGTTTGGACGATTTCTTCCTGAAATATCATTTTTGTGCTACTTATCAGGAGTGAGCGTCTTGTTTTCAGCATACACCTCTGCTGACTTTTATGTTGTACAGTCAGTGACAGTAGAAAATGGAGGTTGGATACATAAGAAATGATAGCTTTTTCCAGTATCAGAATAGTTTCACTCGATGTCTGATAGTTGGACAACCAACATGAAAGCAAATACGTGCCCGAAAACATAACATGCCAGGATATTCCTCCACTTGGAGGAAAAAGTATTACTATCTGAGAGCATCATTTAGAGAAACAACCACGAGATAAATCTGCAGAAATTCCATTCACATTAAGTTCAAAGAGATAGGAATTAATGCAAAGAAAACGAAAAGAATAATACGCTTCATGCAGAAACCGAAAAACTACGGATAGCTAAACAAAATGAGAAAAGAAGGAAAGAGGGAAAGGAAAGAGCAAAAGATATGGGAATAAATTAAATTTTAACACTTAAGGATAAACAGTTTCCGTCTTTCCCCCTGCCTCCATCTTGGGTTTTCTTCCTTCATAGAATAAATCTTTTTCAGTATCAAACGCGAACATCATTTTTAGTGTTGAATTCCTTGAAAAAAATTTCTACCTCAGTCTAGGCCGAGACTCGAACCCCAGACCCTTAGAATGACAGTCTCACGCGGTATCCACTTACCTACACAGGCTCTATCTATAACTAACCTATTACCCGCGCTGTTATCAAACGTGTTAAATCAGCCATTGTCGGTGAGCCACCCCAGTTCCATTTGAAGTTTAAATTTTATTTACCTCACTTAGCCATCTATGGGTAGCAGTCCCCTTGCTTTCATAAAAAGCATTTGTTTTGTAGATTAAAATCAAGAATGAATTAATCTGTACTCTTGGGAGCTTACTGGTGCACCAACATATCTATCTATCTATCTATCTATCTATCTATCTATCTATCTATCTATCTATCTATCTATCTATCTATCTATCTATCTATCTATCTATCTATCTATCTATCTATCTATCTATCTGTCTATCTCTATATCTATCTATCTATCTATCTATCTATCTATATATATATATATATATATATATATATATATAGATATATATACAGGGTGGGCCATTTTAATCAATCCACGGAAATATCTGAAAAATGATAAAACATAGAAGAAATGTTTGAAGTACACGTTATACACTGCTAAGGGGGAAAACCAATTCCGTCAAAAGTACCCCTCTCCGCCGCCCGTAAATGGGGGTAACCGGGGGTAACTCTGAAATGTCAAATGGGAACATGGGTCGAGTAATACCTCGTTCGAAAGGTCTTGGAAAACTAAGTAACGCTGTACCAAAAGATGTTTCATATGGAGCACCAGTTTCAAAATGGCCGCCATGATATAGTTCGGAAACTCCAGTGCCCGCAGTATGAAAACCATGGAAGGTAAATGAAAAATTGAAATGAAATCTTTGAGTTTTACGTCCCACGATTATGCCGGTTAGGCTAAAGGAGACGGTGATTATGAGAAATGAATGAAATGGTGGAATGAAGAAAGTGGGAGGAAACGGGAGAACCCCGAGAAAATCCACGCATACGGTGTTTGTCCACCACAAAGTTCACTTGGTGCGAGCTGAGATCGAACTAAGGACGCCATGCATTAGAGGTGAATGCTCTACCACTGAGCCACCGCGGCCCGACCAAGGATAGATGCAGTTACGAAGAAGAGACCTTATCAAATTATAAAACAGCTTTCCCAGGGGAGAGAAAAGTTTTAAAATTTCCTTCTTGCGCTTCAACCTATGATTGAAGTGAGGAAGATTATTATTATTATTATTATTATTATTATTATTATTATTATTATTATTATTATTATTATTATTATTATTATTTTATCGAGAATGTACTTCTGGGTTTCCTCCTAAAAAAATACACACACTATTTCCAACTATAGTTATCCTACTTTTTACAAATTTGTCTAATTCAATATTGGTTTAAATAGTAGTAGTTTTCAAGCTGCATATATGAGTTCTTTGACTAACTGAATAGTGCACGCCCCTTCTGGCTCACTCGCCACTATTTAACATTAAATTTCAGATGCCTCGATATATTTGCATAAGTTTATTATTTTTAAAATAAACATTACGTAAAAGGTCTATTCAAATTGATATCAAGTTTTTCTGACATTTGTATATTACGCATATCTTTCTTCATTTGCATTACTCACATTACCCCAGAGAACGAACAAAGTTTAGAGTTCTCGTTTGCACTTCTCTTACAATAATAAGCAAATATACGAGGAACAAATTTACCATTATTGACGATGCGGTGGGGAGGAGATTTTCTGGACTAGGAAGGAATGTGTGCGGGTGCAGAGCAGAGATCTGCACGGGTCGGAATTTTCAGCCTGGGCCCGGCCCGTGAATTTACAATGTGAGGCCCGACCCGAGTCCGAAATATGTCTTAGCATTTAGGCCCGAGCCCGGACTGAGCTCCGTGATAATCAAATGAGCCCGAAATAAGCCCAAATCACAGAAACTTAATTATTAATGCAAGATTGTATTTTTATTTACAGCAATTCGAGGTTTGATTTTGCAGTTGTGTTTTAAAAGTCCTTCAGAAAGAACGGTGCAATTTGTGTTTTACACTATATTTACAAAGTTAGGCCCGAAAAAGTCCAAGAAATATGGTTGTATATTTAAAAATTCACAGCCCGAACCCAGGGGCGTCATTTAGGGGGGCAGGGAGGGGCATTTGCCCCCCTGAGTTTGAGATTTATATAGATTTTATCAATAGAATAGTAGTAAGTCGGTGAAAAACGCGAAATTTTACATATATCAAGGGGTCTTGCCCCCCAAGCCAAATCTGAAATGACGCTGCTGCCCGAACCCCTCCCGGGCCCGAAGTGATACATGCTTTGTAGGCCCGAGCACGTGCAGACCTCTAGTGCAGAGGCGTTTCAAGTGGTGGGCGACTGCCCACGGCCTTGCATCTTTAGGGACCTCGCAAAGACCAACGAGCCTAAATCGATTTGGCACTCACTTTTGTCGATGCAACAATAGAAACAAGTATGAATTCGGACTTACTTACAGAAAAACAATACATAAGGCTTCAAACTAACTTTTCATCTATTCGTATATATTAGATCGCTAGCATACGCGACAGGCGGCGAGTTTATTTTAAGATTGCAATAATGAACGTGTATAAATCTTTATCGTTGGGATGAATTGTTTTCGATAAATTTTATTATAATTAGCAATTTTTAAAAAAGGGACAGAAAAAGGGGGCAGGAAGGACTCGTAAACCTTACTCGCCTTGCTGTGCAGATGGTATGGTCAAAATCAATACTGAATAGGGAAAGTGTAGGTGTAAAGGCTAATATGGAACAGAGGAACAAAAGAGAACTTCTTCAGAAGGGAATTGGGAGGGGAGGGGAGGAGAGTACAATGCTGTGACACTTGAAATGCGTCTTGATCTGTATACTTCAAGAAACTTTTCTTATTAGATTACGCAATTTCTAGCTTCTTACTCCGATTACTCAAAGTATTCAAATGTTCTCGGAGGGAGTGAACGCCCCTCCCTTTAATCCGTCCGTGGTGTCATTTAGTTTTGCTTTTTGCTACTAATTCAAAATGCTTTCCGAAACAAGTTGTCTTCTTGTGACTGCAGGGGGTGGAAGAAACAAACAAACCGTGAAAGGAAGAAAGAAGTGGTTTTGGGCTCTTCCAGTTCAGACCATTCTAACCACTGAGAAGTGAGAATCACATTAAAAGCAGCTAGAACAGATGGTCAGCCCTCTCCCCTCTGCAGCATACTTTTTATTCTCTGTTGCCAAACTTACTGAAGAATATATTGCAATTAATCTAACGCATGTAACGTAAATTGGAAACCATGGTTGGATTTATATGGGTCTAGTGTATTTGTATTAAACATTTCAAGTCATTACCTGCAATACTTTGTTAGAAATTACCATATTAAAATTTACCTGTTTTCAAATGGGAAGTTAGAAACATAAGCGAAGAGGTAGAAGATCTACTTAATAGGTGAATAGAAGGGATCCGAATCCATGACATCAGGACCCCATTCCTTGAGCTTCGTGGCCTGGGCCAGACTTTTGACATTACTACTGCACTCAGGGGCAGTGGTTAGGGATGGCCACGAGCGAGTTCGAGCGAGTTTTTTTTAAACTTGATTCGACTCGAAACAGACATCTTTTAGCTCGACTCGACTCAGGGGACCCGGACCTTTCCAACGCTACCACTCGCGTCCAGCAACTCCATGTCTAACATGGTTGTCCTGCCGTAGGAGAATCGACTCCATGCTTTTTTCATAATTATTCTCCAAATGGATTTGTATACAAGGTAGTTTGGCAAGTTTAGCAGCAGGTCTAAAATAAGCCTCTTGAGAGTGGCTCTTATTTGTTAAAGAATACATAACGATAGCTTTTGGCTGTCTAAGCGGCTTGGTAAAAAAAAAAAAAAACAGCGTAGCATAACAATAAAAAGGTGTTTCTCTTATATGTTAAAAATAAAAGCACATAAAGTAAAGTCAAATCTTGGTAAGGTGAGTGTCGGGGGACGCCGAATTCTACTTTGCCCCGGGCAACGAAAATTCTACCTACGGCTCTGACCTCCAACACATCTGCCTTTCAGAGTCTCATCCCTTACCTACAACAACGTAGTTTGAATAACCTGTTATACAAAACGTTTGGAAAGAACCTGTGAGTCTGACTTATTGATAGCTATGCAATATTTTGACAGAGTGCTAGTCTTCAGTTTAGCGACGAAGTTGCCCTTAGGCGAATATGATGTTGATGTTACTTTTGTCTGTGCCTTGTAAATAGTAACATTGTGTTTAAAGGCAAACAGAAACAAGGTCAGCTGTGTAGTTGTTTGTAGAACAACTTGATAAGACGTTTGTGTCTTTTACACAAACACTTTTTGCCAGATTGCTGTTTGAAGCCTTTTTGCATTATACACTATAAAACAACATATCCAGATTCAGAGAAATACACAGAAAGTTTAAAAAGGGTGAAAAATACCTTTATTATTCAGATGCTTTATTATTATTATTATTATTATTATTATTATTATTATTATTATTATTATTATTATTATTATTATTATTATTATTATTATTTTCTTGAGTACAGAGATACAAAGAACAAGAGCTTCGTCACCAATAACATGGAAGCGAAAATGACTTCTATTCTATCAATGCATTTAATTTCGGGGAGAGGCTATAGGGCAGACACGGATCCAGGGAGCGATCGGGGCAATCACCCCCCTCCCACGGAAGAGGAAGCTTTCTTATTTTATACGTAAATAAAACTCATCCCAAAATTTGGAGCTCTTAAAACTAGCTAAGTAGTAGTATTACAATCCCCCCCAGAATTCCGTTCTGGATCCGCCCCTGCTACAGGGGTACTTTAGGGTTCACTGCTTTTCCTTGCAATCCACGCTCATTGCTGGATAAGTATTATATTTTATTATATTATTTGTCAAATTGAGCGAAATAGTTTTACCACAGCGGCAAATTCAACAATTAGGTTTAGGAAAAACAACTTATTGGTTCAAACACACACAGAAAGACAGAGTCCATTTGTTCGGGATGTTTTCTGAGGTTCGCGGCGTCTCCCAAGAAGAAATCTTGCTAAAACATATGTTGTTTTTAACAAGGAACGTAAATGGGTATCAGGTATATCAGTACTTCAAATGAAAAGCAAAAAGAAAAGAGAGACAAAGATGAGTGTAATTTCCTATACTGTCTTTTTGGCATTGAAGAATACCGTTACTGTTTTACTGATCTACTGTACGCACTTCTGCGTTTTACTAACCAAGCCACAATCATGCTATATATACCATATATCGGCTAGGTCCAATCTGATGCCAATGTGCCTTTTCTTCAAGGAACATTTTTTTTTTTATTATTACACGCTCAGAAACAAGGATAATCACCCAAAACCTGAGAAGATCTGAAGAATGACCCAATAACAATAAACTGACAAAGAGAAGGAAAGACAAAAGTGGAAAACTATTGTAATCCAAAGTCGAGGCATTTTTTCTTGCAATAACCGACCCTTCAAGTCGGGGGAAGTTTCTTGATATAATAGTAATATATTTTTAACTTGCTCCTTATTTTAGCTTACGTAGTAATTTAAGACACAAAGATGTATCGCAATTTGCAATACATTTTTCAATTTGCAGTGCAAACATGTAAATGCAATGTTGCATTTCCATGTTTGCACTGCATTGCATTCCCATTTGTACTGCAAACTGCGATGCGATACTCCATTTAAAAAATGCAAGGAGATCCCTGATCAGTTGTTCTTTCAGAAAAAAATGTTCAGGGTGGGGGGGGGGGGCACTGCTGGTACTATTCTATTTATTATTGTATTATAGACGTAATATTTTGGTCTCCTCCGGGGGGCACTCTCAGACCTCCGGGAGGGGGGCAGTGCCCCAAAAACATATCTGGAAGAAATACTGTTCCTGACACCAAGATAAGACAAAAGGTAATAATAAACCTGGGCCCACAAATGCTTAATTTCGGAGTTATAGGCTGCCAAAAACATGAAGAAATGAAACTCCAAAACTAGGCGACCTACCGTAGTAGGGTCAAGACCTTATTTAGGAACTATTACGTGCGCTATCCAAATATCCATGTTTCAGAATTCTGCCATACTTCTGCAATAATTTTTATACAGGTATTTGGTGAGTACTTCAAATTATATGCACATAGCCAAAGTTCCTCTCTAAAAATTGTCGCATGTGTACTTTAGATTCTGAAACATTGTATTTTTGGATAGCGCACATATTAGTTTCTAAGTGAAGTCTTAACCCGACTACGATAGGTAGGGATGCGCACGAGACAAGATTTGAGGCTTTCTCGTTTCGAAAATGTGCTGTCTCGACTCGAAAAATGTATTCTTTTTTATTGCAAGAGCTGTGTCTCGACTCGAAATTTGTCAGGAAAATTCTGTCTCGACTCGTCTCGTGTGCATCCCTAACGATAGATCCCATAGATTTACAGCTATGAACCCTTAAAGCCCCGGATCCAGGATATGATCAAGGGAGCGACTAAATCACAGTTTGCCGCTTTATTCAGTGTAAAGCAGGATTGAAGCCTATTTTATCCAGTGTATACCTGAGTGTCAAGAGGGCTGTAGCTCCCCTTGGATCCGCACCTGTATAATAATAATAATATATATATATATATATATATATATATATATATATATATATATATATATATAACTGTTTCTGAGTAATTAGTTTCTTCAAAACTATTTTTAAAAATATGTGAAGAGTTTTGAGACATTCGAGTTGAATCAAGATTTTTACGAGCAGTCCCGATTCGACTCGAATTTTACAAATTGTGTCTCGACTCGTGCGCATCCCTACTTCTCGGTTCGGTTCGATATTGAATAAGCTGTGAGCCAAGCCGCACAAGTCCAGCAGTTGACAACCGTAGACCCAGGCAGAACAGTTTTAAACATATTTGCCTGGCACGCTATAACTTTTAACAAATTTTGGCCCAAGCACGAATACTTGCTCCTCTGGAACTCAAACCCAGAACCTCGTGAACGATGTCCTTGTTTCCTAGATTTCACGACTACCGAAATCGGCAGTCAACTAGTTTTTAGTATTCAGACGCAAACCGCCTATCTTTCAAGCTTAATTACAGAATTTAATAATAATAATAATAATAATAATAATAATAATAATAATAATAATAATAATAATAATAATAATAATAATAATAATAAGTTGTAGTGGAAGTAGCAACATTGATAATAATTATATTGTTTATGCAGAATAAGTGAAAAACGAACTTGAAACTACACACAAGATTTGGCTCGACTTGGCTCAACTCGACTCGAAACTCGATCCTAATTCGAGTCGAGTTTCGAGTCGAGTTGGAAGAAATTTTTCGAGTCGAGTTCTCGAGTCGAGCTAAAAGATGTCTGTTTCGAGTCAAATCAAGTTTCAAAAAAACTCGCTCGAACTCGCTCGTGTCCATCCCTAACCACTGTCCCTGAGTGCAGTAGTAATGTCAGAAATCAGGCTCAGGCCACGAAGCTCAAGGAATGGGGTCCTGACGTTATGGGCTCAGGTCCTTTCTATTCACCTATTAAAGATGAAGTTATTCGACGGCGTTGGCGACATTTGAAAGGTTTTGATCCTTTGAGCACAATGGTGATATCAGAAATCGATCCCTAAACTTGAACCTCAAGAAACTGGGTCCGGAAATTTTAGACACGAGTCCTTTCTGTTTCCCTTTTAAACATGGGGTTGTTGGACGCGGATGGTAACATTGGAAAGATCCTAGTAGTTTGAGGACAGCGTAATGTCCGAAATCGGTTTTTGGCCTCAAAGCGCCAAAAATGTGGTTCCGAATTGTCTCAAATTCAATACCTGCTTGCGTAAGATAGAACGACATTTATAGCTGTATGGATGGTTTTATCTCGCGTAATAAAATACTGAGACTGAACCACAGCAAAGGTTTACATCACAACCCAAATGCTTGGGACCAAATCTGATTTCTGACATCACCGCAATGCTCAAGGGACCAAGGCATCTCCAATGATTAAAGGAAGTCAATGATGATAGAAGAATTGGTTGAATGAAATGTGGGAGGAAGCGAGAGTACCTGGGAAAACCCACGAATACGACCTTGTCCACCACAAACTTACTAGGCTGAGAATCGAAACAATAAAGATCCCATGCACCAGAGATAGGGCTCTACCACTGAGCTACCGCGCCCAACGATTAAAGCGTCAATGATAATAGAGAAATTGGTGGAATGGAAAGTGTGAAGAAGCGGGAGTACCCTAAGAAAAACCACGAAGACGATCTTGTCCACAACAAACTTACTTGACTGGGGATCGAAACAATAAGGACCCCACGCACCAGAGGAAGCGCTCTACCACTTAGCCACCGCTCCCAATGATTAAAGCAAGTAAATGATAAAACAGGAATTGGTGGAATGAAAAGTGGGAAGAAGCACGAGAACCCTGAGAAAACAAACGGTTTCGATCTTGTCCACCACAAACTTACTTGACCCACCAGAGGAAGCGCTCTACCACTGAGCCACCGCTCCCAATGATTAAAGCAAGTAAATGATAATAGAGAAATTGGTGGCATGAAGAGTGGGAAGAATCGGGAGTACCCTGCGAAAACCCACGGATACGATCTTGTCCATTACAAACTTACTTGGCCCACCAGAGGAAACGCTCTAGCACTGAGCCACTGCGCCCAATGATTGAACCAAGTCAATGATAATAGAAGAATTCGAGGAATGAAATGTGGGAGGAAGCGGGAGTACTCTGACAAAACCCACGTATACGATCTTGTCCTCCACACAACTTACTTGGCGCACCAGAGGAAGCGCTCTACCACTGAGCCACTACGCCCAATGATTGAACCAAATCAATGATAATATAAGAATTAGTAGAATGAAATTTGGGAGGAAGCGGGAGTACCCTGAAAAACCCATGGATATGATCTTGTCCACTACAAAGTTAATTGGCCCACCAGAGGAAGCACTCTACCACTGACCCACTGTGCCCAAGGATTGAAGCAAGTCCGTGATAATAGAAGAATTGGTGGAATGAAATGTGGGAGGAAGCGGGAGTACCCTGACAAAACCCACAGATACGATCTCATCCACCTCAAACTTAATTGGTCCACCAGAGGAAGCGCTATACCACTGAGCCACCGCGCGCAATGATTAAAGCCAGTCAATAATAATAGAGAAATTTGTGGAATGAAAAATGGGAAGAAGTGGAAGTACCCTGAGAAAAACCACGGATATGATATTGTCTACTACAAATTTCCTTGGATGGTGATCGTAACAATAAGGACCCCACGCAAAAGATGAAGCGCTCTACCACTGAGCTGCCGTGCCGAATGATTAAAGCAAGTCAATGATAATAGTAGAATTGATGGAGTGAAAAGTGGCAAGAAGCGGGAGTACCCTGACAGAAGCTACGGATACGATCTTGTCCACTGCAAACTTACTTGGCCGGGGATCGAAACAATAAGGACCCCACGCGCCAAAGTAAGCGGTCTATCATTAGCCACCGCGCCCAACAAGAACAAGAAAATTGGAAGTTACTAGGAAACATTTTAAGAAGCAATATCTTTCAATGGTAAAGACCACTGCCCGATGATCGTCTTTTAATAACTCCAAGAGGAGAAAGCATTGATAAGTCCCTCTCCTATATTGTCTTTTTCAAACCACATACTTTATCCGGATATTATCCTTTATTCGTCATGCGGATGTAATCAGTTATTAGAATTTTCTATTATCCAGATATTATCCGTTATCTTAATTTTATAAATTATCCGGATAACATCCGTTATCCGGATCTTACCCGTCATCCGTTATCCATCATGCGGATAGTATCTGTTATCTCTATATTATCCGTTATTCGTTATCCGGATATTATCCGTCATCCATTATCCTGATATTATCCGTTATCCGTCATCCGTTTTTTTGTCCGTCGACCGGATATTGCAAATCCGGATAAGTTTCTATCCGATATCAGTATAAAAATTATCCAGATGTTACAATCCTTAATCACCATCGCAGGAGCATACACGAGCCAAATATCTTCAAAGTCTGCTTCACAAGAGCGGGGGTGGATCCAGTGGGCGATCATGGCGATTGCCTCCCAGAAAGGGAATATTTGTTATTTTATATATAAATAAAACCCATTCCAGAGTTTGGAGCTCTTAAAAGTAGCTCTAAATAGGAGTATTACCAACCACCCAGCCCCCAGAAGTCCATCGTAGATCCACCTCTGGACAAGAGAATGGGAAACACTTATTATTCACATTCAGTTTGCACATCTCAACAAATAAACAATATTTTCTTTCACTTCTGTATTCTACTACTGCATTCTACTGAACTGTAACGTCTTTTTATGTTTAAAAATAATTATTCATTTTTCAATAATTGTAAATGTTTATAAGTTCAGTAATTCACCATGAATAGAGTCAACTAGAAGTGTTTTTGTAACGAAGAAATAACAACATGAACTGTGAAATATCTTTTCACAAACTGTCGAGAGTTGAGAGTCGACAAACTTTGCTCTTTCGTTTACCGATTACCTCGAAACCGCGGTAGCCAGAATTAGCCCAGGATAGGGGTCTTATATTAAGAAAATGAAAATCTTAGGAAAATGCAGAAGTCTTTTAGTCTGAGAGAAAAAAGGAATGAAATCTCTAATTTCTAGTTCTGTTAGTCTTGTAGCTCTTAGTCCGTACCAAAGTACTGATAGAAATATGGCCAATGAATTATGACTATTTTGTAGAACATTCCACTTTAATATCACAGGAAATTCATCTTCCGAATTGCTTGGTTGTGAAAAGTTATAGAGTGTATTGGTATACTATGTAAAGTATTGTACTGTCGCTGATTTGTGATAACAATCAGAAACAGAAGTAAAGGGTAAATTGCAGTAATAGTTTTCTGTTAATTTTTATATTCAAGGGGAGACGAAAACCTACTTTTATCTTAACATTTGTTTTTCTTAAAATTTCTATTCGGGTTTACACTCTTCCCCCTCAACATTAAATACGGAAATGGAGAACTTATTTAGAATTTGATTTTTGATTCCAGTATATTTCAAACATCACTTCTCGGACCTGGGCCTGTGATATGTCGATAGATCGCTATCGTCGATATATACATATTATCATATATCAACATTCCATATCGCGAATATGTGGACATGAAAATATCATTCGAAATTTTCGATATCGATATTCGGGGGCGGCGAGGTATAAGGGGCCCCTAAGACTTGCGATGGATGAAGAAATTAAACTTACTTATTAAAATATTGTTTTCTAATCATAATATCTTTATTACCACAAATTGCAATGTAAATACATCCACTTGCAAATTTGCAATATTATATGGTATAATTTCTTAGGCGCCAGAACTTTTCTGTTCCCTGAAAAAAGAAACAAAAAATCACGTGCAAAGCAAGTGCTTCGAACTTTGAACTAGAATTTACCATAACAAAGTTTTTTTATTTCTCTCTCTTGGAGATTGATTGATTGATTTTGAGTTTTACGTCACGTTCAGCAGCGAGGCTATATGAGACGTGGACCTATTGATTAACGTAGAATCCGAACCACATGAACTCCCTCCGGGAATCGAACCCGTGTCTCGTTACAAATCAGAGGATAATAATGGGATAATAATGAGAAAACATACTTTATATTTTGTTTTCAGCTATGGATTTTAGATTTGCAATTGATATATTGTTCCGTCTTAGCCGAATTTGAACAAAAGAAGTTTCCAATGAGTTACTCAAAGAAATGTTTTCCGCCTCCAAATGAAAATAGGAAGACACTTAGAAAAACTTATTATCGGGTTTTAACACACAAACATATGATTGATAGTGTATCGACCTAAACCACTCGACCATTTTGCATGCTTTTGCGGGCTTTCTTTTAACTTTTGTGAAAGCAGTTTACTATTCCATACTCGCTTTTGTTTATTGCGATACGACTATGAGTTCTCAGTGAATATTTGGACGTCACAGCTCTTGCAATGTATAAAAGTGTTTGTAGAATACATCACATTCAATTTTACGTCCTAATAACATACGTAAATCAGGTTGAATTCATGAAATGATTGAGGTTGGAGTGAGCGTAAATGTTTTCATATTTAGGAGTCTGGATGTGTAAACCCGCTTAACGTAGGGATTTACTTTTGTGAATTTTGGTACATTTATTTATACACATCTATGGAAAATTTGATTTCTATACTTATTTCAGGATTCTAGTTATTTATATGTTTGTTTATGAATGTATTTAGTACTTGGACTTTTAAGACTATAGATTACGTTTTGACGTTTAGACCTGGGACTTATTGTTTGTATTTAGGTAGTTTATTTTGGGAATTTTTAGTTTTGGGGATTTTTATTTTGTAGTTAGAATATTATTATTACTTGGGTATAGATAATTAAATTATTAATTTTTGTTTTGACAGATGACTATTGTACTTTTACGTTCATAATTAGGAAAAAATATACGTTGCATTTGTTTGTAAATATACTGCTGGATGTGTGTAACGATTTTATTGAAGTTAAAAGGGTGAGGAAATCGGCAGTTAATTTAAAGTATAAATAGCACTACTCATGTGATAGTGGATAGAATTGGAACTCGTGCACTAGGCTGTGATTAGTCCGTAGCCTCCGTATGTTCATAATTACGACTACGATAGAGAAGTGGACAGTCAAATTCTCAAGGTTCAGTATCTGACCCTGGGTCTTCATTTTAGTTTTCTACAAGTTATACATAGTCAGAAGTGAAAACATGGAAATGCATACAAATTCATGAGTAATGTATTATTTATCAAATATCGACGAAATGTTTTCTGTAACAATTTCATTCCGAAACTGGAAGAGAAACGTGAAAGGCAAGAATCTGTATGTTATTACGGGAAGTTAAGTTTTGTATGAAATTTTGTGATAACAACGCTCAAGTTATTGCTATATGGATAGTAGAGTTATATAGCAATTTCTTCCAATATCTCAAGATTTATTTTATATTCTGTGATTGATCCGAAAATATGTTTAAGTTTATTAGTGACAAATGCTATTCTGCTTTTCATGAATTTTATGAATACGGCTATAGTGTATGTATTAGTCAAATTCTTGTGAGTATTGAGTATAAATGAATTGTGTTTAAAGTTGTTTTGAAGGTTCCTTATTAGCTTGTTTTGGAACAAAACCATATATTTATTGTATAAAGTGTAATATTCGCTACGAAAGATGTTGTAGTGATATGCGAAAAATATTGGTAAATGTTAACTTTCCTAATTGAATACTCTTTTATCTCAAAGTTATCCTATTAAGTTGATTGAAGATTATTGAAGATTATCAAATAAAATAACTTTAATAGAATATTGAATATATTTGTGCTGATAATCAATGAATACACAGTTATTAATTTTTTATATTTGTTGTAGGATCTATTTTGGAGTGATCAAATTGTTTATAAAATTATTTAAGTCAAATTTTATGTTTTGTTTCCTTAATGAAATTTACATATTATAATCCGACGAATTTTATGTATTATTTCATTGCATAATTCAAATAGCCTATTGAGCGATTTACTCAGTTGATAGTATTAATGCTTTTGTTTCAGCTTATTTATTACACACACACACACACACACATATATATATATATATATATATATATATATATATATATATATATATATATATATATTAGTTATTTAAAACCAATTGTTTGTGTACTTTACCAGTACTTGTCCCATAGCGTTAGTTTTTGTGGAAATATTTTATCTTCCACTCAGGCTACGTTCCAAGTCACAAATTCAATTTTCCACAAAAACAGTATTGTTTTATTTTAACAATTACGAAAGATGGAAAGATTGGCCATTCATTCTACGTGCACAATTGTGTGGGTCAGGGCTGAATGGGCTATGACTTTTCCTATAGGTGCCGTGAGAATGCTTTCTTCAGGGAAGGTTTTAATCTAGCTATTTTATAAACTGACAATAGAAATTGAAATAATACATAATCATCTTGTCCATCACAAATAGGGATTTGTTTATATAAATTACTAAAGCTGTCTGAAGCAACGCCTACACTTACTTTATCTAAATTAGTATTAAAAGGCATAAATGAATTCCCTACACGTGAATCACCAGACACAATTCTTCCAGGTTTAAAGCCTAAAGAAAAATAACTTTCGTTTTCATTTTCCTTCGACTTCAAAACAGCTGATTCGCACGAGACGCTGAATGAATTGTTATCAGCCAAGCCATCTAAACAACTAGCGTGAACGACCTTTGGCTCTGTGTTCACACACACACACTGTCAACCAAAACCCTTCCCTTAACGCTATCGCTACTAAGCAAACAATTGCTATGATCACTCTCTGTTTCTACGAGAGGACTAAAAATATCGCCAAAAGACAATTGTTAGTCGTCTATCTGAGTAGTTGTATTCATATTTTTCTGAATAAAAATTCCATGCCAGCCATTAGAAAAAACATTTAACACTAACTGATTTGAATGCTACTTCGGGTTGCTCAGGTTCCATTATCAATAATAACTAACAAAAGTCAACTCAACAAGTCGGATCACGACGAAAGTGTCTGTAGCTTTCGTTAATGTACTATCATGGTGTTCGTAGTTTCTTAATCTCATCAATTCTCGCTACCATTTTTGACTATTCTGGTTCAATATGAATATGATATTAAGATAGAAGTTAACAACCATATAATATAAATTATAACAATGTAAATATACACAAATTTATATATATATATATATATATATATATATATATATATATATATATATATATATATATATATATATCCTCAAATTGTTTTAAGCAGATACATAGGGATTTTATAGAGCAAGAAGGCTCTAGGCAAATACCAAGATTATATAAATACACAGGAAGCTACATAGCTTTATAGTTACTTCTTGTTAGTTAGTACGAATAATTACGACTACGATTTTGTTAACATAGTCTGAGTGGGGGGAATAAAATATTCCAACAAAAACTAACGCTATGGGACATGTACTGGCAAAGTACATACATAATAGGTATTCAAGAACTAAAGAAGTATATATATATACCAGCTGAATATACCCGTTCTTCGCATGGGGCCAGTACTTGGAAGTCAACGCTTGTGGAAATATTACTATTCATTTCGGCGACCGCGAAAACTTTGGATGTGACACTAATATCGATCATTTTGGATTACTTTAAAATGTCTCGGTATCCCCCCTCCCCGCTGACTCCCGGCCGCATACAATTGTAGCTGAATTTGCAAGTCATCGCTAATGTAAGTCACACCATTGATCTCACCGACTGCGAAAATTATGGAATTGACGCTAATATCGGTCATTCTGGATTATTTTTACATGCCTGAGTATTCCCCCTCTGACTCCCGGCCCGCATACCTATGTAGCTGAATTTGCAAATCATCGCTAATGGAAGTGTCACCATTGATCTCAGCGGCCGCGAAAACTATGGATTTGACTCTAATATCGGTCATTTTGGATTATTTTAACATGTCTCGGCATTTCGTGTCCCCCTCCCTCCCCGCTGACTCCCGGCCCGCATACAATGGTAGTTGAATTTGCAAATCATCGCTAATGAAAGTGTCAGCATTGATCTCACCGACTGCGAAAATTATGGAACTGACGCTAAAATCGGTCATTTTGGATTATTTTTACATTTCTCAGTATTCCCCGCTGACTCCCGGCTTGCATACAATTGTAGCCGAATTTGCAAATCTTCGCTAATGGAAGTGTCACCATTGATCTCAATGACCGCGAAAACTATGGATTGGACATTAATATCGGTCATTTTAAATTACTTTTAAATTTTTCGGTATCCCCCCTCCCCGCTGACTCCCGGCTCGAATAAGGTGAATTTGAAAGTTAATGTGATCAGAGTTTCACCATTGATTTCAGCGACCGCGAGAACTATTAATTCGACACTAATATCGGAAATTTTCTACTACTTTTACATGTCCCGATAAACGCCCCCCTGAGACCCCCTGGTTCGAATTTTGAGAAAAACGTTTAACTCTGATCTGGAGCGTGAACCAAGGTATTTGTGACTAAAATTTGGTAACTCTCGGTCTATTTGTCTGGTTCCCAAGCCGGTTCCGGTAAAAGCCCCCTGAGACCCTCCTGGTTCGAAACTTAAAAAAGCGACTTCGTCTTGATCTGGGGCCTGGGCTAGGTACCCCTGACCAAATTTTGGTAACTCTCGGTCCACTCGTCTGGTTCCCAGGCAGCACACGGACAGACAGACAGACAAACACACAAATAAACTCTTTATTTTATTTATACTAGATAAAGAATTAATATACTGAATATCAGCTCTCCAACTTGAACGGCTTGTGAGATACTAAATTTTTCGCAAAAATTCGGACCCTCTTAGAATATGTAATATAATGAAATCGATACCGAATTTATGATAACTTCCTAGTTGAGATTGAGGCCTAAGTATATATCAAAAATCATTTCATTTGACTTTGCAATTTGGATATGATGATCATGCACACACAGTTACATTCAATTTTTTATATAATAATTCATATATTACACATGATTGAAACATTTTTCCCAGTAGTTATAGCTCCTCTAAGAAATCACAGGCTGCGTCTCAAATAAGTCCTATTGCTATTATTACAGTTGCAAATATCAATATCTAAAATTGCCTGAAGTTCTTTTGTCAATAGAAACAAATGAAAAGAAAAAGGATGCCTTGAAAGTAGACAAATTCACCAGTGTTCAGAAGCTGTCTACAATGCACTGAGCAGAATGAGTCTGTGGGTCGTAATACGTTGTTAAGTCAGAGTGGGGGGTTGCAGTGGGTCACGTTCTGTTGACCCGCGGCCCCCCGACCCGCTCCATCTCTGGACTGTACATACGGATAAAACAATCATATATATGTATTTTAACCTTCTTGATTTTACTGAACTTTCACTAATTTAAGATAATTTACAAAAAATGCAGGAAAGCAATTATTAATAACATATACAAAAATATAGAAATGTAATTTGAAGGAAAAAGTAATTGGTGTATTCAAGACTCGAACTCGAGTTGCCTATTCAATAAGCAGACACCTTACCGACTTATCCACGGCACAATGTGCAATTTGTCGTTTCGAAGCTTTATTTCTAATGTGTGTGTTACGTAACACCGCTACCAGATGTCAGTAGTGATGCGATCACCCATTTCACAGTTACGAAATCACTCTTTTAACCCTCATTAATCCGATTTTTATATACCTACCTATCTCTCTCTCTCTCTCTCTCTCTCTCTCTCTATATATATATATATATATATATATATATATATATATATATATATATATATTGACAACAGTAAGTAAGAGTATAGATTAAGTTATTCTTGATTTTAATCTACAGAACAAATGCTTTTAATGAAAACATGGGGCCTGTTGCCGTAGATGGCTAAAGGCCGTAAATAAAATTCAAACTTCAAGTGTAACTGGGGTAACTCCCGACTTGGCGAGCTCCTCCGTGGCTAAGCGGTTAGCGTACGCGCCTTTGGCGTGGGAGGCCCGGGTTTGATTCCCGGCGGGAGCTCATGTGGTTCGGATTCCACGTTAATCAGTAGGTCCACGTCTCATTAAGCCTCGCTGCTGAACGGGACGTTAAACTCAAAAAATCAAAATCAATCCCGACAATGGCTGATTTAAGACGTTTGATAGCCAGGATAATGGCTGGTTTATAAACACACTTGCTATAGCGTGTGTAGGTAAGTGGTTACAGCGTTTGACTGTTATGCTAAGGGTTCTGGGTTCGAGTCTCGGCCTGGCCTGAGTTACTTTTTTTCAAAGAGTTAAACACTATAAATGATGTTCGCGTTTGATGCTGAATGAGATTTATCCTATGAAGGGAGAAAAACCAGGACGGATACAGGGGGCAGGAGGAAAGACGGACACTGTTTATCCTTAAGTGTTAAAATTTAATTTATTCCCATGTCTTTTGCTCTTTCCTTTCCCTCTTTCCTTCTTTTCTCATTTTGTTTAGCTTTCCATACTTTTTCGGTCTCTGCATGATGCGTATTATTGTTTTCGTTTCCTTTGCATTAATTCATATCTCTTTGAACTTAATGTGAATGGAATTTCTGTAGATTTATCTCGTGGTTGTTTCTCTAAGTGATGCTCTCAGATAGTAATACTTTTTCCTCCAAATGGAGGAATATCCTGGCATGTTATGTTTTCGGGCATGTATTTGCTGTCATGTTGGTTGTCCAACTATCAGACATACAGTGAAACTATTCTGCTACTGGAAAAAGCTATCATTTCTATGTATCCAACCTCCATTTTCTACTGTCGCTGACTGTACGTACATATGTACGCGTATTTTCATGATATAATGTAGATACTCATGCGTAGAACTGATATTGCTGTTGCTCTTTATCTTACATGTGGACCATCTGCTATTACATTCTACTGTGCAATGCATTTTGTGTGTGTGTGTTACTAGCTACAAACATTCCCGTTTCCAATATGTATCTCACCGTTGCTCCCATTGCATAATATATGCAACCCACTGTGCAGTATTGTCTCACTGGCTGCCTATACGAACGGCGTTGCATCCTTCATGCTTGTAGAGATGAATCTTCGTGCAGTGAGATAAATTTGCGTCTCTTTCGCATATGGATAACGTATGCACCCAAAGCAAAAACACGTATTTTACATTTTCGTGTTTTCTTTCTTCCTGCTCCTTGCCACCCTCTTCACTCATTTCTGTAGCACATTATGAATATGTTGTACTTGTTATTGGTCCATTTCCGGATGTTCTGCTTTCTTCACATGGGTAAGTTCTACCTCAATGGCTTGCGTCAACTATGGGTAGTATTTCGTACACTTAACCTTTCCCGATATCTCTTCTCGTTCTCGCTATATTGCATAAAATCTCATTTTGACCCCATTTTATGCCCCCATTTGACCCTTTCAATACGCTTGTTGGCCGATATAAAAAAATACGTGTCGCTTCTTTTTTGATGATCTGTATGTCTGTGCAATCTTATCAAAATCGGCGTGTTACACCGAGGTACCCTGCCTTGTTAGATGCTGTTACCCATTGTATATATACCGAAGATAAACACCATTTTGTATAGGTGTTCTGTACTTCTAGTAGTTACTGCACTTATTTTTTATATGAATAAACAAATTAAATTATATCTATGAATGCACTTGCAAGCCTACCAACATAAAGTTCGTAAAGCGAAATGGGAAATCCCATTCCGCCTTACATGAAGATGGAAAAATGAAATGAAATCTTTGTTTTACGCCCCACGGTTATGCCGGTTAGGCTAAAGGTGACGCTGATTATGAGAAATGGATGAAATGGTGGAATGAAGAAGGTGGGAGGAACCCCGAGAAAACCCGCGAGCACGATGTTTGTCCACCACAAAGTCCACACGGTGCGAGCTGGGATCGAACCGAAGCACCGGAGGTGAACGTTCTACCACTGAGCCACCGCGCCCCGACCGACATGAAAATGGAAAGTGATAACAGGTTTTACATGTATACACGACTCCAAAAGTGCATTACCACCTGCTATTCTCCTTTTCCTGCAATACCAGGCAACCCAAAAAGCTCGGCGGTTTGGTTGGTTGTAAATTCGAAAGGCGTTGGACCAAACCTCAATTTTGTAACAAATATATCAGTGTGGCAAACTGCAAATAAAAGAATAAAACAAATTGTTAAGAATGACAATTTTATTATCGTGACGAAATTAAATGACATCAAAAGTTACAAAATTATCTTACTTAAGCAGTTCAAACAAGATGAATCGCAAGAAAGAGATACCAGAGGAAAGCATTTCTCTACTCTCCCCCAAAAAAAATCTCATAAAAAAGAAAAAGTTACATAATGTAAACGTTCAATATAAAAGCCCCACCCAAAATTTATAAGGTTGACACCCGAAAGGCAAGAACAACTGAACCGAAGTAAATGAAACTCTGCAGAGATATTGCAGACGTAAAATGAGGAAATATGGTTTCGTATTTTCCTTAAAAAAAACGGTTCGAGGGGCACGGGCCCCTCCAAACATTTGATTACGAAATATCAAAATTGCTAGTAACAGTATGTCAGGTGTATGTAAAGGACATGAAGAATTGCAACATAACTTTACGTATGGACAATACACAAAAATTAACAAATACGTTTTTTTTAATTTTCTGCGGAAAAACGGTTTTAGGGGACAAAACCTCCCACCCAAAATTTTGAAACTTAACGCCCGAGAGACAAAAAGAACTAAACCGATGGGTATGAAATTTTGCACAGATACTTTAGACGTAAAATGAGGGATTACCTGTTTCGTAATTTCCTGGAAAAAACGGCTGGGTGAGGCACGGACCTCTCCAAACCTTTGATCACGAAATATCAAAAGTGCTAGTAAGAGTATGTCAGATGTGTCTGGAGGACATGAAAAATTGCAACGAAACTTTGTCTATAAATAATAGTATAAAAATAAACAAATACGTTTTTTAATTTTCGGGGAAAATGGTTTTTGTGGGCAAGAGCCCCGTCCAAAATTTTGGAATTTGACCCAAAAGGCAAGAAGAAGTGGACCGAAGTGAATGAAATGTGCACAAATATTATAGAGGTAAGACGAGAGAATACGTGTTTCGTATTTTCTTGAAAGAATAAAAAACTGTTGAATGGACCATGGCGTTGAGTAGCGAGAGGAGTGGACCGAAGCGAACAAAATTGTATGTAGATATTGGATATGTAATATATGGCTTTCGTGTTTCACAAGTGTCTTGTCTCCATCCGATTTTTTCAATTTGGCAGATCGAGTACAAGCAAAAACACTATAGCGTATTTTATAGTATTTCAGGAAGCAGCTTTAACGCTTACAAAGTTTTTGCGCATAAACAAGAACACGTATTGATTTATGTTCAGTTTGCTGTTGATCAGCCAAATTTGAAGCAAAACAGATAGAGGCACTTGAGAAACACGAAATGCCCTATTTTACATAGGGACTATATAATATCTACACACAATTTCACTTGCTTCAGTCCACTCCTTCCTGCGCTATTACGGTAATATTTGCTTTTTTCGGAGGGGGAATAGGCCCCAACATTGTTTCTCTGCAAATATTAAAACACGTTTAACTTATTGGTTTGCAAATTGTCCCTATACGAAGCTTCGTTGCTATTCTCCATATTCTTTACGAACTTCTGACGTATGCTTATTTGCACTTTTGATATTTCGTAATCAACGGTTCAAAAGGTTCGTGACTCACTCAACGGTTTTTAATAGGAAAATACGAAACCTGATTGTCTCATTTTACGTCTACAATATCTGTGCTCAATTTCATTCACTTCTGTTCACTTCTTCTTGCCTTTTGGGCCCCAAATTTCAAAAATTTTTGGAGGGGGCTTTTGCCCCCTAAAACCGCTTTTCCGCACAAAATAAAAAACATATTCGTTTATTTTTTGCGTATTGTCCCTACAAAATATATCGTTCAAATTCTTCATGTCCTTCAAGTACTCTGACATACTGTTATTAGCACTTTTGATATTTCACGATCTAAGTTTTGGAGGTGTCTGGGTCCCACCTATGCGGTTTTTCTTCTTCAGGAAAATAAGAAACTCGTATTCCCTCATTTTATGTATACAATATCTGTGCACAATTTCATTCACTTCGGATTACTTCCTCTGGCCTTTCGGGCCTCAACTTCCAAAATTTTGGGTGGTTGCGTTTGCTCCCTAAAACCGTATTTCCGCAGAAATAAAAAAAAAACCTGTTTCGCCATATTTGTAGCTCACTTTGATCCACTTGCGGTGACGCACAAAAAGTGAGAATAGGCGTACAAAATGGCACAAAACTATGCAAAAACCCATCCCGAAATTCGTTGGTTGCGGAACAAGTTAATGACGCTGGTGCTCACGGCATTTGACGCTGTCTCGTTATAAAAATATATAGTCGTTTCGCTATCGAGACGAGACGAGATGCACTAAAAGTATCCCTCGAGATGTACTAAAAGTACGAGACAAAATGCAACCCTGTCATGAGCACCACTAAAAGTATTCCACATTACTGTTTACATTTTTCATGGTTGCTCTTTCCAGTATAATCAGATCATGATTTCAAAACGAGTTAAAACGAGCTGAACGAGGAAGCTATTTGTCAAACTCGGCTCGACACGAAACTCGACATCAATTTATGGAGCTAAAAATAAACAGAACGTGTCCTTGCATTTTTTTAAAACCTCTTTTATGGAAGGAAGGACTTTCTACATATGGGAAATTGGTAGTGGGTTGATTTGTAAAAAATAATCGAAAACGATCGATGTTAGTTGAGAAACAAATTGAGAAACAAAATACAGTGCTTCGCATTATATATCCACTGCTTTCTATTATAATAATTGCTGAAGCTTGTGTTTAGCGTTCAGAGCACAAGGAAATTAAATTGTGGGAAAAAGAGATATACAATTTGTACAGTAAGCTTAATTACATGGAAATTTTAAGTTTCTGTACCCTTAATTATATGAAAAAATTTATATTTTTTTTTATTTACGTTGGTCTCCTTTACCTTGATTTTGGATTTCAAATTTTAATCCTTTTTCCACTGAAAAGTATCTATAATTCAACAAGGTAATAATTATCAATGATAATTATAATAATTATCTATGTAATTGAATTCATTGTAATTTGGTCCATGAGAAACACTTTACCATTTCGTACTAGCTGTTATGCCCGTTCTTCGCACTGATCAGATAAAGTATCAATGTAAACAAACTGAACAACGGAAGAACAATTAAGAAACATTTTTAAATTGGATATATTTTGTGTGAATATGTACCCAACAACGTACATGTGTTTTCATTGGGAAGGCTGATGGGGCTGAATTTGAACGTAAACACTATCGGGGATGTCACTATACATATGAGAAATCCCGATAAATATGGATTCGACACAAATATTGGTCATTTTCTACTACTTTTACATGTCCCGGTAAACGCCCCCTCAGACCCCCTTGGTTCCAATTGTGAAAAAATCCCCTCTGGTCTCTAGCCGATACCGCGAACACTATGAATGTAACACTAACATCTGCCATTTTCTACTACTTTTACATATCCCGATAAAAGCCCCTATGATCCTCTGGTTCCCAATTTTGAAAAAACAACGCCTCTGGCCCGCAGCCGATGGCGGCTGTATTTGAAAGTCAACGCCTGTGGGAGTATGACCATTCATCTCAGCGACAGTGAAAACTATGGATTTGACACTAATATCGGTCATTTCCCATAATTTTGCATGTCTCGCAATTCACCCCCGGTGACTCCCGGCCCGCATACAATGGTGGCTGAATTAGAAAATAATCGCTAACGACAGTATAGCCATTTATCTCAGCGACCGCGAAACTATGAATGTGACACTAACATCTGCCATTTTCTACTACTTTTACATATTGCGGTAAAAGCCCCTATGATCCTCTGGTTCCAATTTTGAAAAAACAACGCCTCTGGCCCGCAGCCGATAGCGGCTGTATTTGGAAGTCAACGCCTGTGGGAGTATCGCCATTTATCTCAGCGACCGCGAAAACTATGGATTTTACACTAATATCGGTCATTTTAGATTACTTTTACGTTTCGGTATCCCTTCAGCTCAGTTGACCCCCGGCCCGCAGCCGAATGGGGTGAATTTGGAAGTTAATGCGATCGGAGTTTCACCATTGATCTCAGCGAACGCGAAAACTATCAAATCGACACTCATTTCGGTCATTTTCTACTACTTTTACTTGTCCCGGTAAACGCCCCCTGAGACCCCCTGCTTCGAATTTAGTCAAAAACGCTTCGCTTTGGTCTGGGTCCTGAACCAAGGTATTCGTGGCCAAAATTTGGTTACTCTCGGCCAACTTGTCTGGTCCCCAGGCCGGTCCCGGTTGAAAAAAAAAACACTCTTCGTCTTGATCTGGGGCCTAGACCAAGCTACCCGTGACCAAATTTATAAAACTTTCGTCCACTCGTCTGGTTCACAGACCGCACATAGATAGACAGACAGACACTCAAACAATCTCTATTTTATTTACATTAGAAATGTCAGATCCACCGTTATTGTAATAGAGCGGTGCTTGAGTGATTGATCGTAGAAATTCAAACTCCAATGAGTGATAATTTCATAGCGTTGTTTTATTACAAGTTTAAACTCTTTAGTCAGTAGAGAAGAGGGCATGAATTATGGGTCAGAGTTGATGATAATGGGTTTCTACGGGTCTGTGGTCACAGTTAGTGAGAGTGGTTCATGGTGGGTGGTGGGTCAGAGTGGGTCACGGTGGGTCGTGGGTCACGATGGGTGGTAGGTCAACTGGTCGTGGCTAAAGTTTTCATTGCCCCACACCCTCTCTGAAGTACAGTGTTGAAAATTAATCAGTGAAAATCAATTGCAATTGATCAATCAATTGAAAGTAATTGCTGTGGAAATCAATTGCAATTGAATTAATTGCCAATTAATTTCAATTGCAATTGAATGACTGAATTCAATTGCAATTACTTTCCACTGCAATTACTTTCAATAGATTGTTTAATTGCAATTGATTCTCCTTTATTAATGGAAAACTGCAATTAACAATTAACCATTATTTACTTCAGTTGTTAATTGCAATTAACAATTAAATTTACAGATTAATTGTTAATTGTTAATTCAATTGAAATTTGCCTAACACTGTGAATCTTCCCTTCCCTACCCCGATCCGGCCCTTCAAACTCTTTTATTTTTTCCTTCTATCGAAGCCACTACTGCCTATTTGGGAAAAGTTTCATTGTAGAGGATTGCTAGTTGTAAAAGCGATGCATCCGCCGTTTTGTTGGAAAGGGGGGAGGGGCTGGTGGAAAGTGCCGTAAAATTTTACCTTGCCTCCATAGGAAAATATTTAGATTCGACACTACTAATATATATATATTTCAGCGACCGCGAAAACTATGGATTTTACACTAATATCGAAAACTATAGATTTTACACTAATTTCAATATATATAAAATTGAAAAACACTATGTTTTTGACTCTAAATCTCCCGAACCGCATAACAGATCTTGATCAAATTTGTAACATGGAGAAGTTTCACAGCTGGGCTGGTTAGGCTATTCACTTTGATGGTAGAACTGAGAGGGAGGAATGTAAAAATAAATAAAACTTAGTAACTCCTGAACCACTCGACCGATCTTGATCAAATTTTCCGCATAGATGAGCCTCAGACCTGGGATTGTTTTTGTAATTTAAGTTTAACGGAGCAACGTGGGGGCGGAGAAGGAGGGGAGATATATAAATACCAATTTATATAAGACTGAAAGTGACTATTTTTGTAACTTAATAACTATTGAACTATCTGACCGATCGCAATCAAATTTTCAAGATATATGAGGTTCGAATCTGGAAACGTTTTCCTAATTTCACTTTAACGGTACATACTAGGAAGAGGGGAGGGGGACGTATAAATAAAAACTAGTAAAACCTAATAACTCTTGAACCACTCAACCAATCTCGATCTAATTTTTTATATACATGAAGGTCGGGCCTTGAGTGTTTTTTTTTTACCGTTTCACTTTGACGAGCCAACGTAGGAGAGGGGGAGGGGGAAATATATGTAAAAAAAATATAAATGACTGCCTTTGTGACTTCAATCTTGAACCACCTGACCGATCTAAATCAAATTTTCAGCATACATGAGTTTAGGCGCAGGGATTGCTTTAGGCTATTCACTTTGACGAAGCAACGTACGGGAGGAGGACGGAGAGAAATTTAAAAATGATCAAAAATGACCGATATTATTGTTGAATCTTCATAGTTTTCGGGGTCAATGAGACAAACAGTGACACTTCTGATGCTGTTTCAATCTACGTTCAGCCCTAATAATTGAAGGTGAGAGGATAAACATTTAAACATGATCGAAAATGACTAATATTAGTATCGAATCAATAGTTTTAGGAGTAGCAGAGATTAACAGTGAATATTCTGATGCCGTGTGCCGCAGCACGGGGGTAGGGGAGCTATGTATAATAATAATAATCGAAAATGACCAATATTAGTGTCTAATTCATAGTTTTTGGGATCATTCTGATGAACTGTGACATTTTCGATCCGGTTTAAATGCAAGATCAGCTCCGCCACTTGCGGGAAGGCGAGAAAGTGATATATATAAAATGATCGATAATGGTCGCTATCAGTGTCGAAGTTATAGTTTTCTGGGTCGCTTAGATGAACAGTGGTACTTTCTATCTCGTTTAAATTCAAATTCAACCCCACAATTTGGGGGAGAGGGAGAAAAAGATATTTAAAAATGATCGAAAATGACCGAGTGCTGAATCCACATTTGTGGGGGGTCGCTGAGATAAACAGTGACACTTTCGATGCCATGGCCCGCAACATGGGGGAGGAGGAAATATACATATAAATGACCGAAAATGACCATTATTGGTGTCGAATCCATGATTTTTGGGGTCGCCGAGATGATCAATGATCTTTCCAATGCTGTTTAAATCGATGCCATTAAAAACGAAAACAGCATATTTCACGGGTACTAAACACATGAAATACGGAGCTGTGCATTTAAAGTTTCATTTCAACTCAGCAAAGCGGGTAATATATGCTAGTAATATTAATAAAGCTCAGGCACTGTCCTTTCTCTATTTCAAAACCAGCTACAAATCTCTTTCCTAGAATATCTATTACTGGAACTATCGTTATATTTTTGTCTTTCGTTCTTATACAACACCAAGGTTATAAAGGAAGGTCTTTTTGATGTGGGTTCGCAGCTTGAATCTGATCGACCATTCCCAACCATACTATCTCGCCTCCAGAAAAACTGGATTACAGGGCAGAGTCTAAAGCAAGAAATGTATATCTCTTTTGCTAAAAAAAACTTTAGATCGCATACTAGTCACAGCACATGTTTAGAGGTTTTTCAAGGAATCTGTATGAGACGAGACCTGCAAATGACACAGGACTGAAAGTTGAGCTTACACCAGAAGTCGAATCTGGTATCATTCTAAGACAAAAAAATCCTAATGGCTGACTACTTTAATGCTCATATTTCAATCTCATGTAAAAATTTAGGGTGTGGCCGGGCCCCTAAACTTCCCGTGGATTCGGGCCTGTGTGACCCCCACCCTCGAACACAATTTTCTGGAAGAAAGCCTCTATTCTTCCTTTTGTCTGTCTAGTTTACTGAAAACATGAGAAGCAAACTAGGTCACAGAGCATAGAGTTGGAAATGATTGACATGTTGCATTGCAGACATATTTCGTACCATTGATGATTTTAGGAGGTTTTCCAGGGACAAAATTCCCCTCGGAGTTATATCTCCTATGATTTTATCGTTGAGTTGATTTTATCGTCTCTTTCAGCAGCGAGGCTATATGAGACGGGACCTACTGATTAATCGTGAATTCCGATCTACATGAGCTCTCGGCGGGTATCGAACCCGGGTCTCTCACGTCAAAGGCGCGTAGCTAACCACTTAGACACGAAGAAGCTCGGTGCTCATATTAGTAAAGAAGAAAGCACATTATAGGACTTTCAGTGCAGATAACTAAATACGACGGCTATTAAATGAATATTTTTCATCTTGAATATATTGTGATAATGGTCAATCTTATTCGATAATGTCATTCGCTCTTTAAAAAATAGCATTCTCTTTTCTGTACCTTACTACAGTATACAAGTTAAATTTCACACAGTGTGCAAAAGAGGGGAAGTGATTACAACGTATGATGGATTCGCTTCCTATCCGATGAACAAAATCGTTCTTGTAAAATTCAGCGTTGCAAAGAACCTGTGTGATTGACTGATAGCTACACATAACTGCCCTCAGGGAAAAAAGCAAGCTGCTCGGACTCGTGGCTTCTGTGTCTTGTAACATTGTGTTTTAAAAAAGCAGACACAAGGTCAGTTGATGAAACAACTGATAAGGCTTTTTTTCTTTTATACAAATTATATTTGTTGTTTGAAGCCTCTTTATTCCTTATAAAAGCAATATAACCAGATTCACGGAAACCCACAGAAATTGTAAAGAAATTAAAAAAATACCTTTATCATTCAGATCCTTTATTATTATTATTATTATTATTATTATTATTATTATTATTATTATTATTATTATTATTATTATTATTATTATTATGAACATTTTTCGTTAGTCCTCACAGCAATTAATACTTAGCAGCAGGGGTAAAAGTGCGTGGGAACGCGGGGGACCCCATCCTCACCTCCAAAAAACTGTCTATGGCGTCCCCTTAGTTCCTAAGCAATTACAATGGGCAAAGATAGGCATGGGAGACATCGTGACTCATGCCGCTACCTACCGTACCCCTACCTTTTCAGATGATTCCATCCCATCTAGCCTAATCCCACTTCGCCTAACGATTTATCAGCCAGTTACATCTCCAAGATAAGAATGCCCACCATTTTCGGATCTCACGTTAATCCGTAGCTCCATATCTCATGTAATTTTGCTACCGAAGGGATGCTAAACTGAAATCCGATCCAATAATAAAGAGAGATAATAGATGGGAGCTAATTTTTGGGAAATAATTCGTGAAAGAAGAATGTAGGAGAAAATAGGATAATCCCGAGAAATCTCACGGGTACAATGGTATCCACTACAAACTTTTATAGTCTGGAATCGAACGAGGTCCATCCCGCACCAGAAGTAAGCGCTCTATCACTAAGTCACCCTGCCCCTACTTTGGAGGAAACAGTATGATTCTGACAGATGTATCGATATACTAAATATTGCGTATGGGAAACCAACCTACAAGAAGTACAAACGATCAGAATGTGGGATTCGTGGAGTTTCCTTCGTGCGAAAATGGTAAGCACGTTTTTCTGTCAGTTATTCTCAACTGGATGCCCGCGTCTCTTAGGGATTGGGGAGGACAGGGTGACTCAGTGGTAAAGAGCTTGTCTCTGCTACGTGGGGCCTGTGGTTCGACCCTAAGCCAAGAAACTTTGTGGTGGACACCATCGTATCGTGTGTCGGTTTTCTCGGGATACTCCAATTTCCTTCCACATTCTCATTCCATCATATCTTCCATCAACATTTACTTGCCTTAATGATTGTCTCCCTTAGTCTAAAGAGCATAATCGTGTTGGTTAAAATGAAATACTTCATTTCATTTTACAGGGGTTGCTTACAGTTTATCAGTGGGTTACCGTTAAGATACTAATATTTGAAAGAAAGAAGGAGTCTATGAGGCTCATAATTATCGAAAGGCTGATAACTACAATTGTACGTTGATTGTAAGAAATGCTAAAGGTACGAACTAAATTTGATTTGTGAGTCTTTTAGCGTTATTAGTCGTATTATGGACAAGAAATAATTCACATATCTACAAACCAAGAAAACTAACACTGAAATTTGATATTCGACAGTGAAATATAATAATATACAACTTGGATATCAAATATAGAGGTTAATTTTCTTGGCTTTGAACATGTTCAACTTACATATGTTTTCGTGATAGTCCAAACTTTCAACGTACGAGTATCAGTCTCCTAAAGTTTCGTAAATAACTATGAAGATTATCCCAAATCTAACAAATTAGTACAGATAACGATCAATAAAGTTCATAATTGACTTTTGAGAACATGCTGGCCCTAACTGATATATCACATCACTACTTTTCCATTTTCAAAATTATCACAGATTTCAAAATGGTGGATTTCAAGGTGCAGCCGGAAGTTCGTGATTTACTCTGCCCATTGTAGATCACATTTTGTCAATATGTGAAACTACCACCTTTTGCATTGTCTATCTTTCACTATTTTCACGATTCAACAGTTTATTTGATGTATTTCAATAACATAGCATAGCCCTTCTCCCTTCAATTTTGACCCCCTCCGTTTCTTATGACGTTCAGCCCTTATAACTTTGCATATTTACATATTTCCACATCCTCTATCAGTCACACTACGTCTTATTCCGCAACTCGATTCATCCATTTGGACCCTTTACTTGTCACACAATTTCTTCTTGGTGGAGAAACAGGGAAAATAATTCTACAATGACGGACAAGTAACACTCCGATTTTGATAAAATTTGGTAGGTAGATACTACACATAAAATAAACGTATACCGGTACGTGTATTTTTATTTTCTCGGTGAAAGCTGTTTCAGGGGTCAAAAACCCACACCCAAAATTTTGAAAGTTGACGCCCGAAAGGCAAAAACAAGTGGACCGAAGTGAACGAAATTGTGCACAGATATTGTAGACATGAAATGAGGGAATACGGGTTTCGTATTTTACTGGAGAAAACGGTTAGGTGGGGCACGGACCCCTCCAAATCTTTGATCACGAAATATCAAAAGTGCTAATAACAGTATGCCAGAAGTCCTAAAGAACATGAAGAATTGCGACGAAATTTTGCGTAGTGGCAATATAAAAAAAAATACGTTTTATTTTCTGCAAAAAAAAAAAAAAAAACGGTAAAGAGGCAAAGGCCCCCACCGAAAATTTTGAAAATTGACGCCCAAAAGGCAAAAACAAGTGGACCGTAGTGAATGAAATTGTGCACAAATATTGTAGAGGTAAGATGGAGGAATACGTGTTTCGTAATTTCCTTAAAAGAAAAAAAAACTTTAGCGTGGATCGAGGCGTCTGGTGGCGGAAGGAGTGGACAGAAGCGATGAAATTTTGTGTAGATATTGGATATGTAAAATAAGACCTTTCGTGTTTCACAAGTGTATCCATCTGGTTTTTCAAATTTGGAAGATCAACAGTGAGCTCAAACAGTATATATATTATTTTATAGTATTTCAGGAGGCACCTTTAACATTTCAATGTTTTCGTGATCAAATGTTTGGAGGGGTTCGTGCCCCACCTAACCGTCTTTTCCAGGTAAATACGAAACCCGTATACCAATATTTTATGTCTACAATATCTGTGCAAAATTCCATTCACTTCGGTTCGCTTCTTCTTATCTTTCGGGCGTCAACTTTCAAAAGTTTGGGGTGGGTTCTTTTGCCCCCTAAAACCATTTTCGATGCCGGATGGCGGGATGGATCCCAGACTATAAAAGTTTGTAGTGGATACCATCGTACCCGTGAGATTTCTCGGAATTATCCTGTTTTCTCCTACATTCTCCTTTCACGAATTATTTCCCAAAAAAATAGCTTCCATCTATTATCTCTCTCTCTTATTGGATCGGATTTCAGTTTAACATCCCTTCGGTTGCAAAATTACATGAGACATGGAGCTACGGATTAACGTGAGATCCGAACTGCTTGTGCTCCCGCTGATAATTGGAGCCGGGTCTCCTATGCGAAAGTCGCACACGCTACCCCATAGCCATGCGTGATCTCTCCTTAGCCTAGAAGGCATAACATGTAAACTTTATGGACTTCAAATAACTTCAGTTCTTTCTCGATAGTCAATTCTATACTGAGACAAAGTAGATCAATCAAATATTTGCATCTTCCCTTTTTATAATTTTAACGATGTTCTTGTAACTTCGACCGTGTTCTAAGATTCCTGTTATTTGAAATATCGTATTTAATTGTAGTTAACTTGCCTCAGTCAACATTTCATAAAATATCCCAATAATTCTTCAATTTCTTTGGGGTGATCTTTGTGCTGCCCCTGTACCATATCGAGTTGTGCGTTAATGGAAGCTGTGGCTAAAAATAATACACATTTCCTTTACCCCGACTTCGATCCGACATTCTGTTCTCGAGTTACATTTTGGGCATTTTCCCAACAGGTTTTTGGCTGGTCATAGCGCCAAAAGGAAGTATTTGTGCACCCAGGTTGTTATCTTGGTATCAGGAATCAGCTCCCGAAGGTTCTCGGTGTTGCTTTGAAACACCCTGTATAATTCTATCCTGTTTCTGATTAGCTCCTGTTTGCCAATCAATTTCCAGTATTCCCAAAACAAATCAAAAGTGAACTAAATTAACTAAATCGCCTTCCCCTATGCTTTCTTCTTGTATAGTAATTATTATATATATTTATATTGTAGTTTACAGAGATTGCCAATATTGATTGAAATATCTGGTTATAATGCTAGTAGAGGAATTACCTCTTTAGTACAGAAATTTCCTCCTTGCATCCTACCGCGATATTAGGCGAAATGGAATTAGGCAAGATGGGAATTCCCATTTCGCCTAAAATGGTGGACATTCTTCTCTTGGAGATATAAGTGGCTGATAAATCGTTAGACGAGGTGGGATTAGGCGAGATGGGATGGAATCATCTGGACGGTAGGTAGTGGCATGACGTCACGCCGTCCCCCATGCCTATGTTTGCCCATTGTAATTGCTTAGGAACTCGGGGGACGCCGTACACATTTTTTGGAGGTGGGGGGCCGGGTTCCCCCGCGTTCCCACGCACTTTTACCCCTGCTGCTAAATATTAATTGCTGTGAGAACTAGCGAAAAATATTATGCGGTAATAATAATAATAATAATAATAATAATAACAATGATAATAAAGGACCTGAATGATAAATATATTTTCATGATAAATATAAATCTGGATATGTTGTTTTTTATAAGGAATAAAGAGGCTTCAAACAACAAATTGGGAAATATAATTTTGTATAACAGAAAACTAGCCTTATCAGTTGTTTTATCTTGTGTCTGTGTCTGTTTTTTAAACACAATGTTACAAGGCACAAAACAACGCCTGAGGGCAGGTTGCTTTTAGCCTGAGGCAGCTTCTGTACTCAAATTAAGACTTTCGTTCTGTCAGTTTATGTGTAGCTATCAGTCAACCACACAGGTTCTTTCCAACGCTGAATTTTACAAGAAAGGTTTTGTTCATCGGTTTACAAGAATGGTTTACAAGAAGGTCCATCGTACATTGTAGTCACTTCCCCTCTTTTGCACACTGTCTGAAATTTAACTTGTATACTGTAGTGAGTTACAGAAAAGAGAATGCTATTTTTTTTTAAATGACATTATCAAATAAGATTGAAAATTAACACAATATATTCAAGATGAAAAATATTCATTTAACAGCCGTTGTATTTGGTTATCTGCACTGAAAATCCTATAATGTGCTTTCTTCTTTACTAATATGAGCACCGAGCTTCTTCGTGTCTAAGTGGTTAGCGTACGCGCCTTTGACGTGAGAGACCCGGGTTCGATTCCCGCCGAGAGCTCATGTGGTTCGGATTTCACGATTAATCAGTAGGTCCCGTCTCATATAGCCTCGCTGCTGAAAGGGACGATAAAATCAACTCAACGCAACTCAACGATAAAATCATAGGAGATATAACTCCGAGGGGAATTTTGTCCCTGGAAAACCTCCCAAAATCATCAATGGTACGAAATATGTCTGCAATGTAACACGTCAATCATTTCCAACTCTATGCTCTATGACCTAGTTTGCTTTTCATGTTTTCAGTAAACTAGACAGACAAAAGGAAGAATAGAGGCTTTCTTCCAGAAAATTGTGTTCGAGGGTGGGGGGTCACACAGGCCCGAATCCACGGGGAGTCTAGGGGGCCGGGCTCACCCTAAATTTTTACATGAGATTGAAATATGAGCATTAAAGTAGTCAGCCATTAGGATCTTTTTTGTCTTAGAATAATACCAGATTCGACTTCTGGTGTAAGCTCAAGTTTCAGTCCTGGGGCCGCGGTGGCTCAGTGGTAGAGTGTTCACCTCTGGTGCTAGGGGTCTCGGGTTCAAACCCTGCTCCCGCCAAGTGAACTTTGTGGTGGACAAACATCGTGTGCGTGGGTTTTCTTGGGGTTCTCCCGTTTCCTCCCACTTTTTTCATTCCACCATTTCATTCATTACTCATTATCACCGTCTCCTTTAGCCTAACCGGTATAACCGTGGGACGTAAAACTCAAAATTTCATATTTTTTTCAACTTTCAGTCCTGGGTCATTTGCAGGTCTCGTCTCATACAGATTCGTTGAAAAACCTCTAAACATGTGCTGTGACTAGTATGCGAACTAAAGTTTTTTTTTTTTTTTAGCAAAAGAGTTATACATTTCTTGCTTTAGACTCTGCCCTGTAATCCAGTTTTCTGGAGGCGAGATAGTATGGTTGGGAACGGTCGATCAGATTCAAGCTGCGAACCCACATCAAAAAGACCTTCCTTTATAACCTTGGTGTTGAATAAGGACGAAAAACAAAAATATAACGATAGTTCCAGTAATAGATATTCTAGGAAAGAGATTTGTAGCTGGTTTTGAAATAGAGAAAGGACAGTGCCTGAGCTTTATTAATATTACTAGCATATATTACTCGCTTTGCTGAGTTGAAGTGAAACTTTAAATGCACAACTCCGTATTTCGTGTGTTTAGCACCTGTGAAATATGCTGTTTTCGTTTTTAATGGCATCGATTTAAACAGCATCGGAAAGATCATTGATCATCTCGGCGACCCCAAAAATCATGGATTCGACACCAATAATGGTCATTTTCGGTCATTTATATGTATATTTCCTCCTCCCCCATGTTGCGGGCCATGGCATCAAAAGTGACACTGTTCATCTCAGCGACCTCCAAAAATGTGGATTCAGCACTAATATTGGTCATTTTGGATCATTTTTCAATATCTCTTTCTCCACCTCCCCCAAGTTGTGTGATTGAATTTGAAATTAAACGGGATCGAAAGTACCACTGTTCATCTAAGCGACCCAGAAAACTATAAATTCGACACTGATAATGGCCATTATCGACCATTTAATATATCTCTTTCTCCTCTTCCCGCAAGTGGCGGAGCTGATCTTGCATTTAAACCGGATCGAAAATGTCACAGTTCATCAGAATGATCCCGAAAATTGTGGATTAGACACTAATATTGGTCATTTTCGATTATTATTATTATTATTATTATTATTATTATATAGCTCCCCTACCCCTCCTCCGTGCTGCGGCACACGGCATCAGAATTGTCACTGTTAATCTCTGCTACTCTTAAAACTATTGATTCGATACTAATATTAGTCATTTTCGATCATTTTTAAATGTTTATCCTCTCTCCTCCATTGCACTCTCCCCCTCCCCAACTATTAGAGCTGAACTTGGATTGAAACAACAGCAGAAGTGTCACTGTTTCTCTCATCAACCCCGAAAACTATGGATTCAACTCTAATATCGGTCATGTTTAATCATTTTTAAGTTTTTCTCCCCCTCCCTCTCCCTACTTTGCATCGTCAAAGTGAATAACCTAAAGCAATCCCTGTCCCTAAACTCATGTATGTTGGAAATTTGATTGAGATCGGTCACGTGGTTCAAGAGTAATGAAGTCACAAAGGTAGTCATTTTTATTTTTATTTTTTACATATATTTTTCCCTCCACCTCTCCTACGTTGGCTCGTCAAAATGAAACGATAAAAACACCCAAGGCCCGACCCTCATATATGTTGAAAATTTGATCGAGATTGATTGAATGGTTCAAAAATATTAGGTTTTATTAGTTTTTACTTATTCGTCCCCCTGCCCCTCCCCTAGGATGTACCGTTAAAGTGAAATTAGAAAAATGTTTCCAGATCCAAACCTCATATATCTTGAAAATTTGATTGAGATCGGTCAGATTGTTCAATAGGTATTAAGTTACAAAATAGTCGCTTTGAGTCTTATATAAATTGATTTTTATATGTCTCCCACTCCTTCTCCTCCCTCACGGTGCTGCGTCAAATTTAAATCATAAAAGTGATCCCAGGCTTGAACCTCATCTATGTTGAAAATTTGATCGAGATCGGTCGAGTGGTTCAGGAGTTATTAAGTTTTATTTATTTTTTACACCCCCTTCTCCTCCCCTCAGTTTTACCATCAAAGTGAATAGCCTAAAAGCAGCCCAGCCTTGAAGCTAATCCATGTTAAGGATTTGATCGATATCGGTTGGGCGGTTCAGAATATTTACTCACAAACAGTTATTTTCAATTTTATATATATAGATTGGTAGTGTAGAATCTAGACATTTTCCCATTGGGCAACGTAGAATTTTGTGGGACTTTCCATACCCCGCCACCCTTTCCAACAGAACGGCGGATGCATCGCTTTTATAACTAGCAATCGTCAACATTGAGACTTTTCCCAAATAGGCAGTCATGGCTTCGATAGAAGAAAAAAGTTTGAAGGGCCGGATCAGGGCAGTGGAGAAGAGTAATCTTTTATTAGCTACACAACACGACTAGTCGACGTGACGGCCACCATGGCCTCGCATCATGTAGTCCATTTTTTTGAATTTTCAATGGAGACCTGCCTACGTATTTTGAATTGCAGAGGAAGGTACGTTGTATGCATTAACATTACAAATATATGAGCATACTGGTATTGAAATTTGAAAGACGTTTAGGCCAAATTTAATTCAATAGGTGATTATATTTCCTTTGTAGGAGCTTTTACTTTTTACTTTTGCAGCTTGTCGTCCCCTAAATTGCCGCTCGGAGCGTTTGTCCCTTTTCCCCAGATCTGGCACTGATTATTGGAGATGACTGTGATTTGCAGAGGTCATGGCTTAGTTATAAACAATAATATAGTAAGAAACTAAAACGTAAATATAGTGAGAATAATAACAACTCGCTGATTGTGCGAGCTGTTTTTCTCTTTTTTTTCCTCAGCTGATCTAATAGTGACTGTGCCGCACTCAGAACACGTACAGGAGAATTGACAACACCACACGCGAGCCCGCCTGAAACAAATTCGAGCTGAAATTTCTGAATGATTCTTCCAACCTACATTCAAGGTTTCTTTATAATGTCAAAAATTATATTGTATATTTTATGTTGAACTTCGCTTACAAAAGTTTGTTCTTCTCTCCAAGGTTTTAAGTTCAATCCCCTTCTTTCTCTTCGTTGATAAAACCTAATGACCTTTTTACTTATTCGTGGCATGATTTTTTTCCACACAAGTATTAAACTTTGAATTTAGCGCTTGAGAGTAGCAGAAACATACGAGCTTGATATTCCTCCGTGAGACAAATATCCACTCACCACTGAGTTCTGTTGCTTGCCACTAGATGGCAATATAAGATGCAGTTACGTAAAAGGAGCAATTAATGATTTGAATCAATACAATCATAACCTTGAAATTCAGACTCGTTTCGGCTCAAAAATTGGAATAGTTTCCCGTATGAATCAATGGGGATCATTTTAAAAATTCCGGCGTTATTCAGTCCTCTTAAATGGAAATTGTCGCCGATCAATAGAAAGTTCATATGGGAGAACTATGAAATAAAACAAACAGACACGCGTCATTTTGTAATAAAATTACATGGCGAGTGCATTTTATCTGATTCAAAGCTGTTATCGTCGAATATACACAATTAAAGATGCCCTAATTGGCCAAATTAAAAAACCTCAGCAAATTATCCCTCTTCAGGCGAATTTTTTCGTCACCACAGGTGGGAATACGGGTTTCTTATTATCCTTAAAAAAAAACGTTTAGGTGGGACCAAGACCGCTCCAAAACTATGATCGTGAAATATCAAAAGTGCTAATAATAGTATGCCAGAAGTGCTTGAAGGACATGAAGAATTGAAATGACACATTGTGTAGGGACAATACGCAAAAAATAAACAAAATATGGTTTTTTATTTTCTGTGGAGAAACGGTTTTAGGGGGCAAAATACCCATCCAAAATTTTGAAATTTGAGGTCCAAAAGGCAAGACGGAATGCACCGAATTGAATGATATTGTGGGCAGATAGTGTAGACATAAAATGAGATAATTCGGTTTCGTATTTTCCTGAAAGAAAAAAGGTTGAGTGAGGAACGGACCTTGTAACCCGTTCATTACGAAATTTCGAAAGTGCAAATAAGCATACGCCAGAACCTCGTAAAGACTGGAAAATTGCAACGAAACTTCGTATACGGACAATTTGCAAAACAATAATTGAAACGTGTTTTAATATTTGACGAAGAACAGTGCTTTGGCCTAGGCCCCTCCGACAAAAAAGTAAATATTACCGTAATAGCACAAGAAGGAGTGGACTGAAGCAAATGAAATTGTGTGTAGATATTATATAGACCCAATGTAAAATAAGGCCTTTCTCAAGTATCCCAATTCGTTTTGCTTTAAATTTGGCAGATCAACAGCTAACTGGAAATAAATTGACACGTTTTTTTATGCGCAAAAACATTGTAAGGGTTAAACATTCCTCCTGAAATACTATAAAATACGTTATACTGTTTGTGCTTGTAGTTGATATGCCAAATTTGAAAAAATCGGATGAATACACGACACTTGTAAACACGAAAGGCCTTATTTTACATATCCAATATCTATATACAATTTCATTCGCTTCAGTTCACTCCTCCCAAAACTCAACAAATCGTTCCACTCAACAGTTTTTTTTTCTTTCAGAAAAATACGAAACACATATTCTCTCATCTTACCTCTACAATATTTGTGCACATTTCATTCACTTCGGTTTACTTCTTCTTGCCTTTTTGGGTCAAATTCCAAAACGTTTAACGGGGGCTCTTGCCCCCCAAAACCCGGTTTCCCCTCGAAAATAAAAAACGTATTCGTTTATTTTTTGCCTATTGTTCATACACAAAGTTGCGTTGCAATTCTTCATCTCTTTTACACACATCTGACATACTGTTACTGGCACTTTTGATATTTCGTGATCAAAGGTTTGGAGGGGTGCGTGCCCCACCTAACCGTCTTTTTCCAAGCAAATATGAAACCCTATTCCCTCATTTTGTGTCTACAATGTCTGCACAAAATTTCATTCATTTTGGTTCACTTCTTACCTTTCGGGCGTCAACTTTCAAAATTTTGGGGTCTATTTTTTGCCTCTGAAATCCATTTTCCGCAGAAAATAAAACAAACCTTATTCCTTTATTTTTTCGTATTGTCCATACACAAAGTTTCTTTGCAATTCTTCATGTCTTACACACTTCTGAAATACTGTTATTACCACTTTTGATATTTCGTGATCAAATGTTCGGAGGGGTCGGTGCCCCACCTAACCCTTTTTTCAAGGAAAATACGAAACCTGTATTCCCTCATTTTATGTCTACAATGTCTGCCTACAATTTCATTCACTTCGGCTCACTTCCTTATGCCTTTCGATCGTCAACTTTCAAAATTTAGGTGGGGGCTTTTGCCCCCTAAAACCGTTTTTTCGCAGAAAATGAAAAACATTATTCGTTTATTTTTTGCATATTGTCCATACACAAGGCTTAGTTTCAATTCTTCATATCCTTTATACACATCTTTTGATATTCCGTGATCAAAGATTCGTAGGTGTCCGTTCCACATTCAACCATTTTTTCCATGAAAATATGATATCCGTATTCCCTTATTTCATGTGTACAATATCTGTGCACAATTTCATTCACTTCGGTACAGCTATTTTGATTTTCGTGAGTCAATATCAGAAATTTTGGATGGGGCCTTTTGCCTCCGAAAACCGTTTTCCCGCAGAAAATAAAAAAACCGTATTTGTTTATTTTTTGCGTATTGCCCATGCACAAAGTTTCGTTCCAATTCTTCCTGTCCTTTAAGCACATCTGACATACTGGCACTGGCACTTTTGATATTCCGTGATCAAAGGTTTGGAGGGGTCCGTGCTCCACCTAACCGTCTTTTCCAGACAATACGATACCTATATACCCTCATATTATGTTTACAACATCTGTGCCAAATTTTATTCATTTCAGTTCACTTCTTCTTGCCTTTCGGGCCTCAAATTTCAAAACTTTCGGTGGGGGCTTTTGCCCCTTTAAACTGTTTTCCGCAGAAAATAAATAAAACGTATACCTTCCTTTTTTGCACATTGTCCATGCGCATAGTTTCATTGCAATTCGTCATGTCCTTTACACACATCTGACATACTGTTACTAGCACTTTTGATATTTCGTGATCTAAGGTTTGGAGGGTACCCTGCCCCACCCAACCCCATTTAAAGGAAAATACGAAACCCGTATTCTCTAATTTTATGTCTACATTATCTGTGTACAATTTTATTCACTTCGGCTCACTTCTTTTTGCCTTTCGGGCCTCAAATTTCAAAACTTTAGGTGGGGCTTTTGCCCCCTTAAACCGTTTTTAAGCAGAAATAAATAAAAAGGATACCTTCATTTTTTGCACATTGTCCATGCGCATAGTTTCATTGCAATTCGTCATGTCCTTTACACACATCTGACATACTGTTACTAGCACTTTTGATATTTCGTGATCTAAGGTTTGGAGGGGTCCGTGCCCGACCTAACCGTCTTTTGCAGGAAAATACGAAACCCGTAGTCCCTCATTTTGTGACTACAATACCTGTACAAACTTTCATTCACTTTGGTTCACTTCTTCTTTTCGGGCGTCAAATTTTGAAATTCTGGAGCGCGTTCTTTTGCCCCTGAAACACATTTTCCGCAGAATAGAAAACAAACCGTATTCCTTTTTTCTGCGCTATTATCCATACACAAAGTTTCCTTGCAATCCTTCGTGTCCTTTACACACATTTGAAATAGTGTTACTAGCACTTTTGATATTTCGTGATTAAAGGTTTGGATGGGTCGATGCCCCACCCAACCGTTTTATCCAGGAAAATACGGAACCCGTATCCTTATTTTGCGTCTGCAATATCTGTGAACAATTTCATTCACTTTGGTTCACTTCTTTTTGCCTATCGGGCTTCAACTTTAAAACTTTAGGTGGGGCTTTTGCCCCGTAAAACCGTTTTCTCCTGAAAAATGAAAATGCCCGTATTGGTTTATTTTTTGCGTGTTGCCCACACGTAAAGTTTCGTTGCAATTCTTCCTGTCCTTTACACACATCTGACGTACTGTTACTAGCACTATTGATATTTCGTGATCAAGTGTTTGGATTGGTCCGTGCCCCTCCAACCGTTTTTTTTTAAAGAAAATACGAAACCCGTGTTCCTCATTTTATGTTTTAAATATCTGTGCACAATTTTATTCACTGCGGTTCAGTTGTTCTTGCCTTTTGGGTGTCAACTTTTTAAATTTTTGTGTGGGTTTTATATTAAAACTTTACATTATGTAACTTTTTCGTTTTTATGAGATTATTTTTTGGGGGAAAGAGAACTTTCCTCTGGTATCTGTTTGTTGTCATTCATTTTGTTTGAACTGCTTAAGTAAGATCATTTTGTAACTTTTGATGTCATCCAACTCCGTCACGATAATAAAATTGTCATTCTTAACAATTTGTTTTATTCTCTTATTTGGAGTTTGTCACACTAATATATTTATTACAAAATTCAGGTTTGGTCCAACGCCTTTCGAATTCGCAACCAACCTGACCGCCGAGCTTTCTGGGTTGCCTGCTATTGCAGGAAAAGGAGGAGAGCAAGTGGTAATGCACTTTTGGAGTCGTGTATACAAGGGCAATGAAGTAACAGTTTTAACATTTGTGAAGCAATACGTTGATAACGACCAAAATCTTTTAAAAGTTTGTGAAGAGCACGGATTAATGAACCTAGTAACAAATTGCAGGAAATGTAGAAAGGAGATAACAGCGAAAAAGCGTGACGAAAGCGGACGCCCAACTTCGGAATAAATGCCATTTTGAAATACATGTGGCCTAAACAAATATATGCATGGACAGTACTATGAACAGACGGATGGAGTCGCCATGGGATCACCACTTTCACCAGCAGTTGCGAATTTCTTTATGGAAGATTTTGAGCAAAAAGCATTAGAGCTGACACCTTTCAAGCCGTCATGTTTTTATAGATTCGTAGATGATACGTTTGTCATCTGGCCTCACGGGGAGAAGACATTGCATTTGTTCCTAGAATTTCTTAATGAACAACATAGTAACATCAAGTTCACAATGGAGATTAAAAAGGACGGATGCTTACCATTCCTGGACATTCTCATCCGCCGCAAGCCCGACGGTAGTCTCGGCCATAGCGTCTACAGGAAACCTACTCACACTGACCTCTATCTCAATGGCAACAGTTTTCATCATAAGTCACAGCGAAACACCGTCTTCAGCACTCTAGCACATAGAGCGAAAGACATCTCAGACGAAGAATCCCTCCCTCGGGAACTGGATCATCTCAAAAAGACGCTACTCCAGAATAATTACAAGAAGCATGATATCAGTTTGGCCCTGAAAAGGACCTTTTCTGAACAGAGGAAATTGAAAGAAGAAACTGAAGAACCATTGAGTATAGCAGTTTTGCCATACACTGGACAACTTTCTAGGAAGATCTCCCGGATTCTGAAAAAACACAACATTAAGACCATACACAAGCCGCCACCAAAAATCAGAAACTTACTTCGCCCGATCAAAGATGACTTGGGTTTAAAGACACCAGGCATGTATCGTATACCCTGTGAATGCGGAAAGGCATATATAGGACAAACAGGACGCACCATTGAACAACGTTGCAGAGAACATGAAAATTGCATTAGATTATTCCATCCAGAAAAATCAGGTTTAGCTGAACACAGTTTAACAGAAGGCCATAAAGTTTTATTTAAGGACACATCCATCATTACCAAGAGCACCAATTACTGGACCAGGATAGTAGCCGAATCTCTTGCCATAGTTCATGAACCGAACAACGTTAATAGAGACACTGGATTTCAACTCAACCCCCTGTGGAACCCGGTCATCAGCACCACAGCAAAGAAAACGACACACAAACATTCAGATAACCCTCAGCCAATCAGTACCACGGACTACGGAACATAGCCAGCCAATCACAGCTCCAGTTTTCAGATTGAATCAGCCAATCAGGAACCAGCATTTTCGCCAGCCCAGAGTATATATTATTTATATCCGCTGAGCACTTCTAATCATGTTTAAACTAAAACATACAATTAACCAAACAGCTTTAACACCAAAAGCTAAAAGCCACATATACAAATTACTAATCAGAACAATATTACTCTATGGACACCCGATTTATAATAGGGACAATATAGCTGAGGTGGCAAAAACGGAACGTTTTTGGCTCAGACGAATATTGCAAATAGAAGGAAATATAGACAACATTTATGAACAAGCAGAATTACTACCCGTAGAAATCACAATAAACAACTTAAATTTCAAATACATTGAAAAACTAAGACAAAAGGATTTCTATCAAAAACATTACATGGCTGAAGATCAGCAATATCACCCAAATCCAACAACAATACTTCAAGCATTAACTAATTATTATTTTGATCGCATAAATGAATAAAAACACAACATAATCAACATCTCAACAAGTTTTTGACTCAGTGTCGGATCTCGGACTGGTGCGGACTCCGTGGATGCGGCGAGACAACAACTTCACGATCTACACAGAAGAGCAGAAGAATCGGTATATTGCCTCCTTCCCAATTTAACCTACCCAAACACACCTAATCTCTACACACCCAAAAAAAAAAAAAAACACTGTGCCAGTACAAGCAGACTTGTTAAACCACACACACAAAACAAGCACTACCTTGGATAAAGTAGCTTAAAGCTAGATATCCTTCCTTCTCAATAGAAAAGAAAAATGACAGTACTTGACTTGACTTGACTTGACTTGATCTCTACATAATTGCCCTGATGATGAGAACGATGACAGCTCTCGAAACGTTGGCCTATCCACCAGTTTTCACCTGGCTGATTGCCCGAGAAGAACTTTATCATATACGCCGCCAGGAAAGCTTCAAATCTTACTTCAAATATATGCATATTGGAAAAATGAAATTAACATTTTACCTGTATTATTATTTACCTCTCCTTAGATATGAAACTTTATATTTCTTTAAATATCACGCGCTTTATTTTACACTTGTACTTCTAAACATTTTTTGATCTTTTTTTTATGGTGATGCTCGAAAGAAATAATGATATGTTTATGGGTTTTTGCTATCTACAAATTTATAAATTTCATAACATTAAGAAACAAACACAATACGCATATATACACTCCTCATGTTGGCACACTATAATAGAAACAAATTGAACATTTGAACAATCACTAACAACACAATCACAGTATAAGTCTCCTTGTTTTGGATGCTGCCAATCTTAAAACAATTGTGTCCAGATCGAGGTTTCTAGTGATGTCCTTGTAACTCAGCAAAAAAAGATCGGCACGGTGCAGTTAATGTACAACTCCTTTTGAAAAAATGCCCTAACAAAGAAATAATTCCTCTTACCTGAAGTAGTTCTATATAAAGGTTGACCGGCTTCAGGGCAGAAATTTAGTAAAGAAAATATTCAAATTTACAAACGCATAATTTCTAATTGCTTTCTTTTTAGTAACTGAAAAAATACTTTTTGCATAACAGCTGTGAGTTCCATTTTATCACAGCACATTTCAATTTTTAGACGTCGTGGACCCCGTAGCCAGGTCACGCGCTCCAGTTTGGGAACCACTGTTCTAGACTCTTTGGAACATACTATTAACAATCATTTAGGATGATTGCTACTAAAGTCATGTTTAAGTAAAAATAATCTGTTATGATCTGGTACTCGAGCATTCAAATAAGAAGTAACTCCAAAAGAGTTCCCTGTTCTAACGCAGTTACCTTCTTTCTCGAAACGAAATTGATAAGAGAAGTAACAGTTCATTAAATTTTCTTTGTATAGTACAATTCATATCAAAGTATACATGAAATTCTTCTTTACATTGTATACACGACTCCAAAAGTGCATTACCACCTGCATTTCTCGTTTTCCTGCAATAGCAGGCAACCCAAAAAGCTCGGCGGTTGGGTTGGTTCCGAATTCGAAAAGCGCTGGACCAAACCTCAATTTCGTAACAAATATATCAGTGTGGCAAACTCCAAATAAGAGAATAAAACAAATTGTTAAAAATGACAATTTTATAATCGTGACGGAGTTGGATGAGATCAAAAGTTACAAAATGATCTTACTTAAGCAGTTTAAACAAGATGAATGGCAAGAAACAGATATCAGAGGAAATCATTTCTCTCCCCCCCCAAAAAAAAAGAATCTCATAAAAAAGAAAAAGTTACATAATGTAAAGTTTTAATATAAAAATCCCACTCTAAATGGTGAAAGATAACACCCGGACGGCAAGAACAACTGAACCAGTCAATGAAATTGTGCACAGATATTGCAGACATAAAAGGAGGGAATACGAGTTTCGTATTTTCCTGAAAATAAAAACGGTTGGGTGGGGCACGGACCAGTGCAAATCTTTGATCACGAAATATCAAAAGTGCTACTAACGGTATGTCAGAACTGCGCAAAAGACATGCAGAATTGCAACGAAACTTTTTGTATAGATAATACGCAAAAAAAAAAAGGAATACGGGCTTTTTTAGTTTTCTGTGTAAAAACGGATTTAGGGGCAAAAGCTCCGACCCAAAATTTTGAAACTTGACGCCCGAAAGGTAAGAAGAAGTGAACCGAAGAGAATTAAATTGTGCACAGATATTGTAGACGTAAAATGAAAATACGGGTTTCGTATTTAATGCAGAAAACGGTTGGGGAGGGGAGCACGGACACGTCCCAAACTTTGATCACGAAAAATCAAATGTGCTAGTAACAGTATGTCAGATGTGTGTAAAGGACATGAAGTATTGAAATTAAACTTTTTGTATCGATAATACGCAAACAATAAAGGAATATCTGTTTTTCTGTTCTGCGGATAAACGGCATTAGGGGGCAAAGACTCCCAACAAATAATTTGAAAATTGACGCCCGAAAGGCAAAAACAAGTGAACCGAATTGAATGAAATTCTGCACAGATATTGTAGGCATAAAATGAGGGAATACGGGTTTCGTATTTTCCTGGAAAAAAAGTTGGGTGGGGCACGGAACCCTCAGAGCCTTTCATCACAAAATATCAAAAGTGCTAGTAACAGTATGTCAGATTTGTGTAAAGGAAATAACGAATTGAAACGAATCTTTATGTACGGGCAATACGCAGAAAATAAATGAATAAGGGTTATTTTCTGCAGAAAAACGGTTTTAAGGGGCAAAAGCTCTGACCCAAAATTATGAAAGTTGACGCCGGAAAGGCGAACAGAAGTGAACCGAAGTGAATGAAATTATCCATGGATATTGCAGACATAATATGAGGGAATATAGGTTTGGTATTTTGCTGGAAAAAAGGGTTGGGTGCCGCACGGACCCCCTAACCTTTGATCACAAAATATGAAAAGTGCTAGTAACAGTATGTCAGATGTGTGTAAGGGACATGAAGAAGTGCAACACAACTTTGTGTATGGACAATACCCAAAAAGTAAACGAATACGTTTTTTTTAAATTCTGCGGGAAAACGGTTTTAGGGGGCAGAAGCTTCCACCCTAAATTTTGAAAGTTTACGCCCGAAAGGCGAAAAGAAGTGAACCAAAGTGAATGCAATTGTACGCAGATATTGTAGACATATAATGAGGGAATATAAGTTTCGTATTTTCCTGGAAAAAACGTTGGGTAGGGCACTGACCCCTCAAAACCTATGATCACGAAATTTCAAAACTGCTACTAACAGTATGTCAGATGTGTATAAAGGACATGAAGAATTTGGACGAAGCTTTGTTCATGAACAATAGGCAAAAAGTAAACGAATACGTTTTTTTATTTTCAAGGGAAAAATGGTTTTTGGGTCACAAGCCCTCGTTCAAAATTTTGGAATTTGACAAAAAAGGCAAGAATAAGTGGACCGAAGTGAATGATATGTGCACTAATATTGTAGAGGTAAGATGAGGGAATACGTGTTGCGTATTTTCCTGAAAAGAAAAAAAACTATTGAGTGAACCGAGTCGTTGAGTGGTGGTATCAGTGAACCGAAAGAAATTGTATGTAGATATTGGATATGTAAAATATGGCCTTTCGTGTTTTACAAGTATCGTGTCTCCATCTGATTTCTTCAAATTTGGCAGATCAAGTAACAGCAAGCGCAAACAGTATAGCGTATTTTATAGTATTTCAGGAGGCAACTTTAACCCTTGCAATGTTTTTCCGCATAAACAAAAACACATGTCGATTTATTTCCATATTGCTGTTGATCTGTCAAATTTGAAGCAAACCGGATAGGGACACTTGAGAAACACGATAGGACTTATTTTACATATAGTCTATATAATATGTACACACAAGTTTGAATTGCTTGGGTCCATTCTTCATGCTCTATTATGGTAATATTTCCCATTTTTTCGGGTGGGGCTTAGGCCCCAACACGGTTCTTCCGCAAAAATTAAAACTCGTTTCATATATGGTTTTGAAAATAGCCTTTACGAAGTTTCGTTGGAATTCTCCATATTCTTTAGGAACTTCTGATGTATGCTTATTTGCACTTTTGATATTCCGTAATCAACTTTTTATAAGATCCGTGCCTCACTCAACCGCTTTTTTCCGGAAAATACGAAACCCAATTATCTCATTTTACATCTACACTATATGCACACAATTTCATTCAATTCGGCGCACTTCTTCTCGCATTTTGGGAGTTAAATTTCAATTTTTTGTGGGGGCATTTGCCCCCTAAAACCGGTTTTCCGCAGAAAATAAAAGAAAAACCGGACTCATTTTTTTGCGTATTGTCCCTACACAATGTGTTGTTCCAATTCTTCATGTTTTTCAAGCACTTCTGACATACTCTTATTAGCAGTTTTGATATTTCGCAATCAAAGTTCTGGAGGTGTCTGTGTCCAACCTAAACGGTTTTCTTTTTCTCCGGAAAATAAGAAAAAACCTATTCCCTCATTTTATGTCTACAATATCTGTACACAATTTCATTCACTTCGATTCACTTCCTCTTGCCTTCCGGGCCTTAACTTTTGTTTTGGAGGGGTCCGTTCCCCACCTAACCATTTTCTCCAGGAAAATACGAAACACGTGTTCCCTCATTTTATGTCTGCAATATGTGTGTAAAATTTCGTTTACTTCGGTTTACTTGGTTTTTGCCTTTCGGGCGTCAACTTTCAAAATTATGGGTGGGGGCTTTTGTCCCTTAAAACCATTTTTTCCGCAGAAAATAAGAAACCCGTATTCGTTTATTTCATGTGTACTATCTACCTTTCAAATTTTATCGAAATCGGAGTGTTACGCTTCGGAAGTGTTACTTGTTAGTAATAATATTTCTTTAAAATTTTACGAACAAATACAGGGAATTAAAGCGAAAGATTGGGATCAATTGGAACTTTCGGCTCCTACCAACATTGAAACAAATGACAGTATAAGTATTTGGATGCAAGGTAGACATGAAATTTGAAACTGAGATTTAACTATATTTCTGTCATGATTTTATTGCACACTGCAATGTTCTTAAATGCTAATTAAGTCAGGATTTTACATCCAAATTAAGTTGCAACATAATAATTCTGGTTAGAAAACACGAATAGGCAATGCGAATTTAAGATTAGCCGATACTTTAGATAGCTTGGGAAAAAGGTTGAAGAGTGTAACCTAAGTGTGTGGCCAAGTGGGTTGCGAGGCGATTTAATATATTGCATGTCTTCTACTTGGCAACATCCACCTCAACCGTTTCATTTTATTTGAAAACAAAACATTTTTATCATGAGTTACACTTAAGGATGCGCACGATACGAATCGAGACAGGATTTTCCTGACAAAATTCAAGTCGAGACACGGCTCTTCCAATACAGAAATATACATTTTTCGAGTCCAGACATCACTTTTACAACACATTTTCGAGACGAGACAGCCACAAATCTTGTCTCGTGCGCATCCCTAGTTACATTAGCACACACCACATGAGTGACAATTTATATTATGATAGAATATACTATGAGCTTTAATAGAAAAAGTGTAGACACTCGATAATTATTACATAGTAAGATTTCAATAGATTCAGGGTTGATCGTGCCGTGTGTGAAGTTAAGATTTGAATTGGTTTCAACAGGCGTGGATCCAAGGGGAATTTTATAGGGGTTACAACCCCCCATGACGCTCAGGTATACACTGGATAAAATGGATTTCAATGCTACTTTATTTACACTGGGTAAAGTTGGAAATTATGGTTTAGTTCATCCCTTGATCATATCCTGGTTCTGCGATGTTAATGTCTGGTCAGAACTTGCTGTTCTAGAAGCCTCAAGTTCATACGCGATAAAATAGTATTTCTGCATTATGCACCTTTTAAGACTATTTTCAATATCTGTATGTATCTTCAGACAAACCCTACTCAAAAAGTTTGCTTTATTGAATATTGTATTTCTGACGATGCTTCCATTATCAAATACTGTATGTAGTTTTAATTAACATAGAATTGAATACTCCAAAACAGTTGAAAACTTTCTCATTGTTTTAACTTTTCTTGAGTTGATTTTGAGCTTAACGTCCCTTTCAGCAGCGAAGCTATATGATACGTGGACCTACTAATTAACGTCGAATTCGAATCACATGAACTCCCAACGGGAATCGAACCTGGGTCGTCCATGCGTTAACTTTACTTGAATTTGCACTCGAACGCTCTCAAGTGGATTTAAGAGGGTGCACTTGCTAACCATGAATTTTTCAATGAATGTATTTTTAGTAATTATATTAATTTTATTTTTCAAAAGGTGTAAGCGTTTCGCTTTTTTTTAAAAAAAACTTGAATGATACGTAGTCAGTGTTGAACACAGGTTTCATTTTTATACTTGACAATAGTAATTTGCATAGTCTCCTCTCTTCTACCTCTAGACACAGAAATATTGCTTTTAATAACTGCCAAATTACGATTTTTATCAATAAAGAGTAGCTGTCCTACTAGGGTGGTCCTTATTTATATGGGGAAAAATAAATTTAGGAATTTCCTTGGACGAGCCCTCTAAAATGTTTCCATATGGGACTAAATTAAGCAAAAAGAAAAACTAGATCCATTGAATAATTTTAAATGATGCCTCAAGCGACCTAAAGTTTTGAATCCGATTACAATACGTAGTATATGGAGAAAATCTGGAAGAATCCTTTGTAATTTAGAAACGGTTTAAGGAAATGGGAAGATATCTTGAATAATGGAACTAGAAAAATAGACCAATCTAATTCTGTATAGCATTATCATGGCGTCCATCTTGAAATCCGCCATCTTGAATTTAAGTAAAAAGTTTTAGACAGGAAGAGGGTCACAGGACATATCTTTTTGAGGTAGCGTTTTACCAGAAGCACAAATCTGGCATTATTTTCAAGATACCTATAATCATGTAAGAGTCATTACACATGAAAAACGAAATGCTTCTTATTGTAGTTATAGGCAACATATTTGTAAGAATTTTGAATTTTTTTTACATAAAGTGAAACAAACTGCTAGAAAAACCTAAATCTTTGTTTCGCTATGAACTAAAAATAAGTTTTCACCATGATGACTCATAGTCCATTATGAGGAAAGAGAAAAATTATAACTTGGAAGAAGTTTGCAATCTTATTTGCTACACAGTTCACTTCGGACACATCTAAGAAAAGATTATCTGTGGACCTTCACTATCCGCAAAAGAAACTGTTTCTGTTCCTCATTTTTCGTAAGAACGTTGTTGTAATCTTCTATTAGTTTCACTTCTCTTTCTGTTGCATCGTTTGTTACGTGAATGAATTTAATAGTCATTATTATTTGACCATGAAATCTTATCACACTCAAGAAACCCTTTAGGTATTTTAAATCTCTCGAGGAAAATTTGTGTTTATTTTAACAAAATGACTGATTTCTCTTTTCACAAGAATTTTTATCGTATCATCTGTTTCACGGTTTCCCCTTACAGTTTTCATTTTTCAATCATTTTTTTCATAATGCTAAGTACATATAAAAAACTACGTGTTTCTTCGCCAAGTACCAGAGACGGCGAGAAAATTTAGAGAGTGAATTCAGCATCTATTTGTCTATAACTGTGCAAACTTTTCAAAAGTTGCAGGTCTTGTAATGGTGAATGGGATGCTCAATTACATTTAAACCAAGCTTGCACATATAGTGGTATCAGAAAAATGCATACTCTCCGAAGGTCCGTTTCTATTTGCTTCGTTAAACGAAATTGTTAGCGAAAGAGAAATGTTTTTAAACAGTAGATTGCTTTTTCCTTCCACCCTGCATGATGAGTTGTTCCAGGCAAACGAAAGAAAACGCCTCGAGGAGGTATACCACCCAAGAATATGATGCCCAGTCCTAAAAATTCCCTGTAGTATTTCTGTGGCGTCCTGTTTCTACAAGTTTGATATCAAAATTTAAAACTTCATTTTTTCCATCGGAAATATTGTTCCTTACAAAGTACGAATTACAAATTAAATCATAACTATATTCAAAGTGAAACTAAAAAAGAATTAATGGAATATGTTTTTGACGGACGCAAAACTTTGGGTCTAGGTCAAAACCCCCACACTCAAGAAATGTCAAAACGCCCACACGACCGGTCATAACTCCCACAGAAATGGACAAATCTCCCAAACGCACGAATGATCAAAATCCCCACAGCCAAAACTCCAACACTCAAGAAATGTCAAAACGCCCACACAATCGGTCATAACTCCCACACAAATGGACAAAACAGCCACACATAGCAACGGTCATAATCCCCACATAAATAGACAAAAAACTCACACAAATGGTGAAATCTCCCACATGCAGAAATGGTTAAAACTGCTACACAAATGGACAAAAACCCCACACAATCAGACAATTCCCCCTCACTCTGAAATGATCGTGATTGCACGTCTTTGTTGCGGCTCTTTATGACGCCAACTTTAGTATTTCTTTCGTTAGAAAACAGTGCAAGAAAAATAGTTGCAACATCAGTTTAAGTGGAATAAAAAATGTTATTAAAAGTACAAGGGCAAGACATGCAACCAGGAGTGCAAGAAAAATAGTTGAAACATCAGTTTAAGTGGAATAAAAAATGTTATTAAAAGTACAAGGGCAAGACATGCAACCAGGATCATTTCAGAGTGTGGAAAATTTGCCCGATTGTGTGGGGTTTTTGTCCATTTAAGTGGCAGTTGTGACAATTTCTACATGTGGGAGTTTTGTCCATTTGTGTGGGGGTTTGTCCATTTATATGGGGATTATGACCGTTGCTATATATGGGAGTTTTGTCCATTTGTGTGGGAGTTTTGACCGTTGGAGGTTATGACCGACTACCAGTGTGGGGGTTTTGGATGTGGGAGTTATGACCGTTCGTGCATTTGAGAGATTTGTCCGTTTGTGTGGGAGTTATGACCTATTGTGTGGGCGTTTTGGCATTTCTTGAGTGTGGGGGTTATGGCTGTGTGAGTTTTGACCTGTTCCCAAAACTTTAGCTTAGGCTACATTAGCAAACGATTAAGTTACATTGAATGGCATTACCGTACTTCTTATCTTGAGTACCGTTCTGTATATTATGAATTTCTAAAGTTCTTTGGTTTATATTTTGAGAATTTCTGCCAGCCATGAACTTATCAATTTCGAGAAAAATTAGATATACTGTTTGCCTGATTAAATGCTGTGCGATTACCATTTCTGTTTCTTCTGGAATTGGGTTCGGTTCTATTACCGGAATAATTGAATTTATCATTACTTCTTACATTAGGACTACACTTTTCACGCACATTGATATTTCGGATTGGAATATTATTGGCTTGGTTTCGGTTATTACTAGTTTGGTTTCGAGCTAGTATTATTTTGCACCATTGATTGATTTTCAAGTTTTTGCACTATTATAATTAGATGATTGAAATTAATGCATTGTACAGAAATCAGTATTTGCTGCAACCTACAAGATAACAATATCCGGATTGATGCTATATTACAAAATCAGTAAGATTCTTATCAATTCTTGGATCATAACGTCTGTTTCGAACCAAAGTGTAAGCAGTCGAACTTACATCATAATCATCAATTCCTGGAAGAAAGTTAGTGCAACTTATTTTAGACCACTTGTTCTGAGAAACGCTTAAATAGAGGAACGTCCTGTCCAGCTGCAAACCAAACACAACACTTATCAAATACACATTTTAAAACTAATTCATAAATGTGGTGTCTACAAGGAAGGTATAGAAGATTTTTTTTGGAGCTTCTGCTTTAGCAGAATGCAATAACAGTTGACCTCGTCCCTTCTGTCTTTGAGACAAAAGAAACTCTCTATCTTTTTTGATTTCAATTATACCTATAGCATTAGTGTGTGCTATATCAAATAAATCAGGCAAGATATTTGAGAAGACTACTTCTTTTTACCTTTGCACTTTTCTCGACGTTTCATTGTTCTTCTGTAATGCTCACCATTTCTCATACAATATAATAAGTTTGTCAACACTGCGTTGGGCATCCTTTACCGAGATCTTTGCCTTTTGCCAAAATACCTCCGTTTCTTTAACAGCTAATCGTGCACTTTCCCTCACTGTCAGATTTACCGTTCTCAAGTTGTAGAAAAAGACACTCAACACTTGCTTGTTTGATGGTAATTTACTTCCCAAAATCTGTTCATTGGCACTACCAATTAAATAAATTCCTTTTCGACATATAATATGGTTGTATCCGCAGCTTGTATTTTTCCATTAAAACTAACTAGAAAATTGAAATATTCAAATTTTAACCCTGACATTTGAACTAAAATAACATTTGGGGGGGGGGGGTTAAACAAGAGTTTCATTCCCGAAATCATTTCATAGATAATAATTCTTACACGACTAAAGCTATCTTTACAATACTGCCAGATTTTTGTTTCTGGTAAAACGCTACCTCAAGACGATATATCACATGACCCTCTTCCAATTTAAAAATTTTGATCTGAATCCAAGATGGCAGACTTCAAGACAGCCGCAATGCCAATACTATACAAAATTAGGTGTGTATCTTTTTCTAGTCCCATTATCCAGGGAATTTTCGCATTCCCTTAAAGGTTTCTAAATTACAAGAGTTTATTCCAGATTTTCCCCATGTGCTATGTATAGTAATCAGATTCAAAACTTTAGGTCGCTTGAGGCACCATTTAATATTATTCACTGGAGCTAACTTTTCTCCTGGCTTAATTTAGTCCCACATGGAACCATTTTAGGGGGCTCGTCCAAAGAAATTCGGAAATCAAAAATTAAGGACCATCCTACGTCCTACTAACTCTGCTATCGATTTCCTGCTAAGCAGGGATAAAGTGAATCTGAAAGGATAGGGGGACGGTAGGTAGCGGCATGACGTCACGCTGTCCTCCATGCCTATCTTTGCCCATTGTAATTTCTTAGGAACTGGGGGGACGCCATACACATTTTTTGGAGATGGGGGACGCCGTCCCCCCGCGTTCCCAAGCACTTTTACCCCTGCTGCTAAGTATTAATTGCTGTGAGGACTAACGAAAACATATTATGTGATACTACTACTACTACTACTACTACTACTACTACTACTACTAATAATAATAATAATAATAATAATAATAAAGGATCTGAATGATAAAGATATTTTTCAACTTTCTATCCTGTGGGCTTCCGTGAATCTGGATATATAGTTCTTATAAGGAATAAAGAGGCTTCAAACAACAACCTTCTGTATAATAAAAAAAGTCCTTGTGTCTGCTTTTTTTTAAACACAATGTTACAAGGCACAGAGCCACGCCTGCGGGCATTTTGCTTGGAAGGCAGCTTCAGTACGTACTAAAATCAAGACTTTCATTCTGTCGTTGGCACTTGTCGAATCAGCTTGTTTGCTGTGCGATGTTTTGCCTTCGGGCGATCGACTAGATAGACAGAGTCAAGAAAGAAAGAAATGAAACGATATGCTTATTTCATGGAGATATGCTTGCTTCTTAGCATTAAGTGTTTGAAAACCAAAACTGTTCTGAATATCCATTTTGTTATTTCCGTAATAAGAATAAAGGGAAATGTTAATTCTCATATATTTAGTAGGAGTACAACTTAGGGGGAACGTCGGTGGACGTCGCCCCTTCACTTCCAGAAAATATATGTTGGATCCTTCCACTTTCTAAAAATTTACAATGGCAAAGATAGGCACGGAGACCTTTTCAGATCCACTATTACCCCTGGTATATAGAAAGAAAGAAAGAAAAAAATATATTTCACACAAATAACAAAATAAGATATTATACTTAACTTCGCCTTGGCCTTGTGTGTTTCAAAATTGTTCAGAATGTTTTCATAACTCCAATAGAAAAATGATGGAATAAAAAGAATTGTTAATTCCAACCAAAAAAAAAAAAATTAATTTAACTTATTAAACAAAAAGAACAAGATAAAATATTTCAGTCTGTCTTTGCAATTCCAAATGCTTAGAACTATTTTTTCCCTTCTGCTCGTGAATACTTCAAACTAATATTAGTCTTGAACAAAACAGTCTTCAATAAACATAAAAATCTTATAATTTTAAACCTAATAGTGTGTCCACGAACCATTATTATCTATCACCGCATTCATTCGAGGAGGCATGGAATCAATTAGTGACGAAGGAAGACAGGAATGGAAAAGGAAGGAGGTGAACTGGGACCTGTATGTTAGGTTCCATACCGGCATTTGCCTGGTATGAATGAGGAAAACCGAAGAAAATCCTCACTCAGAATGGCTGGACTGAAAAAGCTGTTACACCTTTACGACCAACTGTCCCCATACTCATAATGAATGAAACCTCTTATTTCTCAACATTTTCAATCAACAGTCTTCTTGGAGCGTTTTACATGAGATCTGATTCTTGATTATTTAATGGAAGACGAAGATGTCTGGATCATTGTCCATCTGAAAATAAAATTTTTCGTTTGGTGTGGGCAGCATAATATTCAACTTCAAAGTCTTTCTTATTCCTGTTACCTAAGGATCTCTTTCCTGTTACCTAAGGGTTTTGTTTTACTACTTCCTTCAAGACTAAGGACGATTCTTTCTTAATCTCTTAATCTCATTTATAAAGAATTTGTGATCCAAACTTCCCCCTTAACAAAGAGAAATAATGAAACCTGTTAAGTTAAACGCGTGAAACAATATTGGTGAAAATTTCACGAGCAGCAATTACGCAATAGATGATTAGGATATTTAAAACACAACTTATACGATAGTAGAGATGCTACATTTGATTGCAATGTATGACGAGTAAACGACACGCTATAATACTGAAAACTGATACACATGCTATTTACTGATGTGTGTGTTATTGTGCGCACAAAGTAATGTTGCTGAGGAAAAGTCACAAGACCACATCGTCCAATAGAAATCATTAAACCTTTTTGAAAACGAAATTGAATTTCCATGATACTTCACGAGACGAGAGAGCCCCCCTTCGTGAACAACAGTAGCAAAAATCACGAAGCTTACGTCGTTGTTGATAATGGTACCGGTATGTATACGTTTCGAATATAAATAACCCACACAACTAGACTGATGTAATCGCAGTTTTCATTCTTGATATCTGAGCATTTGACATTAAGAAATAAACGCTTATACCTTGTTCTGAGAGATAATATGTTTAACCCTGTAGCTGTAAGAGGTTTTAAAAACAAAGATAGTTAAAGAAAAATGTACTGTTTCTGGGTGTAACTGGGTAACATTTATTGTTGTCTGGGTTTAACAAACGGTTCTGCGAACTGAAAATATTTTAACAACCGGTTCTAGCGATCCGGATGAATAGCACCACTGGACCATGGGGAATTTCCTCGTAATAGTTACAGTGCTTATTTTCGGCACGGGAGACCCGGCATCGATTCCTGGTGGGAGATTATGTGGTTCAGATTCCACGTTAAGATATAGGTCCACGTCTTCAATTACCTCGCTCTGAATAGAATAGTAAACTCCAAATCAATCCTCCACCCAACCAATCGACGTCGGAACCGGGAGCGCCTTTCCGTCACAATGAGAGTATGGTGGCTCAATGATAGAGCGCTCACTTTTGGTTTCAAGGTCATAGGCACGATTCCAGTCTATACTATGTAAGTTTATGTTGAACAGCTTTGTGTCAATTTGTTTCTAAGAGTTCTTTATTGCCTTCCACTTCATTCCTCAGTTCCTTTCATTAATTATTTAGTTCACTTATCATCTGTTTCCTTTAGCCTCCAGGATATAATTGTGCGATGTTAAAATTCCCATTTCATTTCAAAGTATTAGACCAATAATGCAATCTTGAATTTCCGAAATTACTTTTCATTGTTCACATTTCAATTATCTGTGAGTAGATCATGAGTATTTAGATATCTAAATTAATTATAATAGGTAATCTGGCACTTGTAAACTACTATGAATGAATTATTTGTTTTGTTTTCCTTATCTGTCTAAAAGCATTAAACTTATTATCGAAAAGAACATTGCTTTTCAGCAGATACTGGATTTGTTTTGGGATAGCTGCTTACAGACCTCACGTGAAAACAGCAAGTCTCTCGGAGAAGTTAACTCACGTGAACAGGGTTGGGAATATTTTCCCCTCTTGCCCGCCTGACTTATTTCTTTCGTGACTGTACGTTGTAATCCCTTCCCCTCTTTTGCATACTGTGTGAAATTTAACTTGTATACTGTAGTGAGTTACAGAAATGATAATGCTATTATTAATAAATGACATCAAATAAGATTGACGATTGTCACAATATATTCAAGATAACAAATATTCATTTAACAGTCGTCGTACGTAGTTGTGTGCACTGAAATTCCCATAATGTGCTTTCTTCTTTACTATTATGAGCTCCGAGCTTCGTGACTAAGTGGTTAGCATACGCGCCTTTGGCTTGAGAGACCCCGGCGAGAGCTCAAGTGGTTCGGATTTCACGATGAATCAGTAAGTCCCGTCTCATATAGCCTCGCTGCTGAAAGGACGTTAAACTCAAAATCACATCAACTAATATGAGCTACTTGGCAATGGTACTGGGTTATTTCATAACTTCTTCGAGAAGATCTTTGTAGGAATGAAGAATCATCAAGTAGTTAATCTATGTTGGGAAATGGTACTCCAAAGATAAGATTTCATTCTTGATAGAATCGAAAATAATCTTTCTGCTGTCACTGAAGTCATAGGAACAGTAAGGTAAAGCATTGTTAGCTTATTAAATTCCGAAAACAAATAATGAGTTAGCTTTTTTAGTTGAGATTTGAATGAGACAACCAGATCTTGAACACCTTCAATGACGTTCAAAGAATCATTTTTGCTTCGGTGAAGCGAGGAAAATGCTAATAACAGTATGTCAGAAGAAATTGAAGAACATGAAACATTGGAACAACACATTCTTTAGGGACAATACGCAAAAAATAAACGAATACGGAAAAACGTATTCGTTAATTTTCTGCGGAAAAACGGTTTTAGGGGCCAAAACCCCCATCCAAAATTTTGATTGTTGAGGTCCGAAAGGCCAGAGGAAGTGAACGGAAGTGAATAAAATTGTGCACAGATATTGTACACATAAAATGAGGTAACACGGTTGGATTTTGATATTTGCAATTGTAACACGGTTGGATTTGGCACTTACTACTTGGCTTTTGAGATGCAGACTGTGAGTTTTTAGAGAAGCTAACTACTGACAAAATTGGTTTATTACAAATATAACTTCTTTAGTCAGTAGAAAGGATGGCGTTGATCACTGATCAAAGTTAATTTATGACTATGTATTTTAGTGGGTCTGAGTTGGTCACAATGGTTCAGAGTTGTTTATAGTTGGTGGTGGGTCAGAGTGGGTTATGTTGGGTGAATGGGTTACGTTGGGTGGTGAGTCATTGTGGGTGACGGTGGGTCGTGGGTCACGATATGTGGTGGGCCAGTATGTTGTGGATCAAGGTTTCATTGACCCACGCCATCTCTGATTAACATTGTACTAAAGAGGAGAGGCTCCGAAGGTGCTCTCGGCGACTTTCTCAAATTTTGCACATAGATAGTACCCCACTACAAAGAAATAAATCTCGAAACGGTTCACAGTACCATCTCACAGAACTCAACATAGAGGGATTTGTTTGATTGACTAAATGAAGACCTCAAAAATTTATTCTTCTACAAGCGAGATTTTCTTCATCCTTTCCGTGACAAAGTCAGAAAAATAAGCGGCTAGTAAACTTAAGGTTCAAGGTTCGCGCCCAACTCGGGGTACTTGTTTATTTTCTAGTGTTCTTACTAGGGATGGTCACAAAGTTCCGGTTCCGGCGGAACCGATTCCGCGAGGAACCGCTTCTCGCAGATCCGGTTTTCAGAACCGATTCCAGACCTGGATCCGAAAACCCGGTTCCAGAACCGGATCCGTTTAGACCCGAAAACCGGTTAGACTCAGAACCGGTTCTGGCCATCCCCATTTTTTACACTCACCTGAATATAAACGAATCTGGTATATAGACGATTTAACATATTTTGGGGTAGTAATTTTGTGGTTCGTTGGCGTTTCGTCGAGTCTCTGCCGCTAGTGGTATAATTTTCAAAACAAAAGTGGGGCACCACGGATCGTAGCTGCGGGATCACCAACTTTTAGCGAAAGGTCGTCAGTTGCGTATCGGTGGTCCACTGACGCTTACAGCATGGGGGCTTGTATCTGAAAACTAAGAGAATAAAGAAGCATGGTATCCATGAAGCCCGTTGGAACTCCTAAAAGTCTGAAACGATGAAAGAGACGTTAAAACTGGAAAACACGTATTTTATAATTTCAAAGGTACCCCGTAGCGAGGTAAAAGAATTGCGCCAAGGTCCCCAGTAGGGGTGCAACTCAAAATTTGAAGATGGCAAATCATTTAAAAGTATTGCCAAAATTAAAAGAGATGGTAATAGACTCGAGTCTTTATGCTAAACTTGTGCAAAATAGCGAGCGTTCGAGATGGTAATAAATCCTTCATTAAAAACTCCGTGACCACCTCTAGAAATGTGAAACTGTGAAAGTGATATCAGAAGAGGTAAACACTTGTATTACCATTTCAAAAGTATAATGCACCAAGGTAAAACAAGAAGTGCCCCATTGTGGGTTTATTACATCATTAATATTAAATTCTACGTTCCATGGTTGTGTCTTTAGTCTAAAGGACAAGGTGATTGTGAATTATGAAATTAATGGTAGAATAAAGAAATGGAAGGAACGTTGGTACATTATACTTTTTGTTCTACTTTGGTGCATTATACTTTGCAATGATAAGACAAGTGTTTACATCTTCTGATATCGGTTTAAAAGTTTCACATTTCTAGAGTTGGCCACGGAATTTTCAATGAATTTATTACCATGTTGAAGACTCGCTATTTTGCTCAAGTTTAGCATAGAGACTCGAGACTCTTAAAATATTCCTTCTTCTAGCAAAACTTTCAAATGATTTACTAAATTCCCCTTGCCATGTTCAAATTTTAAGTTGGACCCATCCTGGGACCATCCGGGGGGCCTTCTGGCGTATGTTTTTACTTCGACACGGGGTACCTTTGAAAATACTAAATACGTGTTTTCCGATTTTCATATCTGTTTCACCGTATGAGATTTTTAGGGGTGCCAACGGACCATGTCGTAAGCGTCGGTGGATTACCGATGGACAACTAACGATCTCTCGTCAAAAATTGACGGCCCCGCAGCGACGATCTGCGATTGTTCCACTTCAGTTTTGAAAATTATAACACCAGCGCAGAGACACGACGGAACGCCAACGAACGACAAATCTACATCGCCAAAATAAGTTAAATCTCCTATATGCGTGCTCTTATATTTATATTTATTCTATATTCCATCTCTTATATTTAGGTGAATCAGAAAAAACACTAAAACAAATACCCCGGGATTGGCGCGAACAATCAACGTTACGATTACTAGCCACGTGTAATTCTGACTTCCTCAGGGAAACAATGATAAAAAGCTTGCTTGCGGTAGGATAAATCATTGCGGTCTTATTAGCCAAACAGACAAACCCCTATATCTCGGGTTCTAGGAGGTGGTACCGTGAACTGTTTCAGACGTACTGCTTTCTGGTGGGGTACTATCTATGTGCAAAATTTGAGCATAATTCGGTGCCTCTTCTCTTGAGTACAATTTTAACGAGAGATGGTGTGGGTCAATGAAAATTTGATCCACGACTCGCAATGATCCACCATCATTCATCACCCAAATAACCCATTGACCCACTCTGACCCACCACCAACGATGAACCACTCTGAACTATTGTGACCAACTCCGACCCACCAAAACCCATCGTCATTAACTCTGAACCATGATCCATGTCCTCCTCTCCTTTCACTAAAGAGGTTACACTTGTAATGAAACAAGACTGTGAAATTATCACTTATCGAAGTTTGAATTCCTACCGTCAATCGCTCAAGCATCGCTCTGTTACAACACCGGTGGATCTGACGTTTACGATATACATTGGTAAAATGTTTCTCATCTTCCGAATTAAGATTAATTTAAATTCATCATATATAATTATTTCTTTGTTGGCTTACAGATACATTTCGGTAGAAAAAAGGATGAAATTTGAAAGTCTCAAATCAAGATCAAGTAAATCAACATAATATTAAAATGCCGTATTAATTTAAAAAGGCTCTTGTAATTAAGCTTGGAATGCAGATTTTATGGACATTTTTCTCATAACTTTATGGCTTGATTGCCTTATGCTCTGAACGTTCCATATATTAAAAACCAGCTTCAGCAATTATCATAATAGAAAGCAGTGGGTATAAAATGCAAAGAGCTGTAGTTTTCATTTCTTAATTTGTTTCTCAACTAATATCAGTCGTTTTCGATTATTTTTACAAACCAACCCACTACCAATTTTCCATATATAGAAAATGCCCCCCGCTCATAAAAGAAAATTTTAAAAAATGCCAGGACACGTTCTGTTTATTTTTAATAAAGAGTTATACTGAATTTCAGCTAACACGAACGGCTTGTGAGATACTCAATTTTTCGCAAAAATTCGGACACCTACTCCCCCCTAAGGATATATATTATAATGAAAGTGATACGCGTATGATAACTTCCCAGTTGGGATTGGGGCCTGATTACATACCAAACGTCATTTCATTTGACTTTGCAATTTGACCGTGATGATCACGCAGACATAGTTACTTTCAATTTTTTATATAATAATTCATATATTCAGGTGATTCAAAAATATGTTTTTCCAGTAGTTAGCTCCTCTAAAAGCTCACAGGATGCATCTCAAAATCGACCACATATTGCTATTGCCACTCTTAAATTGCAAATATCAAAATCCAAGAGTACCTGAACATTTTCATTAGAAACAAGAAAAATGGAGATCTTGAAAGTAAAACGTAGACAAGCTTACCAATGTTCAGAAGATGCTGTCTACAATCTACTGAACAGAATGGGTCGGTGGGTCAGTGTGAGTCACAGTCAGTGGCGTTTTGCAGTAGGTCACGTCCTTTTGACCCACGATCCACTGACCCACTCACAAATCTTGACCCATTTCACCCACTTACCCACCGACCCATTGACCCAGTCCATCTTTGATTTTAACATGTCTTATTTCATTTAAAAGATGAAACATACATCCACACAATTTTGTCATCGATTGCGAAGGTTGGCTTAATATAATAGTTGAAATGGTCATTTCTTCTCACGGTGAGAAATTGATACGATTAAAAGAAACATCTTGAAGTGGGTACAAACTACCTTCCAAAGTTATTAGAATCGCTTTCTCAACCCCGAAAAATATGAATTCCACAAATATGTCAGTATTTTTTTTTAGATTTTACTTTTAGCTCTCCCAGGCCATCATTCTGTGAAGGACTTTGGTTGTAAACTCCATTGTATCCATGTCAACGATCGAGAAAATTATGGATGAAACACTATGATCAGTCGTTTTACATTAATTTTACATGTCACACCTCCCACTTCCAAAATGCCATACTACTACAATATTTTCTTCTTAGATTGAAAGTAATATGTCCCAAAATTTGGTAAAGGTTGTCCCAGACATTCCGCAGTTAGGTTGGAATATTCATTTATACAGAAAGATTAAAATACTTAGAGCTGTGCGAGCAATGGATTCTATGCTGCCCCTGTAAATTCAAAATCCAGCTGACATGTTCGTTCAGAAGTTTTGCTATTGATCTCTGTTATAACGAAACCTTGGACTCTACACTAATAACAGTCGTTTTGAATCATTGGATATGTTACTCCCTTCGACTCTCATTATTAGATGTACAAGGGAACCTTACCCCTACTGGAAGATGAACTTAAAGGTAATCAGAATTGTTCCCAATGAACTTAGGGACCCCGAAAGATATGGATTCGACACTAACATTGGTCATTTTCAATTACTTCTACATGTCATTTTTCACACACTCCTTCAGGGTGCTAATGGGAGCATAACTTACATGACATCTGGATTGCAACTCTTTATCTAAGCGACGCCCAAAATTATGGATTTGACACTAATATCGGTCTTCTTTATAATTTTGATGTCAGCTCCTTTCATTCCTCCTAGGAGAGCAAACGGATGCTGCCACCACTAGGACTAAATTTGGTCTTAAATGGCATTAAAATTCCTACCAATTAAATTAGCTACCAGTGCTGCATTTAGAACCTCTGCGTCCCTACTTTTGCCCTTGCTGCCCCCAATTACTACATATTTCTCCGACCCTTGATCCCTAACTTCAAAATAAAACAATTAGTGCCTAATTAGTGAATTCATTACAGTTAAATACCACTCACTAAATTCTACAGCTACAACTACGTAACAAAAAATTAGTGAGAAATATGTTCTGAATTATTTTTAGATTTCTTACGCTTTGATTAAACATATTAGAATAGTAAAAGAAGATTGTTTATGAAATAGTATATTTTCTCTTAATTTTTTAACTTTTTCATACGAAAAAATGAAAATATTATTTAATTTTTAAACATTTCGCTCTTCAAAGATGTTGCTCTCTAGGCACGAGCCTATTTGGACTAATAGGAAATGCGGCACAGTTAGCGGCGCTGAAAAATTAGGATTCGAATGTAATATCGGTTGATTTCGATATTTTTATGTCGCTACGTAACCACTCTGGGTGCTAATGGGAGCTTAATTGGACTTGGATTGAAAGTACAACTATTTACCTAAGTGACCACGAACTATGGATTCGATACTAATATCGATTCTTTTCTAACATTTTTGATATGTATCCCGACAGTACTCTTTTCCATATTGTAAGAAGTATGGTTAAAATTGCTCTAGACATATCAGAATTATGTTGACGCACACACACATACATCCACATTTTTATATATATATATGCCGAGTGAGCGAGCGAGAGAGAGATAGAAATAGTGAGAGAGAGGGGGGCGACCCAGGGTATCACCACCTCAACATTGCAAAAGCATATATCATGTATTGAATTGAAAATCTGTGTAAAGACTCTCTGCTCTGGCATGCTTCATAAGGACAATTCCAGTCTGCCCACGTGACCTTTGGTGCTCATGAATTTCTTGCGAACGTTCCGACTTTGGATTCTCTGTTTTTACCATCTTTTTATACTTCGGGTAATTTTTCAAGATCATAAATGTCATGCTGTAATATGAATGTTGAGAAGTAACCTATATATGACAAATAGCTGCAAACAAATACACTATAACCTATTTCTTTCTATGGTATTATTTTCTTAATTTGTATTTTACATTCTCATGTATAATACCGACCTACTGTGAACACTTATATCAGATGTTATATATTTACCATAATAATTACTATGTTATGCAATGATTGTTATATATATATATACAACTGATGTATTTTAATGTAATTATTTTATATAATTTTTCATGCATTGCAGAAAATAGAATTTCAAAAAAAGAAATACCCAGATGAGAATCGAACTCATAACCTTACAATTTGGAATCCAACGGCTTGCTACCTTTTTTAAAAATAGAAACTTCCTGAGTTATTTTCTACTTTCACCACTTTCAGGACTACTAGACTCGACAGGGACACGAACACAGATACAGCGAGGACAGTTACAATTCCACCCTTGATCTTCAAACGTATTCGAACCCCCAATGGGTTTCACCTAACGATTGTCAGCCTAACGCCTCAGACCGCTCGGCTACAGCCACCGGCATCCACTGAACCAACGCACGCACTCTTTGAAACGTGCTTCTAGCGATGTATTCGGCTCTCTAGATAATTATGACATTCATATCAGAGTCCTTCAAATCCAGGCCCAAAGAAGGCCCAGCCCACCCGCCCCGGAAGGACCTGTATTCTGTGCCAGGCTCGACCAGGCCTGGCCCAATGGAAAATGAGATATGTGTCGTCCTTTTGTCCTTTTGTCCTTCTGTCCTTTTGTCCTTCTGTCCTTTTGTCCTTCTTGAATGGGAAAGTCGTTTGAAATGTTACCCAAGGTTTACTTTCTATATTCCTATTCTATCTGTCTATTTGTTATCTGTACTTGCTCTGTCCAGCCATGTTTATTATACAATAATACAGCTCATGGACGTAAAAGTCTTGTACTACACTCATTAGTGGGTTACGAGTGCTACACTGTATATAATACTAATACCACAACTGCTACTGCTAATACTACTATTACTATTACGATTACGATTGATAGTGCTAATTCCACTATGGCTGTCACTCCTACAAATATTACTACTACCAATACTACTACTACTACTCATTACTATACCAATACGACAGCGAACACCACTACAGCTATTACTAGTAATACGAAAACAAAACAATGAAAATGAAATCTTCGAGTTTTACGTCCCACACTTATGCCGGCTAGGCTAAAGGAGACGGTGATGATGAGAAATAAATGAAATGATGGCATTAATAAAGTAGGAGGAGGAAACGGGAGAACGTCGAGAAAACACCCACACACGGTGTTTATCCACCACAAAGTTCACTTGGCGCGAGATGGGATCGAACCAGGGACCCCATGCACCAGAGTGAACGCTCAACCACTGATCCACCGTTCCAGGAACACCTAATAGACCCTGGCGTCTTAGTGATTTATCATTATATTTTGTTATATTTGTAGTACCAAACTATAAACAATACAGGAACATGTAACACCATTTGCTATTAGCCTTGCTAATTCAACATTACTAGAAATTGCACTGATCTTATGAACACGTCAGTTCACGATTTCGGCCTCCGTGGGCTAATGGTAGCGTAGCAAATTTATTTAGTAGGTCAAGTACTTGATTTTATCATACGTTCTTTAGGTAACTACGGCTCAGGCCGTATGGATGATAACGGGGTGAACTGGTGGAATGAAAACAGTGGGAGGAAACGGGACCACCCCGAAAACTCCCACGTACACGGTGTTTGTCCACCACAAAACTCACATAACATGAGCAGGGATTGATCCGACGACCTCTAGCACCAGATGTGAGTGCTTTATCTACTGAGCCACCGTTGTCCCTAAGAGATCAAGGATCGCTTCACATTATATGCAGACCGGCCATAATAGCTAGCGTTTCTCTGTTTTTTCTCTCTACTTAGAAGGTAAATTCTGTACCATCAGACATGTCAACCCTGACGCGAAATCGTAGCAGTTATAGTAGTATCTAGCTGTGGTCGTAGTACTAATAATAGAAGATTTAGTAATAGTAGAAGTAGTAATATTAGTAATATTACAGTATTTTGCGGTCTTGAATAAAGAGTCAGTTCCCCAGACACATTTCGATTAACATAAACTGGCAGTAAGACCGTACAATCACGGGAAAGGCAGGGGTAGTGGAGGACATTTAAGAAAAAATGACATTAATTTCCAATCCGCCTTTCAGTGCCCGGGCCGAGCCAGGCCGGCGGGGCTCGGCCCGGAAATACATGCTCCCGGTTCGGGCCCATAGCATTTGTGTCCAGCCCGGTTCGGCCCGGAATGTGCCGGTCTGGTTAGGCCCGGTCCAGTTTGATATTACTTGAAACGGGCAGGGCCGGGTTGGGTCGGCCCAGGCACATTCTGGGCTGAACCGGGCACGCCCGGCCCGTGCAGAGCTCTGGTTCATATCTACTGCAAACGCTGCTTTTGTTCTATTTTGACTTTAATTTAGTACTCAGGCGAGAATTAAGTTCTATGTCTTAATTTTCAGCATTCTTTCACATATGGAAAGATTTGTTTATGTATCTAAAGTTAACGTATGGAGAGCTAAATAAAAAAAGCATGTGCTGACATTAATTCAGTTTCGAAATATTGTATCATTAAGTATTTCAATCAATGTTGCTTTTTTCATACAATTAGTAACAAGTCTTATTATATTTAAAAGAAGGAAAACACATCTGCAAAGTTATTCCCGATTGCAAAGGTTGGCTTCGAGGTTCGAACCTGGTTTACTTTTTCCCGAACATACCCAAAGTTGGACTTGGAATTTTTTTCTCAAAACAGCAATAAAGAACGCCTTCGACCTTTGAGACAAGATGTACCTTTCGGGAGTCAACTTAAATTTTGGGGTGGGTTATTTTACCCCCCTAAAACCGTCTCTCCGCAGAAAATAAATAAACCGTATTTCTTTATTTTTGCGTATTGTCCATACAAAATGTTCGTTCCAATTCTTCATGGCCTTTACACACATCTGACATACTGTTATTAGCACTTTTGATTTTTCGTCATCAAATGTTTGGAGGGGTCCCTGCCCCACCCAATCGTCTCCTCCATTAAAATACGAAACCCATATCCTGATTTTACGTCTGCAATATCTGCACACAATTTAACTCACTTCGGTGCATTCTTTCTCGTCTTTCGGCCGTCAACTTTCAAAATTTTGGGTGGGGCTCTCGACCCCTAAAACGTTTTCCCGCAGAACATAAAAAACACATATTCCTTTATTTTTTGCGTATTTTCCATACAAAAAGTTTCGTAGCAATTGTTCATGTCCTTTACATACATCTGACTTACTGTTCCTAGCATGTTTGATATTTCGTGATTAAAGTTTTAGAGGGGTGCGTGCCCTATCAAACCGTATTTTCCAGAAAAATGCGAAACCCGTATTCCCTCTATGTCTACAATATCTGTGCAAAATTTCATTGACTTCGATTCAGTTCTTGCCTTTCGGGCGTCAACTTTCAAAATTTTTTGTGGGTACTTTTGCCCCCTAAAAACGTTTTCCCGCAGAACATAAACAACCCGTATTCCCTTATTTTTTGCGTATTGTCCATACCAAAAGTTTCGTAGCAATTGTTCATGTGCTTTACATACATCTGACTTACTGTTACTAGCATGTTTGATATTTCATGATCAAAGGTTTAGAGGGGTCTGTTCCCCACTCAACCGTTTTCTTCATTAAAATACGAAACCCGTATTTTCATTTTATGTCTACAGTACCTGTGCAGAATTTCATTCACTTCGGTTCACTTCTTCTCGTCTTTCGGGCGTCAACTTTCAAAATTTTGGGTGGGACTCTTGCCCCCTAAAACCGTTTTCCCGCAGAACATAAAAACACTTATTCCTTTATTTTTTGTGTATTGTCCATACACAAAGTTATGTTGCAATCCTTCATGTCCTTTACAGACATCTTACATACTGTTACTAGCACTTTTGATATTTTGTGATCAAAAGTTTGGAGAGGTCGGCGCCCAACGCAACCGTTGTCCCCAGGAAAATACGAAACCCGTATTCCATCATTTTATCTGTACAATATCTGTGCACAATTAGTTCACTTCGGCTCACTTCTTGCCTTTCGGGCATCAACTTTCAAAAGCTTGGGATGGCCTCTTTTGCCCCCAAAAGCTGTCTTTCCGCAGAAGATTAAAAAAACGTATTCCTTTATTTTTTGCGTATTGTCCATACAAACAGTTTCTTTGGAATTCTTCGTGGCCTTTACATACATCTGACATATGTTACTAGCACTCTTGATATTTCGCGATCAAATATTTGGAGGGGTCCGTGCCCAACCCAACCGTTTTCTCCATGGAAAATACGAAACCCGTATTCCCTCATTTTACGTCTACAATATCTGTGCAGAATTTCATTCACTTGAGTTCACTTCTGTTTGCTTTTCGGGCGTCAACTTTCAAGATTTTGAGTAGGGGCTTTTACACCCTAAAACTATTTTTACGGAGAAAATAAAAATATCAGTATTCGTATATTTTTTGCATATTATCCATACACTAAGTTCGTTGCAATTCTTCATGTTCTTTACACACATCTGACAAACTGTTACTAGAACTTTTGATATTTCGTGATCAAATGTTTGGAAGGGCCGGTGCCCCACCCAACCCTTTTCTCCAGGAAAATACGAAACCCGTATTCCATCATTTTAAGCCTACAACAACTGTGCAATATTTCATTCACTTCGGTTCACTTCTTCTTACCTTTCTTGCGTCAAATTTAAAATATTGGTGTGGGTTCTTTTGCCCCACAAAACTTTCTTTCCGCAGAAAATAAAAAACCGTATTCCTTTATTTTTTGCGTATTGTCCATACAAAAAATTTCGTTGCAATTCTTCATGTCCTTTACACTCATCAGACATTTTTACTAGTACTTTTGATATTTCGTGATCAAATGTTTGGAGGGGTCTGTGCCCCACCCAACCGTATTTTTAAAGGAAAATAAGAAACCTGTATTCCCCCATTTTATGTCTATAATATCTGTGCGAAATTTCAATCACTTCGGTTCACTTCTTCTTACCTTCCGGGCGTCAAATGTCAAAATTTTTCGTGGGGACTTTTGACCCCTAAAACTGTTTTTCCGTAGAAAATAAAAACCCGTATTCCTTTATTTTTTTCGTGTTGTCCATAGAAAAGTTTCGTTACAATTCTTCGTGTCCTTTACACAGTTCTGACATAGTGTTACTAGCACTTTTGATATCTCGTGATCAAAGGTTTGGAGGGGTCCATGCCCCACCCTACCGTTTTTTCTAGGAAAATACGAAGCCTGTATTCCCTCATTTTATGTCTGAAATATCTATGCAAAATTTAATCCACTTCGGTTCAGTTGTTCTTGCCTTTCGGGTGTCAACTTTCAAAATTTTGGGTGGGTCTTTTATATTAAACATTTACTTTATGTAACTTTTTCTTTTTTATGAAATTCTTTTTTTGGGGCGGGGGAAGGAGAGAAATGATTTTTTCTTATATCTGTTTCTTCCCATTCATCTTTTTTGAACTGCTTAAGTAAGATCATTTTGTAACTTTTGATGTCATATAACTCCGTCACAATAATAAAATTGTCATTCTTAACAATTTGTTTTATTTCCTTACTTGCAATCTGCCACACTGATATATTTGTTACAAAATTGCTATTTGGTCCAACGCCTCTCGAATTCGGAACCAACCCTACTCCCGAGCTTTTTGGGTTGCCTGCTACTGCAGGAAAACGAGAATTGCAGGTGGTAATGCACTTTTGGAGTCGTGTATACATTACATTGCTAGAGGTCATAAGGCGAAACGGAAAAAGGCGAAAAGTCCAGGAATCATCCCAATAAAGTCTTTTAAATTGGAAGCATTTCATATGTGAATGAAATAAAAAAATCACTGGTAGTGATCAGTCTTTGAAAAAGAGTTAATTTGTGGGATTAAGTTCTGACAGAGTAAACCTCTATTCTACAACTGTTTCAAATTCAAGAACGTTTTTATTCCCCTGGTTTATTTTCATTTTTAATATTCCCGAGCAAAGAGCAACTTGTGTGTGTCTCTTCATTTCTCATACCTTTATTCTGACCGTTATGATTAAAACAATTGAGTAGAAAAACGTGATTAACTAACCAAACTCATCATCATCAAAACGCCGAATACGTACGTAATGGGTAACCGTTTCTGATTTTGAAAACGCTCTTGTGTACACTGTAAGTCATTACTTGGCAGCATGTATGTCACATCGTCATTAAGAAATCATATATAATAGTTTTTTTTAAGTAATAAGTAAAAACTTGTGACTCTTATTGAAACGTTTGGATTGCGAGCGTAGCAAGCAAGAACATTTTTAACAAATCTATTTCTTTCCATACCAACAACAATATTGCTTTAATAGGGAGCCAATACTTTTACGGGGAGACGCGTCGTTTATTCATTTCCAATACTTGTTCTTTCTTCTTGCTTGTTCGGCACCCTCATGCTATCAGCGCCCGGGGCAACCTCCCCGCTCGCCCCCACCCTAGCTACGGCTCTGATGAGAACTATTCTAAATATACAGCAATTTATACTACGGTTGCTAAACGGATAAGACATAACACAAGCACTTATATATGTAAAAATTAGTAGTTTTTAAGGTAAAATATTTTTTTATCTTAAAAAAATACTTTAACTTCCAAGGAAATTATTATGATGAGCAAATGTACTATCCAATGTAATGTAGCATCAGTGGCGTAACAACACGGGGGGCAAGGGGGCATTGCTCCCCAAGTTCTCGTAGAAGTTATTGGGGGCGCCGAAGGCGTCTAATGATTACTTTGCCTTTTTTAAAAGCCGATTGAAGAATGAAAACTTTATGTACAAAAGCAGTGTTTTGTATACACTGCCAAATCTTCGACAGAGTGCAGTGCTTTGTATTATTATAATTAATGGACACTTTTTCTGTTCTCTTTTGCTGATGGTCTAGGGCACTTTTAATACAATAAAATAAAGAAATAAATATTATCTATATGACAGTCAAGAAGCGACATAAATAATTTCTTAATCCTTTGTCGCCCCTTATTACGTACGGGCGACATAATGCTTCGATAGAATAAAAAAGAAAAGAATGTTACAATGACGGAGCATTGTAAATATATTAATTATTTCTTTCGTCGCCCCTGACTGTATAGGGGCGCCTTCGATAGAATAAAAAAGAAATGAATAATATTGCATCAAGGGGTACTGTAGATACATTAGTAGGTGGGAGGCACTTGAAAACCGGTAGCTGAAAAATCGCCTTTTTTTCCAGGGTCTCCTGAGAGCAAGGACTCATTTTTCCACTGTCTCACGATACGCTATGACCCACGCCCCGTCCACCCATGATCTTTTACGACCTCCATGTTAGGGGTGTATTCATTCTCTTTTATGAGCACTTTTAAGGGGGTGTACTCGTTCCCTTTTATGAGCATATTTTTCAACCCCTATTTTAACATAGCAGAAATTACACTGAGACAATGAACACACAGCAGAGCAGATAATACAAAGCACAGTTAATAAAAGAGCATGGCTTATTTTCCAACCCCTAATTTTAACATAGCAGAGACTATGAACACACAGTATTTTAGGGGTGTACTCGTTTCAACCCCTACGAACACATAGCAGCGTGTATTCGTTTTCAAGTTACGAACACATAGCAGAGCAGATAATAAACACAACCACCTCCAGTTTAGGGGTGTATTCATTCTCTTTTATGAGCATATTTCCATCCCCTATTGGAACATAGCAGATAATACATAAGATTTGTTCTCTTTTTCCACCCCTATTTGAACATAGCATATAATACATAAGTACTCGTTCTGTTAGAACCTTCCCTCCTCCTTTCTCATCCAGGGCTTGGGACCGGCAATGGCGGAGTTAAAAGGTTAGGTTATTCATTTTGTAGACATTTTAGCAGAGTTTAAAAAAATAACGACGTCTGGTTATTCACACACACTCATATATAATCTCATGTCAACCACCATCACACATACATGGTTTACGGAGAACTTAATCTCGCGCCAGGGACCATCACACATACATGGTTTACGGAGAACTTAATCTCGCGCCAGTGACCATGGTTTACGGAGAACTTAATCTCGCGCCAGTGAGCATCACACACATGGTTTACGGAGAACTTAATCTCGCGCCAGTGACCATCTCATAAATGAATAGAGCATAACATCATTAGCATCAATAGTGGTAAATGAGAATTTGTTTAAGAAATTGCGTAGTGAATAACCAGACGCACGGCATGTTAAATATAAAAAACAATAATGTCCACAAAATTGAAATAAATCACCTTGAATTCGTCTTTTATTCCATGTATAATACAGACAGTTTCGTTTTAAAAACCTTATATGATGATGTATATAAGGTGGAATACCATAGCTATCGAAATACTCCCCCACACGCATATTAGTTATATAAACAGCAACCCAATGTTCCCCAGCCTTATCACTAGAATGTGTATTTATAATTATGGCTGCTGGAAATGTATGAATAAACAGTGGTAGCTCATCTGCAACATATACTCCAATAAAATGGTTTTTAGGCAGATTTTGTTGTAGCGCCTCATAAAGTTCAAGTGTATTTAACATTTTTTTGTTTAATTAATATATATTTTTCTCTGGAAATCAATTTCTAATTCTGAGGAGAATTCACCGTAAATAATCGCTGTTGCAGGTGATGGCAATGCTTCTTTAAAATGAACCTCTAGGCGTGCACTTCCTTGCCGTTGTGGACTAGTGTGAAATGCAGCACTAGCACTAGAATCGGGAGTTAAATCAAACACCAGTAGAGTTAGGATATTCGGCGAGTGAAATATTATTACCTTGATTAGAATAATAAATACCTGCACCTGTAAATAACGTGGAATATGCTTGTATATATAGTTTATTATCAAAATCCGGTTGTAGTGGTTTGGATGGCACAGGCGTTCCATCAACATACAATGTAAAAAACGACATATTAAAATGTTGAAAATTGAACGGATTTGTTTGATAAGTACCATTAAAAGCAGTATTACTAACAAATCCGATAATAATACGTTTAGGCACTATTCCTGAAAACAGATCTGGAAGTGTACTATCCATAATTCCTTGTGGCAGAGTTTCTGTCTTCACCTGCACTTTTGTTATAGGATATTTTATTCTAAATTTAGGATTTTGTAATACTTTATTTTGTGCTATTTTAACGGCCGGTGACACATCAACCTTTTTCACAAGCAATGTTGCATCTGTAATTACAACTTTTCCATCAGCATCTGCGTCACCCATTAGACAAAATGTAGGTTTAGCTGGAATTAGTTTAATACGCAATTGTACACCATTCAGTAAAAATTTCTCCTGATTGAAAATATCAGCATGAATATAACCCAATAATTCAAATGACTGATTTAAAGTAGTGAGAAGAAAACGTTGTTTAAATCCTACATTACTATCGGCCACACTGTCCATATGCCCTGCAGTATCTTTAAACCACATTGATGTTTGAAGATGCGTTGATTTAGCTTCAGCATTATAATTTAGTAGTTTTTCAATATACGATCGATATGGATATGTATGTGAAGAGTAGGAAATAAGTTGATTATTTAAATATAATTGCACTTCACTGAACATTGCATTGAGAAAATCATTTACAGGGCCGATTTTCTTATCGGCAGAAGTTAAATTAGAACCATCTGATTTAGTAATTTTACCTTTAATATAAAACATTGTGTGCGGTAAGTCAATATAATCATCCCCATGACCGGGGACAACAAATTCTATTGGTGCATTATCAGTTATCGAAGCCACAGGCTTATATGGAACTATTTTATTATCTATAATACTGGTTTGAGTGGGTAAACCAGCAAATAAATCTAATTCTGATTTCATACACTCACACTGCATTTTTCTCTTTTTCTTACTATTAATATTCACACATGGTAAAATTTATAATATCGTATTACGTTTGCGAAAATGTAATTTTACACATACACTGTCATGTTGGAAAGGAAGTGGATTACCTGTACTATCTCTTAAATCAATAATAATTTGATCAAATTGTTTACGTTGCACGGGGACATAGTGAGGATTGTCAAAAATATGTACATTATTAATACCATACTCTGTAATATTTGTATTTATAATACGTAACAATGGAGCTACGGTGTCACCCACCATTTGTGGCTCTACAATGTCGCTGTAAATATACATAAGTGTAGGTAGCGATTTTTGTAAATCAGGTGGATAACGAGCATGATGCACAACTGCAATATCTTCTTGTTGTATGTGATCAAAGCCTAGTATTCTGGCTAGTTCAGGAGATAGACGTACTTCTATATGCCTCTCTTGATCTTTTATTACTCTACTGACTTCGATTCGTTTTACTGATGCTTTAACTTTTAATTGTAAATTTAATATATCACTTTTATGATTAATTTGAGATAGACTATCATCAACATTATAATAGTGTCCTGGTAAGATTTTAGTTATGTTCCAGTTTTTTGTATTCATGAGACGGTAATAAATATTATTAGTATATTTGGAAACATTCTGAAATGAATTTGTATAATGTACTTCAACAACTGCCGTCTCCCACTCACCTTTCTCTAGCACCAATGGATGATATAATTTGGTAGTATAACATGACAAAGTATTTTGTGGAAAATACTCCATAGAACTGTTACTCGGTAATGTAAGATAAAAGCTAGTCTGTTCCATATTAATCAAAAATATCACTCTCCCTCTTCCTTTTCTTTTTACCACCAGTCTTTGCAAAATGAACTTTTCTTCGTTTTCTTCTTCCAGATCCTTCCAACACTTGATTTATATTATTTTGAGCTTTAGTTTTTAAATTATTTTTAGCTTCTTGCCAACGTGATGTTAATGCTTCGTCAATAGGTCTATTATCACCTAATACATCTCCAGCTACATTAATTCCTGTACGTAACAATTCTTTACCAACAGTTTTTGCTCCTTGTTTAATTAACGGAAATACACTTCGAAATAAACCACCTAAAAAACTTCCAATACCATAACCTTCTTGATATGGTGCACCCCTATACACGTTATAACCACTTCCTGCTTGGTGTGTGTAGTATTTAAAGCATGGATCATTCATTATTATTTTTTTCCTATATACACAAATATAACAGTCGTTTATAATATTGTATTGTGGCTAAATGTTTTTCAAATGCGACACAGGAATCCACGAATTAAAGGAAGGGGGTACCCCCGCCAACGAACAAGTACACGTTTACCTTTAGCTTCTAAAATTTCGTCTATTTCATAAAGTTTCGTCAGAGGCACTCCCTGTAATTCCTCTTCGTAAAATGTACCATCAATTACTTCACCATTTAAGTCCTCCAACACATAAACCACTTTCTTTTCCTTATGTATCACCTGTTTTATTTTAAATATTTCTACAGTCCACTTTTCTTTGTACCCTTTTTCAAAATGACGTTTTGCTTTAGTAATGCGTACAGTATCACCTTTTTTATATTTTGCAATGTTAGTATGTGGCATCGGTTTTATTAATTTATTCCAAACTTGTTGAAAAGTGTCCTGGTTCACACTGGCGGGTGGTAATTGATGAGCTGTATGTGGTCTAGAATTATACGCCTGGACAAGTTTCGATAGCACATCTATGTATCGGTAAGTCTTCTTTGCTGTAACATATTTCCACATTCGTTCCTTAAGAGTTCGATTAAAACGTTCCACTACACTTGCCTTAATATTGGGATTTTGTGTTGTGAAGAATTTAATATTTTGCTTTTTTAAGTATAACTGAAATGGTTTATTAACAAACTCTGTACCTTTATCTGTTTGTTGACGTAAGGGTCTACGCCGGGTAGATGCAAATATTTGCTTAAATGCTTTTATAATGTTTTCACCAGTTTTTGTACGTACAGACACAGCCCATGCATAACGACTAAATAAATCAATCACTGTTAAAATATACCTATTACCATCATTATACTTTTGCAGACTGTGCATATCGTTTAAATCAGCTTGCCACTGATCGTCAATATTGAACACTAAATAGGGATTACGTGGAAACTTTTTGCGTACTGGTTTATGCAGTGTATAAGACGGCTGTTCTTTTACCCACTGTTGCACTTTGTGTAAAGGAATAGATTTCTTCACAGCTCTCCATAATGACGTAGCAGTTGAAAACGAGGCAGGGTGTGAAGGGTTATAATAAATATCGGCCAGCTTCTTCATATTTTATAATCACGCCATCTGTTGACAACTTTACGTTTACGTGGTGGCTCCTCCTCCTCCTCTTCCTCCTCTTCTTCCTGTTTTGGATCAGCAGCAGCGGCAGATGATGATGTCAGCTTACGAATATATTCTATACGCTGTGGGTTACCTATATACTCTAAAGGTACATTGGATTTTGCTAACAGTACCGCAAAGGGTTCCCAACCTGTAGGGGGAATATTTTTCTTGCGACACCTGACAAAATCTACTATTAGATCTACTATATTAGCTCCAGGAATTAATTTATTATAAATATTAACATTACCATTGTCATCCCAATGAAGGTTGGAATTTTGTTTTAATCTACGTAATAAAGGTCTTGCTTTACGCAGACAATTTTCGGGGAGAGTAGATAGTATTTCATCGTCCTCCTCCTCCTCCTCCTCCTCCTCCTTCTTAGTACCAACACTAGTTGATGTTGATGCAGTAGGTTTTTGCACAATGTGTAAATATTTTTGTAACACCTCTTTATAGCGTATCCATTTTTCTTCAACACTCATATTTTTATTATTTAAAATATTTTTCATCTCATCATCTAAATTAGATATAGTTTGATATTGGTGCAATTTTTCCGGTGCAATTAAAACAAGCTTTTGTGCATGCTGCATAATTATTTAATTAAAGTAGATAGTATACCTCCAATAATAGGTGCAGGCAAAGCAGTAAGAAACCCACCTTTTTGTACAATTATTCGTTTTTTCTTTTGTTTTAATGATGGACCTTTTTTCGCTAAATACCTCAATTCCTTTCTATATCTTTTTAATTTATTTTTCTCTTTTTTATTTAACGGAACATTCCCTTGTAATACGTTATAGGAACATTCACAAATAGAGCGAATTAACTCGGGATCAGCATTTTGTAAAATTGCTTGGCATACTTTAGGTTTTGCCTTTGCTAAAAGTTTTAGTAAATGTGCACTCTCTTTGCTAATCATTTTTTTGTAGCTATTATACTAAAATTGAGTATTAAAATATATCAGTTATTGAGATTACTTTTTTACTGGTACATAAACATAATTGTAAGAATCTGAGGGGAAAATTTTTGTTCGAACACGATGTTCATCGGGAGTGCTCTGTTTTAAATCAAAACCAAATAACTATGAGGATCTCGTGTTGCGTCCTGATAGGCCTCCTGTACAAATTTTGTGTTACCAGGATATAATTGTCGTGCTAGATAATTAATTTGAGCCTGGTCTCTGGGGTTTTTAAAACATATTATATAATGGCAATTTAATGATATATCTCGCATACCTTTAGCTTGATGAAACATATTTTGTGTTATAAAAATAACACTTAAATTTCGGTGGTGGCTACCTTTAGTAAAAAAGTCAACAATTCGTGTATCACATTCTCGCATTAAATCATCAATAATTACAAGATGTGGGCCAGCTTGTGCTGAAAAATCATCTATTTTGGGGAGCCCTTCTTTAAATGTACAACCTGAGGATAGAGTTTCATACAGAGGTTGCCACTCACCATAACACCATACTATATTTTTCCATTTTTCGGCATAATGTTTTAAAAACTCTTTTACAAAATATGATTTACCACACCCAGTGGGGCCTGTAATAATGCAAGTGAAAGGATGTCGAAACTCCATTTTCTCTCTATTTTATATTTCTTCAAAAAATAAAATATTTATCAATCACCCAATAACATAGAAACTAATTCTAGTTGAATACGATTTGCTGTGACAGTATCTTCAACAAAAGTAACTTTAGAAAATTTACCCTTCACAACACATTCATATAGATATTTACTTATTAGAGGAGCAAGTGTAGAACATGAACAAATTGCTTCATCAATACATGGGAAATAGTAACATATTTTTTTCCATGTAGAAAAATCTATTTCAACTCTACTATTATCATCATTTGCACAAATATACATTAAATTATCATCGTCATTATTAGCTTCAAGTATTACTTTCGTTTTCTCACTTAGTGCGTATTCAGTTGCATTCTCACCTTCTCTAAAATAATCATTTATATACACGGAATATGATAAAAACCTGGACCATTCATTAATTGATAACACAATACATTCATTAACAATGCGTAATTTTATAAACACATAAAATTTATAATCACTACTATATTTCAAATATACACAAAGATCGGTGGAATCATCGATGAAGTAGAAAGAACTTAAAAGTTGTTTTTTATCCATAATTATCTATTTACACAACTTATTCTTTTTCACAATAGTCTATTTCTCTTAGAACCATAAGGCACTGTATCATAACTTCCTTCAACTCTTTTGCGTTCTGTGTGTACCAATTGATAGGTTTTCGTTTCCTCTTTGCTGATAATTTTGATGTCTTTTGTGCGAGCAATTTTGCAAGGGTTTGACACACTTACAGGAGGGGCATCATTCAGAACCATATTTCTAATTTGTTCGAAATTCACAATTTTCATTGTTTCACTATTTAGAGTAATTCCCCTCACCTTACAACAGGTCTTTGTTGTACCTCCGCTGAATACCTCGTACGCATAATTTTTGGTCCCGCCGCTACAAAATTCATTAATATATGCATTGGGACCTACATTATCTATTTCATTTTTTAACTCGCCGAAATAATCCCCAAGAGGTAATTTTATGCCTCCAGCTCTTACTATATAAATGAGACTATCAGTATCCATATATAACACATCTTTATCTACCTTCTCTAAATAACTGTATAATTCTAAGCGACCATGCATAGTAGTATACGCAGCCAATATTACATTAGTATTTTTTAATGGAATAATTGCATCATCCAAAATCTTGTAATTTAATAATAATGAATCTTCATCAATTGGAATTACCTGTGTTACCTCAGCATTACTGTCGGTTAATTTATCATAAAATATGGCAGGTTCTCGAATAATTTGTGTGTGAGTCATATTATCATTCTGAGCAAATTTGCCCCATAAACAATTCAGTGCTAATTTGCAAATATTTTTTCGTGCTTTGTTTTTATTACCAATTTTCCATTTGTCTAGTTGTACTCCCTCTCTTTCATAATAATCCTTAATATATTTAATTTTCTGTTCTTCACTTTTACACCATTTAGGCCAACCATGAGCTTCTGTTTTCAATTTCATGAACAAATTTATATAATTTGTAAAAAAGCCACCTTCTTTTTTAACAGAATCATATTGCACTATTTATATTCCCATACCTCATGCATTTCTAATATTTTATGACCTTTCTCTTGGGCTTTACGTACTTCGTCCACCACCCACGTCCCAGTGAGGGCCCTCTCCGCATCACTATGCTCACAGTCCTCTGTATTTAGAGTGTCCGCGCATCTGCGACACAGAGGGAACAAGAGTTTATGATTGCTGCGATATGGTAGGACGGGGTGATACAAATCCCGGGGAGGAAGTACTGTACATTTCACGATACCCTCAAATTTATCTATTGCGGGACAATTATCACCCACATAGATTTTTGGGTGCCCTATGGGATATTTTTTCACCTTGCAACAGTAGGGGTATAGTGAAATGACGTCCACGTAGTGCACCTCCTCCCCCGGGGCAGTCTTATAATAATATTTAACAGCGGAACATCGCCCCCCATATAGAGCATCTCTAGGTTTGATAGGATCTTTTCTACATAGGGGGTGATGTGCCACCAATTCTGCAATTTGCGGATTTTTACGTAGTTCATTCTTCCATTCACACCCCCACATTTCATGAACTACGTAACCCAAGTTTTTTAAATGATTAATTTTTCTAATGGTGTTTTTATAGCGTATTTCAAGAGTGGTATGCAGATCATTATATATAGGTTTATCACGCCCTACTTTAAAACATCTAACACACCCATGATAGAAACAACCTTCATATTCCCATATATGGGTCTGTTCACCTATACGTGCGTAACCATCTACTTTAAAAACACCCATTAGAACCATTTCCTTTCCATTTTCTGCGTGATTGATTGTAATACCTAGTCTTTCTTGTTCGTAAACCAACCATTGAATCGCTTCGATGGACTGTTGATCTGACCAGCGATAACCATTATGAGGAATAATACCTATAGTCTGTTCTTTGAGAAACTTGCGTCGAAATACCAGACTACAAGCCGAGGCTATACTAATTGCTTCGACTAGTGGATTAACATCAGTTATTTGCTGGAATCCTACTACGAATTTAACACATGCCTTCCGTAGAAGGGTAACATCCATGCGACAATAACGAATCAATTCTTCTTTAAAATTAAATGTCTGATTTGAGGATTTTTCATACCATTCTATAAACTGTTTTTGTTCTTTCTCCTTCATATACTTAAAACCATAGAATTTAGGGTCGGGCATAGGCCCTTCATAACTTTGATTATTTTTCGTATTAAAATAGTGCGGGAAATAACCTTTTGTTTCTTCTATGTCAAATGCATCAGATAATTTCGATAGAGCCATCGGAAAGAAATTAATACTATCGATAAATTTTAAATATTTACAATCAATACTCATTATTTTACACCCCTTCATTATGACGCTTGGAGTCCATCGTTTCGCTGATATCATTGCACGCAGAATAAAATGTGCATCATATCCTTTTGCATTATGTGCAATGCATATAACTTTATTAATATTGGATGGTTTACTACATAAATACTCCAGAAAATCAGTAACACACTCTTCACCATAAAAAATGTTTTCCTTTCTGTTGCAAATAGTACATGAATTACCCTCGCTATTCTTAAAACAATGATAACATACTTGCTGTGTGATTAGCAAATTAGGCACATGTTCACGGAATATTTAATCTTGCCTACACTCAATGTAATAGAATATCATCATCCATTTTCCTCCGTTTGAATATTTTCGTGATTGCATGTAACATAAATGACGGGGGGCATCATATTATCACAGTTTATACAGAATGTTTCCCCACACTGGTGAGGATTTCTATTTTTCTTGATAACATACGTTTTAAGACATATTTTACATACTTTTAGCTGTGAGCACAAACCTGATTTTATATGATACGCCATACATTCGTTACCGTAAAAACATCTGTTACAATTATTACAATTTAATACTTCATCTGTCTTCTTACACGGAGGATTTTTTCTACATTTTGGGCATAGTGCCTTACAGTGCCCTATATGCTTTTCTTTCACATTATATCTCTTATGGCATGTTTCGCAAAAGTATGAACAGCTAAATGCAGCACATAAATTGGTAATAACATTATAATGATTATTTATCAGGAGTAAATTAATTTTCTTCTCACCACCGATGCCCTCGAAAAATGTTTTCTCCCCCGTCAAATCGTCGTACACTGTAATCGTATAATCAGTTAAATATGATTGAATTAGTTTTAATTCAGGTATGCCACCACCATGCATCAAATTAACGCCAGAACTCTTACACAATAATTTAGTTTCTAAAGACATAAAATTCTTTTTTTGATTATAATAGAGTTGAGACACATTTTTATTCCCTTTGTTATCAATGAGCCCTTTAGCAACTACAAGGGCGTGAGCAAGGCAACTACTATCTTTATTTTTAATAACGACTATATCCTTGCATTTTTCATATATTCTTCATCAGAGGAAAAATTGTGACTTATCCTCCCTTCGCCTATAGGTAAAGCCACATGATGAAAATCAATAACAAAACGATCTTGTTCCATAAATTTTGCATTTGACTGAATGACTCGATTCAGAGCCTCCCAGACGAAGTCTTCAGCGACATTCGCTGCTTCTCGAAATGAAAACCAAAACGATCTATCTGGATTATTCTGATTCCATAATGTCAGCCCTACCTGATGGTGGGAATCTACATCTTCCATCAACATATTCAATAGTTGAGCAATTCCACTTCGCAACCAGGTAATTGGGTTTTCCCCTTCAGGGGTTCTCGCAAGTTGTGCAGTTATCATTGTACCATTCATTCGGAATTTTTTGTACTTTCTAGTTATTTTGTTAATGATTGTAATTTTACTAGAACTTTCCATTTTTTATTGCTTAGAGTACTATAGTATTCTATCAACTAACAATTATTTCCGCTGTTTGATGCTTTTACTGTAATTGGGGCTGTTCCCACTATAGAACACCAAAAACTGATTTTTCCAATAACGTTTTAGTGATATTTTCTAAACCTGAAAATAGTATTCTATCAACTAGCAATTATTCTCACGTATTTCCGCTGTTTGATGCTTTTACTGTAATTTGGGCTGTTCCCACTATAGTACAGCAAGAAGTGTTTTTTCCAATAACGTATTCTTCCTAACGTTTTAGTGATATTTTCTAAACCTGAAAATAGAGAAAAAGCAAATTATTACATTTCTTACATTGCAAAATCATCCAAAAAAATCGCTTATTAGGCGTATCCCACATAAACTATTATTTATGGGAAAGAAGATATAATATTCATAATTAGCATGATTGAAAACATCGAATATTTCAGCAACCAACCAACTATAGCGCAAGTTATGAGGAACACTTAAAAATCCGCACCGAAAATTTTGACAAAGTTCAAAAGTACCTAATTTCTTTAAAAATTCATATTTTGCTTATTTTTGACCGCGGTGACGTCGGGTTTTCACGAACTTATTCAACACAACGTATTATTCAAAAAATAAGCAATCATGGGTGGGGTTAAGAGGAACACTTACAAATCCGCACAGAAAATTTTGACAAAGTTCAAAAGTACTTAATTTCTTTAAAAATCGATATTTTGCTTATTTGTGACCGCTGTGACCTCGGGTTTTCACGAACGTATTCACCACAACGTATTATTCAAAAAATAAGCAATCATGGGTGGGGTTAAGAGGAACACTTACAAATCACCACCCGAAATTTTGACAAAGTTCAAAAAATACTTACCCTTAATTCACAAAAAAATCACTTCAATCTTCTTTCACTTTGCACACAATGTTGTCTTTTTGCAATCCAACGAATAACTGACTGAGAATTGCTCCGAACCTCAGCCCTTATATAGTTGTTCTGCTTTCCTCTGATTGGCTAAAATAAAACTCTTTTTCATTGGAGCAAAATCTACAAGGTAAGTATCTCATTGGCCAAAATAAAACTATTTACTATTGGCTAAAACAAAAACGTCTAAAATATGTGCTAAATATTTTCTAAGTTCATTTTGAGTGTCCAAAAATCATAAAATGGCCCATATCTCGAAAACGGTCAAAAATATTAAAAAAATAATCAAAAAATCTCCCCGTACCTCACCCCTTGCCGTTTTTAGACATGAAGAACCCATGGAACCATGTTTCAATCTTGTACGACAAGAGGGGGGGCCACGGTGGCCAAAAAAAAACTTGTCTTGAAAACTGTAAGAGATAGAGCAAACATAACACATTGAAGCGCTGTTTCTCGTCTTTCAGGGTAAATATTTTCTAAGTTCATTTTTGAGCATCCAAAATTCGTAAAATGGCCCATATCTCGAAAACGGTCAAAAATATCAAAAAAATAATCGAAAAAATCTCCCCGTACCTCACTCCTTGCCGTTTTTAGATATGAAGAACCCATGGAACCATGTTTCAATCTTGTACGACAAGAGGGGGGGGGGCACGGTGGCCAAAAAAACTTCTCTTGAAAACTGTAAGAGATAGAGCAAACATAACACATTGAAGCGCTGTTTCTCGTCTTTCAGGGCGCATTGCAAGAAATACTCCAACAAATCGTCTAAGTTCATTTTTGGGTGTCCAAAATTCATAAAATGGCCCATATCTCGAAAACGGTCAAAAATATCAAAAAATAATCGAAAAAATCTCCCCTTTACAATTTCCCCTTGCCGTTTTTACACATGAAGAACCCACGAAACCATGTTTCAAACTTGTACGACAAGGGTGGGCCAAGTTGCCAAAAAAAAGTTCGGATCGTCATATCTCAAAAACGGTGAGAGATAGAAATAAAATTTTAACGGCATTCGATTTAGGATCATCAAATGTATAATCTACCCAAGTTTGGTAAACATCACCCAACAACTTTCAACTTTTTCGAAAATCGAAATTTTTTGCCTCTAGACCGTCATATCTCGAAAGCGGTAAGAGATAGAGCAAACATAACCGGTCTTTCCAGTGGAGTACACATATACAGAGTTTCTAAAACTCAGAAACCAGATGGGTCGAAGTTAGTAATATTTTGAAAAATTCGAATCGTTATATCTGGAAAACGGTGAGAGATAGAAATAAAATTTTAACAGCATTCGATTTAAGATCATCAAACGTATCATCTAACCAAGTTTGATAAACATCGTGCAACTTTCAACTTTTTCGAAATCAAAATTTTTGACATTTTCAATGTGTTAGATTGGCCAGCACTGAGCCCTGCTGTGTTGAATCTGCTATGTTAAAATATGCCATACTCTGGTTGGAAAATATGCCATACTCTTTTATTACCTCTGCTAGGGGTTGAACGAGTACACCATAGGTGTTTGTCTGCTAGGGGTTAGTTCTGTGCTATGTTGGAGAATGTGTTCGTAGTCTCTGTTATGTTAAAATAAGGGTTGAAAAATATGCTCATAAAAGGGAACGAGTACACCCCCTGGAAAATAAGCCACTGATATGTTCAAATAGGGGTTGAAAAAGAGAACGAGTATACCCTTGTTATGTTACGTAGTCTTATGTGTTATCTGCTATGTTCAAATAGGGATGGAAATATGCTCATAAAAGAGAATGAATACACCCCTAAACTGGAGGTGGTTGTGTTTATTATCTGCTCTGCTATGTGTTCGTAGGGGTTGAAACGAGTATACAACTAAAATACTGTGTGTTCATAGTCTCTGCTATGTTAAAATTAGGGGTTGGAAAATAAGCCATGCTCTTTTATTAACTGTGCTTTGTGTTATCTGCTCTGCTGTGTGTTCATTGTCTCAGTGTAATTTCTGCTATGTTAAAATAGGGGTTGAAAAATATGCTCATAAAAAGGGAACGAGTACACCCCTTAAAAGTGCTCATAAAAGAGAATGAATACACCCCTAACATGGAGGTCGTAAAAGATCATGGGTGGACGGGGCGTGGGTCATAGCGTATCGTGAGACAGTGGAAAAATGAGTCCTTGCTCTCAGGAGACCCTGGAAAAAAAGGCGATTTTTCAGCCACCGGTTTTCAAGTGCCTCCCACCTACTTACATTAATTATTCCTTTTTTCGCCCTTGATTGTACAGGGCGCTTTCCATAGAACAAACAGGGATATAATATTCCACCAAGGGCGCTGCAGATATATTAATTATTCATGTTGTCGCCCCTGGTTGTATAGGGACGCCTTCGATAAAACAAAATAGGAATAGTATTGCACTAAGGGCGCTGTAGATATATTAATTATTCCTTTTGTCGCCCTTGATTGTATGGGGGCTCCTTTGATAGCACAAAAAAGGATGTAATAATGCGCCAAGGGTGCTGTAGATGTATTAATTATTCCTTTTCGCCCCTGATTCTATAGGTGCGCCTTCGATAGAACGAACAACGATGTAATGTTGCGCCAAGGGTGCTGTAGATATATTAATTATTCCTTTTGTCGCCCCTGATTGTATAGGGGCGCCTTCGATAGAACAAACAACGATGTAATATTGCGCCAAGGGTGCTGTAGATGTATTAATTATTCCTTTTGTCGCCCCTGATTGTATAGGGGCGCCTTCGAGAGAACAAACAAGGACCTCCTCAGCTAACGCGCAGGGAACAGACCTCGGAAAGACTAGAACACTCGCAGACATCCGCGAAAAATTACCAATTCAACACCGCAGAAGAGAAATTACGCGCAATCTATTATGAATGTTTGGACAATATCGTTTGCAAAATTGAGTCGATTCCATCAGCCTGAACTAAAGAAGTATCGTGCAATAGAGGATGTAATTCTGAAAGGTAACTTTTCTCAAGACATTAGTGACATTTTAAAAGAATATCATGTCAATCCGAACCGACTACAACTACAGATGCAACAGTCATCCTTCAAAAAATCTGAGAGACCTGGTTGAGAACTTCAAGAAACTCTGTAAAGAAACAAGAGAGTTTTTCCTGAAGTGTTGAAAGTCCTTCGTCTCCTGCTTGTCATCCCGGCGACATCTGCAACTGTCGAAAGAAGTTTCTCAATGTTGCGGCGTCTCAAAACTTATCTGAGGTCCATAATGACCCAGACAAGACTGAACCATTTTGCAGTTCTTAATGCACACCCAGACAGGCTTGACTCACTGGACGTGAGGGAACTGTGCAGAGAATTTACAAATAGCTCCTACCGTGCAACTGTCTTCGGAAAAGTGTGAATTCTGCTCTTTGAAGTGTGCAGTTTTTGTGTCGAAATGAGTTATAGAATCACAGTGGCTCCTTATTTTTTATTTACATTCCGTTCTTGTTAAATATATTAAAAGTTGGATGTTATGCACGCAAGGGTTCAAAAAACGGCTTTAAAAATGTATCTTCCACCGCTTTCATGCCTATCAAATTTTGAACTTTTTTTTTTTTAATATATCAACTTTAATGAAGAAAGTACTTTCCATCATTGTTCCCCATTATAAGAAGAAAAAGAGACTTAATTACTGCATTCTGAAGAAAAATAAATATGAGAAGTTCAACAATCAAGAATAATCGATCACTCATAAGAAAAAGAACGGCAAATATATTAACCCTTTGGGGACTTTTGGTACAGATCTGAACCATGGCGTTGACCTTCGAAATTTGCTTTATAAATCTCTAGTAAAGCTTTTCACACCGTGGTTTTTTGCATTCATTCAAGCGGGGAAGCATCAAAGAATGTGTTTCATGGGCATTTTGCAGTCACGCTTGCAATGCCTGGGGGCAGTGAAGTCACAAACATGGACGAAGGAAGAAAGAAAAGGATAAATTTTAGAGCTTTTTTTTTAAAAAAAAATCCTAACACATCGCTATTAATCCTAAGATCATGGTCCATACCTAGTTGTGTTCGTAATAAAGAAATGTTTCCAACTGTACCACTCAAATTTCCCTATTGTGTACCAGAAGCGGAAATATCGCGCCCAAAGTGTAAAAAAGGGGATTTTTCAGATCTTTCTTTTTTCTGGAATTCCTCCCCTCAGAGACAATAGTGTTGTACCGTTTAAAACCTACCATCATTCCAAACAAAAAGTACAAACCATGATCGTAGGGTAAATAGTGATTTTAAAAAAAAAAATCTGAATTTTTTCCCCTATTACATATTTTTAGTCAACGTGTTTAGTTAAGTAGCTACAGGTCATCCCTATTTGTCGTAGGATCATGGTCTGTACTTCATTTTGTTCGTAATGATGCAACATTTCCAACGGTACCACTACCATTGCGCTGTTGTGTACCTGAGAAGATAAGATTCCGTGAAAGTTAATTTTTAAAAATTTGAATTTCCTGCTTTTCTTTATACATTTTTGGCGGGAATTTCTCCCTTCAGGTACATGATAGGGACATGTAATTGATGCGATTTAAAACGCTGGTTCATTACAAAGAAAAAGGTACAAACCATAATCCTAGAATAAATAGTCTTGGTGCTAGAGCTGATTTATTAAATTCCCCTCCCCATTTTTGGGTAACAGTTACTAATGTATTATTATTCAATAAGCTCTAGCGTCAAGAGTGTTCATTGTAGGACCATGGATCGTGCCCCATTTTGTTTGTAATGAAGTAACGTTTCGAACTGTACCACTGCCGTGGCGCTAGCATGTATCTCGGGGAAGAAATTCTCAAAAATATTATTTTTCCTGACAAAAGTATCTTTTTTCCAATTTGAGCGAGATTTTTTTCACTTCTGGTACTACCATGAGCAAAATAAATGACGCGTCTCTTTATTTTGAAGTTTTTTGAAAATATCTCCGTTTTCTTTATATGTTCGAAATTTCGGAAGGTTTCCCCAGCAGGACAGGTTAATAACAAACCCGTTTTTAATATTTGTGTTAGATATTAGCTTAAAATAAAGAAATTAGAAGCAAAAAACATTAAATCGACAGAAATCTCGAGAATTACCAACTCTGCTAAAGTGGGAAATTTTCAAGAACACGAGGGAATTCTGCATTTCAACACGAAGCAGCGACATCTATGTCATTGAGAGGAATGTGGATTAAATCTACAAACTAAACTTTTAACGAATATTTCTAGTATGTCTTATTATATGCATTATCTGCAAACTCCAAATATATGAATATATGCTAAGTATTAACATAAAGATAGAACAAATAGTGGAAATTATCTATGGAAAAGGACGAATTGGTAGGACGATCGTAATGAAATATCGTCTTTACCGGAACAGGCTCAGTTCACGTGAAAAAACAAATAGCTCAGTTAGTTAAAGCAACGAGTCTGTATGCTGAAGGTCGCGGATTCGATCCCGTGGAAGTGCCGTTATCATTTTTATCACTACACTACGGTTATTTTTTTTATTTTTTTATTTGGGAAAGAATCAAATTGTAACGTATGTGTAAAACTCATGACGATACCAAAAAAAGAAAAAATGCTGTTGTCGCACTTGCATTAGCGTCCCTAATTTTGTTTGCAAACAGTTTCGTAATTATTTCCCCTGTGCTCACTGCTCACCATATGCTCGCTGGCGCATAACGAATGTTTCCCAGTAAATGTTAATTCTAATTTGGAGAATTTTATAAAGTTTCACAATATTTCTCACTAGATAGTCTTCTATCTACGTGTTTGGATATTTTGATAACAGATTTCCCTATTAAATGTTTAATTTTCCCTAGATGTTTAATTACGGAAAAGTTTTACAATGTATTTCTATTGAATTGAAATTGTTTTGAATTTACTACATAAGGTAAGTAGACCGAAGGAGGAGAACTCAAGTAATTGATATTCTACGTAAAAGCAACCTGTTGTAGAATGATGATGCTTCTTACCTTCAGCACATAATCTTTACGTTAGAGAGTCAGACAGAGAAAAATCCTGGTCTTTCCTCCTCTATGACCACCCATCTTAAACCTCTACATATCATTGTTCGTCTCACAAAATTTCGGTGCTCCAAAAACATTCAAATAATAATAATAATAATAATAATAATAATAATAATAATAATAATAATAATAATAATAATAATAATAATAATAATCCTGAATATGCCATCCTTACATAATGTAGGATATCTTAGTATCCTAGTTTAAATCTTAAATATCTTAGTTTAAAATGCTTTCTTTAGTACTTATTTGAGCAACCATGTAGGAGGGGGTACGACTTTTTATTTTGACCCTCTCATTTCAGTAGCCTTCCAACAGAAAGTAATTTTTGATAAGCAGGACAGACAAAATGAATAAGGAATATATTTACAGCATCCTCTCCCCTTTCATGATTGGAATATCACGTAATATTTTTTATTCTACGAAAGATGGCCCTGTGCGGTTAGGAGTAGGTAACTAAAAAAATACCTAATATATAGCGCCCCTTGATTGTAATATTACCGCTTCTTTATTTGTACGAGGGAGCCCCTACACAATCAAGGGTGACAAAAAGAATAGGAAGAGTGTCTATTGATTCCAGTGGTGGATCCAGCACGAACTCCTGGGGGAGGGGAGGGGAAGTGAAACATTCTTTTGATGATGTGAAGCTGTCACAAATTACCACTTAACTAAACTAAACAATAGTGGGGGGAACTGGAACCCAGTCAGTTTAAATTGATGTAAAAGTTTAATTTTTGGATTCATATTAAAGTTTTGGTTTCAAATGAGAATTTCAGTCCAAGTGGTCAATGATCAAATCTCGTGGGGCTCTTCAGTGTAGGCTAATACGGCCCCCTTATGAGAAAAGGCAAAATTATTAACATGTTTATAACTTTCGAATTTTTCGTCTATTTTAAAGAAATATTTTGCTTCGTATTAAAGTGTTGGTTCCAAATGACAAACTCAGTCCGAGTGGACAATGATCAAATCCCCGGGGGGGGGTCTTCAGTATAGGGGGCTACGGCTCCCTTATGGGAAAAGGCAAAAATATGAAAATGCTTATAACTTCCGAATTTTCCGTCTATTTTAAAGAAATTATTGGCTTCATATTAAAGTTTTGGCTTCAAATGACAATTTCAGTCCGTGTGGACAATGATCAAATCTCGGAGGGCTCTTCGGTGTAGGGGTTTCGGCTTCTTTATGGGACAAGATTCACGTAGTTGATATTGCAAAATTGTTTTGCATATATAAGTGGAAACTTGCACCATTTGGTTAATTTTACCTCTTATGTTTTGCAGATTCATATTCCAAGCAATAGTTACTTCGCAGAGCTAAAAGAAGGCACTTACTAGTTTCATGAAAATGAAATGTCTTTTATGAGAGGAGCAGACGAACGAACAGGCACCTAAACGTTGGTTGAGTCGTACGGTTGAAACTCGTTAAGCTCGCTTCAATTATTTTATTATTATTATTATTATTATTATTATTATTATTATTATTATTAATAATAATAATAATAATAATAATAATAATAATAAAGCATTGCAGGGACCTTTGGTGCAGGGGGTCCGTGGCTCGATTCCACTTCGTGCCAAGTGAAATTTGAGGTGGACAAATACCGTGTGCATGGGTATGTGTTTTCTTGAGATTTTCCATTTTCCTCCCACTTTCTTCATTTCACCATTTCATTCATCATCATTCTCCCTTAGCGTAGGTGCATAATCGTCCAACGTTAAACTAGATATTGCAATTTCAATAATAATAATAATAAAAATTAATTCAACTGAAAGGACTGTAATTTATGTGGACAGCAATTATCATAAATATGCAACCATTATAAAAATAATGCTTTGAGTAGAAAGATAATCCTTCCCAAGTGCTAACGAATGCGCACGAGATAAGACATGTCTCGAGCAAGAGACAAGACGCGCTTTGTGACATCCAAGATAATACGAGGCAAATGTTTTGGACACGAGATAGCTTGTAAAATGTCTCGTCTTGTCTGGAATGTCTCGAAAACAAAAGTCTAAGTTTTAAAATTATTTTTCAAGATCTATTCTCTCAGAAGTAGTTCTCTGCCTTAAAATTAATAACGACATTTGTGATTTAAAAAAAGATAAACAATGCCTAAAGTTAATAGTTAACTTTTCGTAAAGAAGCTTCATTAAGGGTGAACCTGAAAGATGTCCACAAACTTCGGGAGGTGATTCGTGACATCAAAAGGAGACAAATGGTCCTCTTGCAGTTTTCGAATTCAGCTTCGTTGTCGAGATACAGGGTTGCCAACTGGTCGTGTTTGAGAAACTCACTGGGAATAAATTCAAGTCCAAGAATAAACTACTACTCATATATTTTTCAGGTCAATTGACTTATACCATGTTGTAAGGTCAAATATTTATTTATGAAGTGTGTACAAAATTCGCCAGGGTCTTTTGTGAGAAAATCGTCGAGAAAAAGTCACCTCCAAGAATAAACTACCCCTCGTAAATTTTTCTAAGAGAAATATCTGATACTGCAATATAGGGTTGTTAATTAAATATTGATTAATGAAAAATAAACAAAATTGTTAAAACCATTTTTGAGAAAATAGCGTTTCTCGATTTTCGGCTGTTTGTAAACCACACTTATTTTAGGTGGTAGGAAAAAATGGAAAAGCTCCTGTAAGAATACTAAGTAAACCCTAAGTTTAAAATTTGGTGTAGATAAGTTGAACGGTATGGCCTCTAGGCGAGTGCATATAAAAGTGTGCCGAACGGACGGACCGGAAGGACGGGTGTCGAAAAGTCACATTTTCGGTATGTAGACGCCATGAAACATGTAAATCCGTTGAAATCTGAATTTGATATTATTTTCACAATCACTATATTTTCTTCTCTCTTTTGTCGCTCGAAAAAGAAAAGCCTGAGTTTACCACAAAAAGCTAGGGAGTTTCTCAAAAAATATTCAATTACAGGACCACCGCACTAAACTTTTTCAATTCAATTTCTTAACTGTGTTAGGCCGCAGTTGTTACTGAAGTGTGTATTTGGATAATACGAATAAAATTTTCGTATTATTCAAATACATCAAATGTCAGATTATCGAATAAAAAACTTCGATTGAAGAAAATCCATACTACAAAACTAACTCACACTTTGAGCACATTTTCATTAGACATATAATAGACCAATTAATGCAATCATTGTTTATGAAATATGAAAAAATCAAATGAATCACTTTGGGAAAGTCGTTCAAAAAGAACACGTCAGGAGTAACCTACCTCTTGTGAATTGTTTCGAACAATGAGTTAAGATATACTTTTGGTTATTAATGAAATATTTATTTGCGAAATTTGAACAAAATCGCCTGTCGTTCGAGAAAATTGTCGGGGAAAAAACCTTGACCCCAAAAATAAACTATCCGTTGTAATTGTTTTTCATAGAAATGACTTATACTAAAATATAGGATTAATGAAATACTTATTTATGAATTATCAATAAAATTGTCCGAGTAATTTTTGAGAAAATCGTGAGGGAAAATAACTCCCCGAATAAACTATCTCTTGAGGATTCTTTCAGGGTAAGCGAGTTATTCCATATTACTAGGTTTTTAATGAAATATTTTTTTCTGAGTACGAACAAAATTGCTTGACTCATTTTTGAGAAAACCGTGGAGGAAAAACACCCCCAAGAGTAAACTACCCCTCGGATATTTTTTCAGGACAAACGAGTTTTGCCATATTGTTCGGTTATTAACGAAATATTTATTTTTGAAATATGAATAAACTCTTTTGAGTCGTTTTTGTGAAAATCGCCCAGACAACACTCCATCAAGAATAAACTACCCCTCGCATTTTTTTAGGACAAACGAGTTATGCCATATTGATAAGTTATTAATGATATCTTCATTTATGAAATATGAACGAAAACATTTGAGTCCATTTTGAGAAAATCACTGAGAAAAAACTCACCCCCTTAGTATAAACTACCCCTTGTAGATTTTTCTCAGATAAATGCCTTATACCACAAAATAGGGTTGCTAATTAAATATTGATTTATAAAAAAAGAAAGAAAACAAGATCGTTAGAGCCAGTTATGAGAAAATATCTTTTTTTTATTTTCATCGTACAGGAAACTACCCTTGTTTTGGTAGTAGGAGGGAAATAATAAAAAAAAACTATAGGAAATACCATGAAAATCTTAAACTAAAATTTGGTGCAGATAAGTTGAACATACCGTAAATTTTTCAACTAATTTACGGTATGTTCAAGTATGGCTTCTAGGCGAGGTATGGCTTCAGATATGGCTTCTAGGCGAGTGCACAGAAAAGTGTAGCGAACGGACGGACGAACTAATGGACATGTATCGAAAAATAACTTTTTCGGTGTTAGGGGCTATAATACGTGTAAATTCGTTGAAATCTCAAATTTGATTTTTTTTTCGAACACCATACTTTCTTCTCTCATTTGTCACTTCAAAGTAAAAGGAACTCAGAACTACAGATAAAAGACACCTACTTTTACACATAGACATTTATTGATTTAAAACTGTTTTAGTTTGTGTCATTTCACTTCCAATTGAAAGGTTTTACAATGATTAACGGCATACCAATGACGAGACGGAAGTTTTCAGGAAGTAAATGCATTCAGAAGTCTAGACTGCATTACAGCCTGTTTTTATTTCTGCAATTGTTAACAGCTGTAATTTCGTCCAAACGCTACATGAAATAATTTTTGGTTGACGTCATTGTATTACTATTTTAGTATTGTTCTCTTCAGACTTGGTTGAAGTTTTGTCTTAACGGTTATACATTTTTTCTTTCTTATTTCATCGTTACACATAAGAACAAAATGTTATGGTGAGTGGATAGATTCGAACCTACGAACATTGAGTTTATATTCTTCCAACACTTTACCAATGGACCAAGCTTTGTCTTCACGTTAACGCCCGGTTACAGGGTTTACTACGATTTAAATAAAATGTCTGGCTGTTAGAATTCCCTGCTCACATATTTCGATAAATAATTTTCATTGCTTCTTAGATACGTAGAGCAATGTTTAGATACACATTTTAGGAGAGTGAATTTTGGTGTATATAATAATTTCATGCCATGTAAAAGCTAGATAAGTTTTGATAAAATGTTTCATATGTAGTTCTCAATAATAAGCTTGCTGTTCGGAGTGAAGTTCCAAGGTTCAGCATTGCCTAGCAGTTTTTGCTATTAATATCCCTTCTAACAATATTGGCAGTGGGCGAAAGTTAGCCCGTGTTGAAGCTTTTTGCTCCTAATTTAGTTATTTTACTTATTTAAGGAATATATTGAAAATTGTCAGCAGGCACGTATGCAGTAATTTATTTCGGGAGAAGTCCGACTTCAATATTAGGATAAATTATAATAAAATTTAAAAGATAATCCTTAAATTTAGGCTAACTTTACAGAGAAGTTGGGATTTCAGAGGGGAGTCCGGACCACCTGGACCCACCCCTAAATGCGTCCTTGTTTGTCAGTAACGTTTCCTCATTTTGAAACCCTCAAAAACTTCGGATATATAAAGGAAAACGAGTTATTTTCGATAAAATATCACTTCAGAAGCCGCGACAGTTTTATTGCACATGGTGGTATCCCAAGTTCACAAGGGCAAGAATTCATTAATTTTGATTCTCTGTCATTGTGCTCTATCGAAAGGTTAGGTTTGTAACATATTACTCCTACGAACAAGCATGACTGGCAGATAGGAATACTGAACACAACTCCAGAGAAATGCATGCTGAACTTACGTTTATAGCTACGCTTTGGTGATTTGCCCTCAAGGTCAATCGAGTGGTAATTCAGTTCCGTCTCTGTTCTTAAGCCATGTTCGTATTACTTCGAACAGTTTTGATAATGAAAAGCATGCCTCTTAATATAACAGACTTCTTTCGCGTAAGAAATCGAAACTCAGTTGGTCAGAGCAACTAGTCTGTAAGAATTAGGTTGTTAGTTAGTTAGGAGCCCAGTACGAGTAAGGGTTTTTATTACTATTGTTTTTATCTTTTTTATGTGAGGAAAAATCAAATTGTGACATCGCGATATCAAATGTATTTGATTAGGTAGCTTTGTCTTAGCTAAACTTTAAACATCAGCAACCGTCGAAATTATTTCACCAACTGATCACTTACTGAACATTTCAAACACGTCAAACCAGTGGCATAACATGAAGGTTAACTTCTCCTCCGCAGTCCTTAGTTATGCGTCCGTACTTTCAGGGCCCAGAGAAAGAGGGGCACCAAAACGAGCCTCAAAAAGTAAATTTTATAATGTGCTTTCTACTGACGTTTTTGGTTTATATTCTTGTAAAGTAGTGGCAATTATATGATCTTTTTCCATTTCACTATGGAAGAAGAGAGTTTCATAGTACTAAGGGGGCTGTATCGAAAAATTGTGAGATGGCATGTAGAATAAAGAGTGCCGGGAATTAAGTATTGTTTGTTTGTTTGCTTGAGTTTAGCGTTCCACGGTTATGCCTTAATGGGCAAGGGAGATGTGGATACTAATTATAGTGGAATCCGAACCACTTTTATCGTTCAACAGTAATCCACCGGGAATTGGACCCGGTACCACAGAAGGCAGGCGTGCTAGCCACTAGACCAGGGGGGGTGGAGTTGGTATTGTTTATAGCGGGCCATATTCTTTGTGAACTTTTCCTAGGTAATGGATTTCTTTTTGAAAATGGGTTTAAAACAGGGGCGTCATTTAGGGAGGGCAGGGAGGGGCATTTGCCCCCCGTGAGTTTGAGATGTATATAGATTTTATCATTAGAATAGTAGTAAATCAGTGAAAAACGCGAAATTTTACTTATATCAAGTGGTCTTGCCCCCTCCCCCCCCCCCAAAGCAAAATCTGAAATGACGCTCCTGGTTTAAACTATTAAAAACACTATGATAAAATGTAAAATATAGGCTACTACTAGGGGAAGGGCGCCAAAAAGTCACTTTGCCCGTGTGAAAATTTGGCCTGCTCCGCTCCTGCGTACTTTCTGTATATTTTTTGGCCTTGCAGCTTGTGCGGTCCCCACGCCACATTGTTGCGGGGGCGCTATTTACGCCTACCCTTCGAACGTAATTCAATAACTGTTTAAGAAATTCTACCATCAGCGTGAAAACGGGAATATATTTTTCTAATAGTCCCATAGAACTTTCACTCAGAATGCCAGATGCAATTTTTCAGAGTGGGCTCTGGCTAAGTAGAAGGAAGATCTGTTTCCTAAGTAAGTTCCTTTCAGAAAGTTTGCTATTTCTTTAACAGTGATGTAAATAAATATACTTATCGTTATTAGCTCGACACCAAACCATCCTGGACAAATCCCTCTAGAACAATGATCGGCAAAAGTTATTCTGCATAATTTTATAAGCGACTCAAGGGTGAAACACTTGTTAACGAAAGCAATGTTGTGTATATACAGCCTTGTTTCTGACAAAATATGAAGTCTTTTGTAATCTTTAGACACTTTTCCTATTCTTTTTGTCACCCTTGGTTGTGTAAGGAAGCCTCGAACAAATAAAGAAGAGGTAATATTACAGATAAGGGGTGCTATAAATATATTAGGTATTTCTTTTGTTACCTAACCATAACAGCCTAGGGTTGTCTTCAGTAGAATAAAAAATGCTACGTGATATTACATTCACGAAGGAGGAAAGGATGCTCTAAATATATTTCTTATTCATTTTGTCTGCCCTGCTTCTCAGAAATTATATACCTTCTGTTGGAGGGTGCTGAAAAGAGAGGAGGGGAAATAAAACGTCGTGCCCCCTCATACATTTTAAATTTTGTGACGTGGTTGCTCAAATTATTACTAAAGAAAGCACTTTAAACTAAGATGTGTAAAGTTACAACATTATTATGTAAGGGTGGCATATTCATTAATAATAATAATAATAATAATAATAATAATAATAATAATAATAATAATAATAATAATAATAATAATAATAATAATAATAATAAATATGAATGTCTTTGGAGAGCCGAAATTATGTGAGACGAACAATGATATGTAGAGGTTTAAGATGGGTGGTCATAGAGGAGGAAAAACCAGGATTTTTCTCTCTCTGACTCTCTAATGTTAAGATTATGTGCTGAAGGTAAGAAGCATCATCATTCTACAATAGGTTGCTTTTACGTAGAATATCTATTACTTGAGCTCCCCTCCTTCGGGCAACTTTGCTTATGTAGTAAATTCAAAACAATTTCAATTTAAGACAAATATTTATAGAGAAAATTAAACATTTAATAGGGAAATCTGTTATCAAAATATCCAAACACGTAGATAGAAGACTATGTAGTGAGAAACATTGTGAAACTATAAAATTCTCCAAATTAGAATTAACATTTACTGGAAAACATTCGTTATGCATCAGTGAGCACAGGGGAAATAATTACGAATCTGTTTGCAAACAAAAATTAGAGACACTAATGCAAATACGACGATATTTTCTCTTTTTTTTTTGGTATCGTCATGAGTTTTACACATATGTTACAATTTGATTCTTTCCCAAATAAAAAATAAATAAAATAACCTTAGTGATAAAAATGACAACTGTACTTCCACGGGATTCGAACCGTCCACCTTCGGTATACAAACTCGTTGCTTTACCTAACTGAGCTATTTGCTCTCTTACGTAAGCTGAACCTGTTCTACAGTAAAGACGATTTTTCATTACGATTGGGCTAACAATTCGTCTTTTTCCATAGGTAATTTCCACTATTTGCACTATCTATACGTTAATACTTAGCATAGATTCATATATTTGGAGTTCGCTAATAATGCATATAATAAGACATACTAGAAATATTTCGTTAAAATTTTCGTTTGTAGATCTAATCCACGCTTCTCTCAATGACATAGATGTCGCTGCTTCGTGTTGAACTGCAGAATTCCCTCGCGTTCTTGAAAATTTCCCACTTTAGCAGAGTTGGTAATTCTCGAGATTTCTGTCGATTTAATGTTTTTTGCTTCTAATTTCTTTATTTTAAGCTAATATCTAACACAAATATTAAAAACGGGTTTGTTATTAACCTGTCCTGCTGGGGAAACCTTCCGAAATTTCGAACATATAAAGAAAACGGAGATATTTTCAAAAAACTTCAAAATAAAGAGACGCGTCATTTATTTTGCTCATGGTAGTACATAATGGGGAAATTTGAATGGTACAGTTGGAAACATTCCTTCATTACAAATACAAAGAATTACGAACTATGATCCTCCGATAAAGAGTCTTCATACTAGAGCTTGTCGAATAACAATAGTAGATATTAGGTAAAAATAGTAAATTAATTGTAGCACCAAGATTATTTACCCCAGTATCATGGTTCATACCTCGTTTTGTTTGGAGTGAAGGTTTTTTTTGGGTAACAGTCACATGTCCATGTTGTCTACCGAAGGGAAGAAATTCGCAGGAAATCGTGACTTTTTTTTTAAAAAAAAAATCCATTTTTCCCCATTTGGACGGGAATTTTATTGCGTTAGGTACATATTAAGGAAACTTACAAATGAGGAAAACACTGTTTCATTCCAAATAAAACGGGGTATGAACCATGATTCTACGATAAATAGTCTCTATGCAATAGCTGCTTGACAGAAAGTCTAAAATTTACCTTAAAAAGTGGAAATCTCAAAAGGGTTCATGTATAGGTTTTCTAGTTCGAACGAATTGTTTGTACAGTTCTTAGAATAATGTTTAACGACAAAAAAAGTTTTAGTGAAAAGATAGTGGTGGGAACAATAACTGTTCTCAATAGTTGTTCATGGTCTCGAAAAAAAAACTTTAAAAAAAAACTAATATCTTCTTCATACTTTTTCGGTTTGGTTGTGATATGTCTTCAGCCTATGAGTTCTGGAGAGTGAGAATGTGGCTTCAGTGCCGAACGTATACGGAACAATCACGTCGTACTATTTAGTGATTAATTCATAGTAAATTGTACTTCATACGTATCCCGACGCAAATCAAATGAGGTCTACTACTTTTTGTAATGTACCAAATTTCACAAAATTAAATCCCCACGTTAAGCGGGTTTGCATATCCAGGCTCCTAACTATGAAAACATTTACGCTCAGTCCAACCTCAATCATTTCACGAATTCACCCTGTTTTACGTATGTTATTAGGACATAATATCGATTGTGATTTATTCTATAAACACTTTTATACATTGCAAGAGCTGTAACGTCCAAATATTTACTGAGAACTCATGGTCGTATCGGAATAAACAAAAGCGAGTATGGAACAGTAAACTGCTATAACAAAAGGCAAAAGAAGAAGTGCAAAGGCATACAAAACGGTCGAGTGGTTTGGGTCGATACACTATCAATCACATGTTTGTGTGTTCAAACCCGGTAGCAAGTTGTTTCTTTTTTAAGTGTCTTCCTATTTTCATCCGGAGGCTAAAAATATTTCTTTGAGTAACTCATTGAAAACTTCTTTTGTTTCAAATTCGATTAGAACGGAACATTATATGAATTGCGAATCTTAAATCCATAGCTAAAAAAATGAAGTATACTCACTACTCTATTATCCTCTGATTTGTAACGAAAAACTATTTATAAACAGTGGTGACTTCAGAAAATTATCCTCGGGGGGAATTTCAATATGCGGGTGGAGGGCAAACATTGGTAGTCCACATTGAGCACGATCGAATATATGGTCCTGAAGGCGGAAGTTTCTTAGCTCGAGAGAGGTCTCAAATTCTCCCTCAGATCACGTCCTGAAAGCATCATTGCTTAAAAGCTTTTCGTAACAAATATATTAATAATATTACACTTGTTTCTCGTTCTACATTTAAAATTGGTAAAATCATAACTTATAGAGGATTATAATAAAAGCATAAAAATTACAATACCAATCATGTATAAATTATCCTGTAAGTTACCAACTTTGGGTCAGATTAAAACTCAAATATTTGTTTTCGGATTGCACTTAGAAGTAAGTCCTCTCTATATAATCCTGATTGGAAAGCCATGTTTAACACTAATTAATTAATCAATATTTATACGAATATTTTTTTTATTTTACTATTTTTACTATTCAATAGTATATACACTTCATTTCCAAAATCAAAATCTCGAAAATGTATATTGTACGAGTGCAGACTCGCAAATAAATGATTATTTATCATATATATTGGTCTTTATTCGAAATTCTATTTAATCGAATCCGACAGGAACACAGACAGAAATATCGAGAACAGGAGAAAAAAGAGAGAAAAAAGCGTTGTACCCGGCGGGGACTCGAAGTAAGTTCGAATGGTGCTTTTCAAGCTGAACGCCTTAGACCAATCGGCTATGGTAACAACTAGTGATTGTAGCAAAGGCTTCGAGTAGTAGTTCTTATTACAGAATAACATTTTCTATTGCCTAAAATTTAAACCTAATTTAATTTGATATAATATATCTATTAATTTGTTTCATGAACGTTTTCGTTACTTTGATGAATGATGTATGTTGTTGATATAGATTCTATTACACGTTCTTTCGTAAATATTATAGAAAGTATCAGGGTTATTTATGATCTTTTATGGAAATTGACTGGCGCATGCGGAGTACACAGACAGTTCAATTGGAAGGCGAGGAAGGAAACGCTAACACATTGTTAGAATGTTTCATCGCTGTGAAGTATAAAGAACAGCTAAAATGTATTTTACGCTTGTCATTGCGTAAAGAATCACCAGGTTAATGTTTGTCCAAGTTCTCACTAATCAACTGGACTCATGAAAAATAATTAATATTGTCATTACTGCACAATATGAAGAATAAAGAACGTATATTACACCACATTGTTCTCGAATTCGAACTTAGCTAAGGAAGGGACAATTAACAAAATGTGATTTATTAATTCGAATTGAGATAATTCAATGAAACTAGAAATTACACAATCAAAAGGAAAAATATCGTTAAAAAGACAATAATACTTTTATCCGAGATATGAAATAAAGTTATTAATTAACTGAAATGAAAGTAGTATTGGGCATGATATAGAGTAAGAAAAAAAGTAAATGTATTCTTAGAAACGTTTAAAGTAAATTTACAAATACTTTTTGAAGATATACTACTCTTCCTTTACGTTTTAACGAACTAATAAGTAAACAAGCAAAGGAAAAGAATGAAGAACGAAAGTATTGCTCTTGAAAAAATATTATAAATAAATGAAACTTAAATAAATGTTTACACAAAAAATAACACACTAGTACTTCGTGTAGTCACCTCCAGAGTCAGTAACTTCTTGAAGTCTGGAGGGGATACTAGATACAAGTCTCGAGCAATACGACGGTGTGTCACGAAAATGTTGCCACAGTTCTATAACATGATTTTGAAGAAACGTTTGGTCTTTGTCTTCACGTCTCTCTTCCCATTCTTGCACCATGTAGGCCCACAAATGTTCAATTGGGTTCAAATCTGGGGCCACTCAATACAAATTAACTCTGGATGTTCACTTAGTCACTCTCGTGTTTGCCGGGAAGTGTGAACAGCACTGTTGTAATGCATAAATATATATTCTTCCTGTTCGGGGAAGTTTCTTTCTAAGGACGGTAACAACGCATTTTCAAGGATATTAATGTAAACACTGCTGTTCATTCTCTCAGGCACCGCAACCAAATCTCCAGGACCAGCAGCCGTCATGTATCCCCAAAAGTGTGCTGATATTCGTCCTGAACAAGAAGTTCTGATAATATTTTGTTCAGCATACCTGGTTCCGCGCGGTCTATACAATATAACTCTGCCTTGTTGGTTAGACTTGAAAACCTTCTCGTCGGTCCAGATGACTAAGTCCCAATATGACTGAGGTTGGGTTATGTTATTCTGTGCCCATTCCATTCGTCTGGCCTTGTGAGTTTCAGTCAGGAGAGTCTTCCTAGCGGGTCTTGAACAGTGTAGACCAGCCCCCAATAATCTTCTTATTGTTTCGTGAGAACAATTATATTCTCTGGCTTCGTCCAAGAGGATTGACGTGTGACGTAGAGGTCTGTTGATTACTTCTGTAACTAAAGCTTGATCTTGAGCTGCAGTTGTCACTTTTGGCCTTCTACTTCTTGACCGAGACCTGAACCATTCACCACTTTCTTCATGTCGCTGAACCCATTTCTTGACCGTTTTCTTGTCACATCCCAGATCTCTAGCAATCTGACGCACAGTTTGTCCCATTTTGCTCGGCCTATGATTTCTCCTCTCAGAGCAACAGACAGTTCTCCACAACCTTTAGAACGAGGCATTTTGAGAACCTGTTAGAAATTTGCGTTCTGGTGTGTATGACAAATGTCAGTAAAGTGCATCTTTCTGTTTCTACTGCGCATGCACCAGTCAATTTTCATGAAAGATCATAAATAATCCTGACAATTGCTGTAATATTTAGGAACGAATACGTAATAGAACATATATTAACAACATCATTCGTCAAAGTAAAGAATACCGTAAACATAAAACAATTTCAACAGACTATTACATCAGGCCAAAATAGGCTTAAACTTCAGAGAATACAAAATAAATTTCATACTGTAACAAAAGATTGAACATGAAACAAGCTCACTATATTTTCAAATTGTCACATTAGCCGAGCGCCCTCCCCGCTGGTCTAGTGGCTAGCACGTGTGTCTTTGGTGCACGCGGTCCCGGGTTCGATTCCCGGTGGGAGAGCCTTTGTGATCTTAACTGTCCTCGATGTTTCTGTGTTCGTGTCCCTGTCGTTCTAGGTAATTGGAAAGAAGTCAAGTTAACAAGTAAAGCAAGAAAAATTAAGTAATAAGTAGTTCAAGGAAATTACCGAGAAAAAAAAGTGGACTAAGGCATTTGGCTAGAGATTCTGAGGCACCATTCAAGAGTAGTTCGAATCCCACCGCAGTACAATTTGGTTTTACCTCTTCTTGACGTTTCTGTTTGTGATCCTGCCGGATTCTATTAAATATAATTCCGTAATACGCTAAAATATACGTAATATTTGAAGTTCTTAACCTCCCATTTTTGCATTTTTCAAGCTCAATTGAGAAGAAAGAGGGAAAATGAAAGTACAAAGATTTACAATAATTACTTAGCATTTACTGTCATTGTAATTGTGGATATTTTATTTAAGAAAATGTATAATGAACTAAAAATATATTTAGTAGGTCACATGTCTCCATTTTTCGATTCTAACTTGAAAGTTACAGTTTAGGCGGTGACATATCGAAGACCCAGGGGGTTCAGGGGGTTGTAACCCCTCCCATTGAAACTTTTATATTCTATTGAAATAAAAAGTGTTTCAGTTTATAATCTTGGAAAAGCAACGATCACTGTGTGTGGAGGACGGTTTATTTATACTACGATTTATCACTTCCAAATGTGTAGAAGATGTGACTGGATATTGTGTATAATCATTCAAGAAATATAAGACAACGAAGGGACTTCGTAAACCCTTCACGCCACCCCAGGAGGACGAAGTGCGTCCCGCCGTTCCTCGGTTGGGAACTACTGCTTGCGAGGGAAACATTCTAACTTTGTTAGCGTTTCCTTCCTCGCCTTCCAATTGAACTGTCTGTGTACTCCGCATGCGCCAGTCAATTTCCATAAAAGATCATAAATAACCCTGATACTTTCTATAATATTTACGAAAGAACGTGTAATAGAATCTATATCAACAACATACATCATTCATCAAAGTAACGAAAACGTTCATGAAACAAATTAATAGATATATTATATCAAATTAAATTAGGTTTAAATTTTAGGCAATAGAAAATGTTATTCTGTAATAAGAACTACTACTCGAAGCCTTTGCTACAATCACTAGTTGTTACCATAGCCGATTGGTCTAAGGCGTTCAGCTTGAAAAGCACCATTCGAACTTACTTCGAGTCCCCGCCGGGTACAACGCTCTTTTCTCTTTTTTCACCTGTTCTCGATATTTCTGTCTGTGTTCCTGTCGGATTCGATTAAATAGAATTTCGAATAAAGACCAATATATATGATAAATAATCATTTATTTGCGAGTCTGCACTCGTACAATATACATTTTCGAGATTTTGATTTTGGAAATGAAGTGTATATACTATTGAATAGTAAAAATAGTAAAATAAAAAAAATATTCGTATAAATATTGATTAATTAATTAGTGTTAAACATGGCTTTCCAATCAGGATTATATAGAGAGGACTTACTTCTAAGTGCAATCCGAAAACAAATATTTGAGTTTTAATCTGACCCAAAGTTGGTAACTTACATGATAATTTATACATGATTGGTATTGTAATTTTTATGCTTTTATTATAATCCTCTATAAGTTATGATTTTACCAATTTTAAATGTAGAACGAGAAACAAGTGTAATATTATTAATATATTTGTTACGAAAAGCTTTTAAGCAATGATGCTTTCAGGACGTGATCTGAGGGAGAATTTGAGACCTCTCTCGAGCTAAGAAACTTCCGCCTTCAGGACCATATATTCGATCGTGCTCAATGTGGACTACCAATGTTTGCCCTCCACCCGCATATTGAAATTCCCCCCGAGGATAATTTTCTGAAGTCACCACTGTTTATAAATAGTTTTTCGTTACAAATCAGAGGATAATAGAGTAGTGAGTATACTTCATTTTTTTAGCTATGGATTTAAGATTCGCAATTCATATAATGTACCGTTCTAATCGAATTTGAAACAAAAGAAGTTTTCAATGAGTTACTTAAAGAAATATTTTCAGCCTCCGGATGAAAATAGGAAGACACTTAAAAACGAAATAACTTGCTACCGGGTTTGAACTCACAAACATGTGATTGATATTATATCAACCCAAACCACTCGACCATTTTGTATGCCTTTGTACTTCTTCTTTTGCCTTTTGTTATAGCAGTTTACTGTTCCATACTCGCTTTTGTTTATTCCGATACGACCATGAGTTCTCAGTAAATATTTGGACGTTACAGCTCTTGCAATGTATAAAAGTGTTTATAGAATAAATCACAATCGATATTATGTCCTAATAACATACGTAAAGCAGGTTGAATTCGTGAAATGATTGAGGTTGAACTGAGCGTAAATGTTTTCATAGTTAGGAGCCTGGATATGCAAACCCGCTTAACGTGGGGATTTAATTTTGGTACGACTCTTGTGTTGAATGAATACATTGGGTGGGTGAAGAAGCTGTCTTTACTTCAAGTAAGTCTAATATTTTAATTTTTCAAATGTATAGCTGTTTTCGTAAATTACAATTATTTTCCCACACACACGAAAAAAATACATAACAGTAATACTGTAAAGATTAGTGGAAATTACGCGCTGTGATGGGGGGGGGGGCGCAACAAAAAGACTTGCCCCCTCCTATATTCGAAATGTTGTTACGCGGCTGTAGTAGCATGGCGCATTAATCGTCACTGTTAGAACAAATGCTGTGCTTGAATGATCGGGAAAGAAAACAGGAGAGTGTAGTAAAGTACAACAGTACAATTGATATTGTTTTCATTTGGTTATGTTATACTTCCAGATCAAGTGTTAATTCGTTTTCTATATATTAAATTTTAATTATTCTAGATATGCTTTTCTAAATTTTAAATAACTTGTCAAGTCACACTTCGAAATTAAACTCACCAAAAGGAAAAATAGCTGTTCGTTTCTATGAGTAAAATAATAATTTCGTTGCATGAATAAAAGTTAAAAGGAGATACACTGGTCGTCCAAAAACATAGTTTTGTGGCCGGGTAGACGGTCACAAATTTCTGTATATAAAAAGGGCAAAGTCCTGAGTGACTGAGTGAGTGAGTGAGAGATCACCGTACAGGCCAAACCGCTTAAGCTAGAAACTTGAAATTTGGACAGTATATAGGATCTGTGACGTAGGATACCACTAAGGAAGGACTTTGGGAAATTCGTCGAGGAAGGGGGAAATGGGGGTGGAAAATATTTCAATAAAATTGCCATATCTCCGAGATTCTTGACGTTAGATCAAGGTGACCGGACGTCCCGTTTTAGCCAGGACAGTCCCTTATTTTCAACCGTTGTCCCGCTTTTTCTGATTCTCAAACGGGACGCCTAAATGTCCCGTTTTTAAGCAAACATGACCCAGGTGTCCCGTAATTATTATTCAAAATATAAATGATCAATGCTAATTCTACACTCTTCCGTACCAACACGCATTGGGAAGGTTCAGCCGTGCCTAGAACTTCTGAATATTCAAATGAGAATTGAGTGTTCTGTGGTTCAAGTGGGAATTGAGTGGGAATTCTGAGTGTTGAAGTAGCTAAAAGTATTGTTGGATAGTACTTAAGTTAGAAACGCTGTGTTATCATTCTCACTTGTGTATTTTGTAAGCTGAAAACACTGCTGAGTCCCAAAATGCAATGTGGAAGTCACCCCCCGTCGCCGATTCGTATGCGTCCCGTTTTTGAAAGTAAAAGTTCTGGTCACCTTGCGTTAGATACTTCAAATTTGGTATTTGGCTTTCTCATTGAAAATAATTTGACATGTGTTTCAGTGTTTCTTGGTGTTTTAGTAATAAGGAAAATAATAGAGATGAAAAGGAAAGAGGGTGCGAATTGCAATTATTATAATAACATGTCGATATCTGGGAACCTCTGAAGGTTAGGAGCATAGAATTTAGTATTTGGACTTTTCATTTGAAATAATTAGATATGTACTTAAGCGTTGTTTGATGTATGTCTTAGAAATGAAGAAAAGAGGCGGGAAGAAAAGATTTTTATATCTCGGTATCCTGGAATGTTAGAGAAATGAAACTTATTATTTGAACAAAAATTCGTTATTACGTATTATGGCGTATTATGTGCAAGGCCATAGACCGAGCAAATGTGTGGGCAGCCCCCACGTACTCGCACTGAAATTCGGTATATCTCGGAATACCGGAATGTTGCTACATACAACTTGATATTTGAACTGAGATTCGGTATGGTTGTAGGTTTACGAGGTGCGAGGCCGTAGGCCTAGTGATGGCCAGTGGGAATATTCCCGGTGGGAAGGAATTTAAAATGGGAATATTCCCGGATTTTTTCCTGGCCTATAAATTCCCGGGAAGGAATTTATTTTCATTTCTTTACTTTATCTTCCAAATTATAAGAACCATATGACTAATTACTTTATTTTAATATATTATGACTTACTTCTAGGTATTAAAGAATTTGGAGGTTAAAAAATTTAAAATTATTTGACGGTACTTTATATAACTAATAATATGATTTATTAAGTTCCATTTTCGTTTGCACTAAAAAGTAAGGTAATTGCTTAGTATTGGGGGGCCAAAACTAGCAAAAAAATAGGATGATTTACGGAAGAAATGAGTTGATAGTGATGTTCAAGTAATCAAGAAAGTATCGAACACATTTTTTTTTAGGGCAGTAGGGGATTTATACAAAACGGAAAGGTAAGTGGAAGTGATTTATGAGAGAAAAGAACGTGAATTGTTGGTAACGAAGATAGAAAACAACGTGCCATGCGGGGCTCTAACCCGCCTTCATTCGCTAACGCTCGCTCTGCAATGCTGTCTGAATTTAATGTTGGTAACGTAATTTAACGTATGAAACCATAAAACAACCGCATCGGAATAGAATGTCGCAAAAAAGAAGGTGCAAAAGCTGGCCCCCCAATGCTAAAGAACAGCCAAAAGTAGCAAAGTACTATTTACAAATGATGAAAAGGAACCACTTTGTAAAGTAATTTAGAATTATGTAGAAATAGAGATGAAGTACTATTAATAAATCCTGAACCACCATTAGTAATAGACGTCGGTCTGTCTCCTCTCTCTGACTCGAATTTCTGAAGAGGAATTCGGACTTCTTTTACATGTGAATTAACGTATGGAATTTCGAGAAATAGGTAGAATGAAAGGTCGTGTAATACAATGTTACGTGCTAAAATATAAAGATAAGTAAGTATCTGGCAAATTTTGTGAACATAAATATGTATGCGCAAATGTTGATAAATTGGTGAGACATGTAGCATTTACCCAATCTAATTGGTTTATAACATTTATAAATTTAATGTGTTTATAATGTCAGTAATAGAGTCAAGTTGAGCAAATCCACTTACATATAAATTTAAACTGTTACTATATAATTTTTTTACACATATTTAATTGATAGAACATATTGTAAAAAATATACATTTATGCGTAGTCTTTAAATATAATAAACTGTTAATAAAGTAGCATAGTACCGTTCAGAATATATATTTTAAAGAATCCTCTGTGGACAACTGTAACAATATGCTGTGATATAAAAATTAATTCAATTTTGAAATCATAATATTGTAATAAAATGCAATTTTCTTTCTGATTGTACATAAATTCCCGGATAAATTCCCATTTTGGGAATTTTCCCGGGAATATTCCCAGGAAATATTCCTGAAAAATATCTTCCCGGGAATTTACCCATTACTACATAGGCCGATCAAATGAGATATCAGAGGCTGTCAGAGCGAATCCCCAGACATTTCTTTTTAAATTGATTATGATTAGAGGCTTTTGTGGTGCCAGGCCGTAGTAACGGGCCGTAGTGGCGAAGCTCCCAACTAGCCGCAGTCTAGTAAGTATATACATGTATTTGCTTAATGACTGGAAATTGCATGTATCCCTGTGGACAAAATTGCATAAGTAGCCACGTGAAATGACAATCCTTTAAAATAAAAATTTTAAAAAGCCAACAAAATGTACTCTTGAATGAGTTGGATATTTTGTTTGCGCAGGGGCGAATCCAGAACGGACTGCTGGAGGGGGCGGTTGGGGATGCTAGCAGTGAAAAATTACTTAGATGTTCTGAAATTACCACAAATTACTACTAAAGTACACTGTTAATGGTGCCGCTGGGTAGGGGCGAACGACTTTTCGCTCTCCCTTTGGATCCGCCTATGTGTTTGCATGAATGATATAGCTCCTTATACAACCTATGCATATTTAATAGTAGTAGATTACTAATTATAAAGATACGTGTTTCTGCTCGAGGCTGCATATGGAATTTTGTATACACATACAGCTACATTAATACATTAATTGACATTTAGAACTTTATCTCTACTACAATTCTTAATTCTAACTGGAGTGGTACGGCTACAGAGAAACGTATTATTAAAGAAAGAAAAAACCTCATCAAGAGCAAGAAAAGGAAGTTGCTCCTTATTTTGATTTGATCTATATTTTATGGGCTGTTCTATTAGCTATGGCCTAGCCCATCACGACTAGGAAATGGCCTCATTCAGTGACCACAATAACTCAGAAAGAATTAGAAAAGTAAGCAGCCTGAGTCTAATGAAGAAGCTTGAGACTAAGGTTTCATCCCAGCATTTGACTAGTGTTACAGAAAACAAAGGACAAATTTTCATCAGGACGACCGCTTTAAAAAAGATTTACTACCTTTTCGGTCAAGTATTTCCACTAGAATCTGACAATGAGATTGCTCTCACCAAAGTCGACAGTTTTAGTCAATCAACTTTGGTGTAATTGTGACATAAGACACAAAAACCAAATATCAACAGAATGAAGAGAACGCAAGGCTGTCACACGATCACATACAACAAGTGTCTTAAAATCCTATTTTAAGAATAGGATTGGAAATCACTTTGTCAATAATTTCGAAAAATTTGCTGATTCGGAACACCCGAATTTTCTGACACGGAGTTTCGGATCCGGATCCAAGGTCTGTTATTTCGGATCCGGATCCAACGTCTGTTATTTCGGATCCGGATCCAAATTCCGAAATTTCGGATTCGGATCCAAGATCCGAAATTTCGGATCTGGATCTAAGATCCGAAATCTCGGATCCGGATCCAGTGTCTGGATATCCGTATACCGGATATTCGGACCCAAGTGGATCCGGATCTGGCCATCCCTATTCTTGACCCTTTCATTAAGGACTAGATACTACAATAGCAGCAGATGTGCTGAGCATATATTACCCAAAAACAGTGCGCGAATTAGGTTGTGTATATTTGAAGGAGGATAAAATAGTTCCTAACAGGAGATAGTTGGTTGCTTTGTGAGGAATCAATGTTTCAGTTTGTTGCTTTTGGAAGGGATTAAAACAAAATAGAAGGAAATTCCGCCCCGGGATTCGTACCCTGCTCTAAAGACATGAGTAGCACAAGCTGGATGGTAGAGCCTGGTTCCATGAGATATGTTACGCCACAGAGGGTAGATTTATTTATTTATTCCAGAAATCTAACAAATTTAGTGAGAAAATTTATTAAATTGAATTACTGCTTTCACAAAATCATGCATTTAGCTTTTGTTTTTCTTTCGTTCTTTCTTTCTTTCTTTTTCTAAATCTGTCTGATTTAACTTTGTTAAAACATTCTATGAGAATTTTCACATTCCGATACTATGAAAAAGAAATAAAAAGTACTCCTACATTTGACGTCCAAATCTCTCTATTGTTTTGTCCTTTCTTTTTATTCGTTTCCTTAATAGCATAATGTTTATAGGACCTGCACTTAAAAGATAGATCAGTCCGGTTCAAACAACTTGAGCAAAATGGAAAACGACCGAGTGCTCAAACAACAGGCAAGAGGAAGAGCGAAAAATGACAGCTTCTTTTTCTTCTTCTTTTACGCGCCTATTTTTACGCTAGATGTATGGGTAAACTTACGGACCGAAATTTACATCATTTTACGGACCAAAATTACGCGCCGATGAATTCTGAGATAAATAAAGCAATAAGGCCAAAGTGGACTGTGAGCAAAAGTCAGACTTTCTCTCTCTTTCACAAATGGGCATTCAGTAAATGGAAATGTGCATTCAAGATGCAGAATTCAATTATCTATACAAGCCGGCTACGAGTCTTTTGTTTTGGCCACGGGTGCAGTCCAAACTACCCTTTCTTCCTACCAATTTTACAATTTGGAATTTAGCTTCTTACGGGATGTGTAGCCTACCTAAGGACCACATAGATGTTATCGAAACTATTGTGCTATTGTATCTTTGTATGCTTTGGTAGAAACTTCTTTGGATATAGAAGCCCACTCACTTTTGTTACTTGCGGACACGTTGAGAAAAGCAATTTAGTAAACCAAGCTTTCTGTCTAAAATCTTAGTTTTTTCGCATTGAGAGGCAACTTCAACTCGTCGCACTCTCGAGTTTGTGCTCTATTACAGGTGGAAAAGATTGAAGTTCCGACCATAGCGGCTCAAGAAATCCTGTGAATCTGAACATTTTGCAAGCGGCTACGGTTTCCGGGACACTAAAACGTCGTAGGATGAATTTTCAGCAATGAAGTATCTTTCATTTAGTTGGTCGTGTGATTTGTTGCGTGGTGTGGTAGACAAGAAAGCTGTATGTATGTTCGAATTATGAAAATTTTAATTGAATCTAACGTACGTATAAGTGTGTACTGTGCAGAGTAACGTCGAGTAGTTATCTCCAGATATGACAAAAAATAAGTCGCTTTTCTAAAATTGCCAAGGACCATGTGAGTACATTTCTTATCCTATGAACCATGTTTTATAATATTATGCTGTCTTTTCGTATTCTACGATGCTATCTGGAATATGCTATAAACGTAGACATTTCAAAAGGGACGAACGCAGGGGGTGAATTTTGGGGGTCCGGACCCCCCGAAATCCTGATTTTTGTGCAAACTTAGTCTAATTCTAGGGGCAAGTTTACAAATTCTAATATAATTTATCCTTAAATTGAACTTGAACCCCCCAATACCTTTGACTCTTCCGAAATAAATAGGGTCGCGGTGTCTCAGTGGTAGAGCGTTCACCTCCGGTGCTTGGGGTGCCTGGTTCAATCCCAGGTAGCGCCATGTGGACTTTGTGGTAGATAAACACCGCGCTCGTGGGTTTTCTCGGGATTCTCCCGTTTCCTTCCACTTTCTTCATTCCACCATTTCGTTCATTTTTCATTATCACCGTCTCCTTTAGCCTAAACAGCATAAACGTGGGACGTAAAACTTAAAGATTTCATTTCATTTTTCTTCCGAAAAAATTGCTGCGTACGTGCTTATATTTCAATTATCTTTTATGAAAATGCTGTTCTACTCAAAAGTGTAGGGTTTGAAGTCTGAACATTGTAAGCTAATTGTGCTATATATTGTGCTCATTATTATTATTATTATTATTATTATTATTATTATTATTATTATTATTAGTAGTAGTAGTAGTAGTAGTAGTAGTAGTGGTAGTAGTAGTAGTAGTAGTAGTACCCTGAAAGGTATGCAACCAACTTTCCAACTTTTTAACAATTGTGAACGTGAGATCCAGCTTACCGGCACCTTTATTATATATATATATACACACATACACACACACACACACACACACACACACACACACACATATATATATATATATATATATATATATATATATATATATATATATATATATATATATATAGAGAGAGAGAGAGAGAGAGAGAGAGAGAGAGAGAGAGAGAGAGAGATTTACATGATCGAAACTGTTGGTCGAATCCATACTTTTCGGGGTCCCTGAGATGAACAGAAAATGCCGTTTAAATCCACAAGTTCAGTCCCATTAGCAGAGGAAGTTCGGGTGTTATGGAATACCATTTTTGTTTCGCTTGTAACTCAGTTAATAATTCCACATTGAAACAAAAAGGAAAACTAGTATACACGTTATATATTTGGCTTTATTTATGCGTATGTTGATAAAGAAGTTTCGTTACAAGGCTGGGCAAAATTTATTACTTGTAAAGAAACCACTTTGGAGGGTAATATGAAATAGTCGGGTAATATGGAATACAAATAATATATAGAAAAGAAATGAGTTTTCTGTTGAAAACACAAAAAATACAGTGACAATATATGAAAATTCTGAATGCCAAGCCATAACTGAATGTGATTCCTTGCAAAAGTCATAAATATAATACTCTCCTTCAGGATCGGCACAGTCATTGTGCACTCACATTAAACATGATAAACGCTGGACCCAAGCTCACCCCTTGTACCATCAGAAAATTTGCTGTGAAAAAATAAAAAATACGCTTAGGATTGTCATCATAAATGTATGTTCAATTGCCCAATAGCGATAGATATTTCTGTAATCGGAATACCATACGGAGTACGGAATACCATGCTTTTCTTGGGGTATTCCCTATTGCCCTCCACGCCAAATTAAAAACAAAAGAGCTGTTAAACGCATTCGAAAACGTATAGAAAAATGGCGTTTATCGAAGTACCACTCTGTATATCCAACGTCATAGTGAATAATGAATTGTTGTTCAATTACATTTCAATAGGAAAATACAGGTTGTAAAATCCTTACCTGTAAAAGTTTTCACGAATATGAAATCAGATTTTCATGTCTACCAACACAACGAATGTCGCAATCACAAGGAGACTGACTGTAGAGCATCATGGGAAGGTGAGGTAGTAGTTTCTTTCCTTTCCGCTTGAAAGCAACACATCACAGGCGAGATAATGAGGTATTCCATATTACCCGAACTTCCTCTACTCCTAAGACGGGATGGGAACAGGTAAAGGTAATTGAAAATTACCGACATTAGTGTCAAATTAATAGGTTTGGGGCTCGATTAGTTCATTGGTGACAGTTTTGATGCCCTTTATGTCCAAAATGAAACGTATTCTCTCCGTGCAAGCGATTCGGCTAGTCTGTAATAATAACGAACGGAAGTTTCACATATTCAACCCTTTAATATATTTCTCGCTGCTCAAATTTACTCACTTGTGCAGTATACGTGTGTATGTGTCAGGGGTGGATCCAGGACCGACTTCTGGGGGGGACGGTTGGTTGTCATACTGCTACGTTTAAGGGTTCCAAGTAGGGATGGTGTAGAGACGAGACGAGACGAGACTTTGTACAGTCTCGGTCTCGTCTCGGTTTAAAAACAGCTGTCTCGGTCTCGTCTTGAGTCAAAAATCGCCGTCTCGGTCAACAAATGCTTGTCTCGATCTCGGTCTTGGTCTCGTGGGCCAAATCTCAGTCTCGTCTCGAAATAAATAGGAGAAATAAAAATTTAAAAGTATTATTATTATTGTAAAGTTTGTCGTTTCTGCTTCTTATTTTTGGCCTTATTTTTGACTTAGAATTATAGTATGGTGCACTTTTCAGAGCTAATTTGCTAGCGCTGATGCTTTCCATGCGTATGTTCCAGTTTCAATTATCAGTGGCTAGCCTGGTGTATTTTTTAGATTAAAACACTGCTTTATTAAAATTTTAGTTACACCCTAACTGCATTTCATTTGTTATAGTTTGAACACCGACCACCTTAAACTCGATCCATATAGCTATATGCAATTATTCAAAGGCTTACAGTTACTAATACACATTGTGTTGGTTTTTGGTTTGTTTTGTTTTAGTTTAACGTCTCACGATTATGCTATGGTGGCTAAAGGAGACGTGGAGTTACTGATCATAGTGGAATCCGAAAAACGTCGGTCGTTGAACATTATCGCCACCGGGAATCGAACTCGGGACCATGCGAACCAAAATCAAGCGTGCTAGCCATTACAGCAAATGGGGGTTCTTACATTGTGTTGATTAAAATAATTGAGTCAGTGTTGCCAGATCCGAAGATCAAAAAATAGCGTGTCTGTGCTCCAAAAGTAGAGGATATGAACTATTTGTAGCCCAAATATATAGAAATGAATTATTTGGCAACTAATGACTGGTACTAATGAAATAATGTTTAAAATAGACCGGAAAATGTAATGGACATATTGCAAGACGAAATTATGATCGATAGACGAAAACAATTTTAGATTCGATACCACGTGACAAAAACAGCCTAGGAAATGTCTGCATACAAGAAATTGTGACAAAATCAAAAACTACTGGGAAGTAACCGGGAAAATAATTACCCAAGACAGATAGTTGTAGAGAAAACTTGGGAAAACTTCATCCAGCAGTGGATTGATAATGCTTGATCAGAAATTACAACTTTATGTTGCGTTGGCAACATTGCTTGTTTATCTAGTGGTATTGCAGAGTATCTAGAAGAATTTCCCCTTCCATATTTCACACAGCATGTTAAAAAAAATTCAGTATTTTTAATATATATGACTATTATATATAACTAGATGAAATACCCATTTTTCGCATGGGACCAGTATTTGGAAGTCAAGGCCTGTGGGAGTATCACTATCTCAGCAACCGCGAAAACTATGTATTTGACCCTAATATCGGTCATTTTGTATTATTTTTACATGTCTTGGTATCCCCTCCCCAGCGGGTGAACCCCGGCCCGCATGCACTGGTAGCTGAATTTGAAAGTCATCGCTAATCGAAGTATCATCATTGATCTCAGCGACTGCGAAAACTGTATTCGACCCTAATATCGGTCATTTTCTACTACTTTTACATGTACCGGTAAACGCCCCTCCTGATTCAAAATTAAAAATAAAAACGCTTCTTCTTGGTCTGAGGCCTGGGACATGATACTGGTCATCCAAATTTCGTAACTCTTGGACTCTCGTCTGGTCCCCAAGCCACACACAGGCAATCAGAAAGACAGACACGCAGACACACAGACAAACAAACTCTTCCTTTTACTTATATTAAATATGATATACAGGCGAGGATCCAAGAGGAGTGTTAAAGGGGTTTTACATCCCCTTGACGCTCAGCTATACATTGTATAAAATTGGCTTCAATCCTACTTCTTTCTTTACATTGGATAAAATGTCAAACTATGGTTTAGCCCCTCCCTCGATCATATCCTGGATCCGCTGGTATATATATATATATATATATATATAATGTGTGTGTGTGTATATATATGTATATGTATATATAATGTTGGGAGAAGGAGAGAGAGAGAGACGGAGATGACTATACACATAAACAGTGGGTTTTGTTTCGGGAGAGGCTTGAAAACGAGTAAGAAATATTTGTGTTGTTCGTGCAATGCGAAAAAATGATCACAAATCTATTTTGGGAGAGGCTTCAGTCCGATAGCCATCCCCTAAATACGCCACTGAACATTAGTCAACTGTTCACATATCACCTATACAGCAACGAAAGAAATTTTGAGTAAAGGTTAATCTTAATAGTTGTCTATATCAATATTCGAGACGAGACCGAGACTTTCGAGACTGACCTAAGTCTCGTCTCGGTATCGTCTCGATTTATAGAGCTCCGTCTCGGTCTCGTCTCAGTAGATAAAAGCCCGTCTCGGTCTCGGTCTCGTCTCGGTATATAAAAGGCCGTCTCGGTCTCGGTACCATCCCTAGTTCGAAGCTTTGGGATGGGTTTTATTTATATATATAAAATAAGAAAGTTTCCTCTTCTGGGGGGATCACCCCGATCGCCTAACACTAGATCCGCCCCTGGTATGTGTAAATAAGATCATATCTCTTTTTGAGTTATTCGAAAAACACACAAATAATAAAGAGGAAGGATTTTACCAGAAATCCGAAAACTAAAAAAAAGTAAAATTAAAACCTGTTGCTTTAAGTAATTTTCCTGTTAGCAAAATACATTGTATAATGGTGCAAACATGTTACAGCAAGTAAGGTTACTAGCACCAGACGAAGAAATAGTTTTTAAATTATATTTTCCGGTTTTTGTTAATATTTCCGAACAAATTATTTTTTATTAATGGCTTCAAAATTTTTGGAAATTCTACCGATCTCGATAAAATTTTCAACATAGATGAGGTTCGGGATGGTTTTTATTATTTCACTTTGAAGGTGCAACTTGAGGGAAGGGGAGAGGGGAAAATGACAGATATTAGTGTCGAATCGATAGTTTTCGGGGTCGCTGAGATGAACAGTGACACTTCCTGCCGTTTAAATCCAAATTCAGTCCCATTAGTACTCTAAGGGGTAATAATAGTGACATGTAAAGATAATTGAAAATTACGGATATTATGTCGAATTCATAGTGTTGGGGCTCCATAAGTTCACTGGTGACATTTTTAGTGCCCTTTGTGTCCGAAATGAAACGTATTCTCCCCGTGCGAAAAACGGGTATTCTGCTAGTCTGTAATAATAATGAACGGAAGTTTCACATACTCAACCCTTTAATATATTTCTCGCTGCTCAAATTTACTCACTTGTGCGGTATATGTGAGTATATGTAAATATGATCATCTCCCTTTTTGAGTTATTCGAAAAATATACAAAGAATAAAAAGGAATTTTACCAGAAATCAGAAAACTAAAAAGTAGAATTAAATCTTGTTGCTTTAAGTATTTTTCCCTTAGCGAAATACATTGTATATACAGTAGGACGTCGATAATCCGAACTTCAAAAATCCGAACGCGGTCCCTAGAACCTTTTTAAATTTTGTCTTAATATAACGCTAGCGATAAACAAACAATAGTGTGTCCGTCAACGTTGTATGAAGTCAGTGTTTTTACAAAAGTTCATCCATACGTAATTGTGTGTCATACATATTTTTATTTTTTATTTTCTCTTAGGCCTGTAAGTTTTAAGTGTGACTTACAACATCAGTGTAATTTAGTGTACGAGCAAGTTCTTGAGAAACATTAAATGTAAGTAGCCTTTCGTACGGTATTGTAATTACTGTATGTACTGAATAACCACTGTATCGATAGAAGAACATACCATACAGTATATGTAAGCCTAAATGGCATTTTCTTGGTCATTTTCGAAAATCCGAACTACCTGTGGTCCCAATTAGTTCGAATTTTCGACTTCCTACTGTATATGATGCAGACATGTTACAGCAAGTAAGATGACTAGCATCAGGCCAAGAAATAGTTTTTAAATTATATTTTCCTGTTTTTGCCAATATTTCCGGACAAACGATTTTTTCTAATGGATTCAAAATTTCCGGAAATTTTGCATAGAACAAGGAAGGCTTCTATAAAATACATGTTTGATTTAACATATTAACTAAAATGATTCTGGCCCTGTTATTTTAACACTTCCCTGCCATCAAGGGGGAACTTCAAAAAATTGCTCAAGATAATTTTAATGCGTCTATACTAATCAAGCTAACTAGGAGTATATTTTAGTTTCTTTTGTAGCCATAACTCCGTTGTATCACGGTACTAACTTTGAAGTGTTTGGATGAGTTGTGCACAAAATTTCCCTATTCTAATACAAGAAAAATAAGTACTCAAGTATCTTAACCCTAAACTAGTAAATACAAAATAGATTTGATTTTGAAAGCATAATATAATAAAATATTCTAAAATTTCAATTTTACCGTTTTCCGTTTTTCTTCTCAAGTTCGGGAAAACCGTAAAAAACTGACTTTTTACCCAAAATTTCCGTTTTTTCCCAGGCCTTTACAACACTAGTCTGAACACATAGTGCACCCAACAGTCCTAACATAGAAGGTGGTTCGTAAATTCAATTTTAGTAATCTTCAAAATAATTCATACGTTTTATCACTTTCTTAGCTGATTTTTAATATTCAACCATGAGAAGCGTACATAATCAACTTTATGCATATTTAACAAGATGTCTACATACATACACACTTATTTACTACGTTTCCATAGCAACAACCCTTTTTCTAGTTAACGATTACAAAATAATCTCTCGATATCTCTATGTGTCTTTCTTTTCTTTATATATTACTGCTCAAATAATTCGCCTCTGATCCCCCTTTTTATAAGCTGGCACAGATTGCAAATACTATATACAACCTTATCGTTGTAAACAATGGGCCTCAGCAGCCGACGACCCATTCATGTGCGAATGTTAACACCCCGATATCGGCAACTACGACTGAAATGAATACGTGACCACCGCCACTGGACCTTAGTATAGTGGCAGAGAGTTACATTGTCTGACGAATCCCGATAACTTCTTCATCATGACGATGGGAGGGTGCGAATCCGTCGTATTCCAAGGGAACAGCTCCTTGACACCTGTACTGCGGGACGGAGACAAGCTGGCTGCGGCTTAATTATTATCTGGGGAACGTTCATGTGAGCATCTATATGTCTAGTGAAGCTCGAGCAAGGCACCATGACGGCCGAGGCGTATCGCACACTGCTTACACACTACGCACACCCTTTCATGACGACCATGTTTCCCAACGGTAATTGCACTTTTCGACAAGATAATGCACCATGTCACAAGGCCAGGGGTGTGATGGGGTGGTTCAAGGAGCGCAGAAGAGAGTTCCAAGTAATGTTCTGGCCCCCAACTCATCGGATCTGAACCCAATCGAACACATATGGGATGTGATTGAACGTGGCGTCAGGGCGCGTCGCCCCCCTCCCCGGAATTTACGGGAATTAGGTGACCTGTGTGTGCATATGTGGTGTCAACTCTCTCCAGCGACCTACCAAGGATCATTCCGTGCATGTTAAGACGTGTCGCCTTGTTATCCGTGCCAAAGGTCGACATACTAACAATTAAGTAGGTAGTCATAATGATCTGGCTGATGTGTGCGTATATTTTAACTTGTATATTTTGTCTCGACTTGAATTACGAGACGTCTCGATTCGAATTCGAGTCGAGTCGAGACAGAGACTGTCGAGTGGAGACTCGAGTCGAGAAAGGCTTAAATCTCGACTTGACTCGACTTGTGAGCATCCCTAGAAAAGGATAAAGAACAATCTTTCATTTTATAGAACAAATTAGAACAAATCGAGCGCAAACGATTTAAGCTACTTTCTTACATAAACCGATGATTTCAAGGTTGTGGAGGAGCTAGGACGAAGTTGTTCTAGCCCCACCACAATTATTTTTCTTGATTTTTCCGAAACGGTTAAAGAACAATCTTTCATTCTGTAGAACAAATTAGAAGAAATCGATCACAAACTATTCAAGCTACTTCCTTACATAAACCGATGGTTTCAAGGTTATGGGCGGGGGGGGGGGGCTAGGACGACGTCGTTATAGCTCCACCACAATTATTTTTCTTTAATTTTCCGAAACGGTTAAAGAACAATCTTTCATTCTGTAGAATAAATTAGAACAAATCGAGCACAAAGGATTTAAGCTACTTTCTTACATAAACCGAAGTTTTCAAGGTTGTGGGGGGACCAGAATGACGTCGTTCTAGCCCCACCACAATTATTTTTCTTTAATTTTCCGAAACGGTTAAAGAACAATCTTTCATTCTGTAGAATAAATTAGAACAAGTCGTGCACAAACGATGTAAGCTACTTTCTTACATAAACCGATGTTTTCAAGGTTGTGTCTGTGTGTGTGTGGGGGGGGGGAAGCAGGATGACGTCGTTCTAGCCCCACCACAATTATTTTTCTTTATTTTTCCGAAACGGCTAAACAACAATCTTTCATTCTGTAGAACAAATTAGAACAAATCGAGCACAAACGATTTAAGCTACTTTCTTACATAAACCGATTATTTCAAGGTTGTGGGGGGGGGGGGGCGGCAGGACGAAGTCGTTCTATCCCCGCCTCAATTATTTTTTCTTTATTTTTCTGAAACGTTTAAAGAATATTTTTTCATTCTGTAGGTCAAATTAGACCGTGTAACATGCGTTCCTGTCACCACGACATGGCGCGTCCTCAGATTGCGGATCGAGGAGAAGGCCTCTAGATATAGAGGTTAGCTGCGAATATAGTGAATAAGCAGTCGCGGACAACCTTGTAGAAGTGGTCTTCCAGCTTGGGGGTTTGGGTGAGGATAACAACCTCATCCTGTAAGAAAAAAAAAAAGCACTTGTTCAGAAATATTCACAAAAGCCTCGGACAAAGACTGGTAACTTGGCAAGACCTCAGGAAAAGAAAATGGACATGAGATTTGGAACATGGAATATTAGAAGTCTTTATAGGGCAGGTGCGTTAAAATCCGTAACAAGGAGTTAGAAAAATACAGGTGGGAAGGAAATGGATCTGTGAATTCCGGAAATTTTACGTTCTTTTACGGGGAAGGAAATAAAAATCACCAGTTAGGACAGGGTTTTTCGTTCATAAACGAATATTACCAGGAATTAAACGGGTTGAATTTGTTACTGACAGACTTTCTTTTATTACTCTTAAGGGACGGTGGTGCGATATTGTTTTAAATGTACACACCCCAACAGAAGATAAGGATGATGATATAAAAGACAGTTTTTACGAAGAAGTGGAACGGATATTTGACCAACTTCCGCGATACCATATGAAAATTCTATTATGGGATTTTAATGCGAAGGTAGGACGAGAGGATATTTTCAAACCAATTACAGGGAACGAAAGTCTGCATAAGGAAAATAATGACAACGGTGTTAGACTCGTGAACTTTGCAATATCCAAAAACCTAATTATGAAGAGCACAAAATTCCCATATCGCGACGTTCATAAATATACTTGAACATCACCAGACGAAAAACACATAATCAAATTGATCACGTTTTAGTAGTTAGAAGAATGCAATCTAGCATAATTGATGTCCGGTCGTTCAGAGGGGTTGATTGTAACACTGATCACTACCTGGTAGCAGCGATAATACAAGAGAGGTTATCGTTGAATAAAGGTAATATACATCGTCCGAAAACGGAGATATTCAATTTAAAGAAATTAGAAGAGAGCCAGGTAAAAGAGGAATACCAGATTGAAGTTTCGAATAGATTCTCGGCTTTGGAAGATACGAAGTGCACTAGTGTTGAGGATACCTGGATTGAAATTAGAGGTAGCAATAAAATTTCAGCAAAAGAAAAATTGGGACACGCGGAAATACGTAGGAACAAACCATGGTTCGACCAGGAATGCATAAAACTAGCAGAGAAGAGAAAACAGGCAAAATCACGCTGGTTACAAAATCCGAATGAAATAACTACACAAAATTTCGCAGATATCAGGCGGGAAACTTGCAAAACTTTTAGAACAAAGAAACGCGATTTTCTGAAAGCTAAAATAAAGGAACTTGAAGGTAATAGTAAAAATAAAAACATCCGGGACATGTATAAGGGAATCAGCGAATTTAAGAAAGGCTATCAACCTCGTGCTTATATATTAAAGAAATCTGACGGTACAGTTCTCACTGATAAGGATAGCATCTTAAATAGATGGAAAGATTTCTTTGACGATTTTCTTAACACGCAACCAAGAACTAGTGTGCGTGGAGAAAAGGAGACACACACCGCAGAACCGTATATTCCAGAACCCAACCGAATAGAAGTAGAAACCGCTATAAAGAAATTAAAAAAAAAAAAAAAAAAAACACAAATCTCCGGGTGTAGATGAAATTCCGGCTGAGTTAATTTTAGCTGGAGGCGAAAAATTGTTGAATAAGATACACAAACTCATTCTCCTTATCTACAACAAGGAAGAATTGCCACAAGGAAGAGTGGAAAAAATCAATCATTGTTCCAATCCACAAGAAAGGCGACAAAACTGACTGTAATAATTATCGAGGCATTTCTCTTCTATCAACATCCTATAAAATCCTTTCAAATATTCTATTAGCAAGACTGACCCCATACGCAGATGAAATTATTGGAGATTATCAGTGCGGATTTAGACGAAATCGATCAACTATCGATAAAATATTTACCATTCGTCAAATACTCGAAAAAAAAGTGGGAATACAATACCCCGCTACATCAACTATTTATTGATTTTAGAAAGGCGTACTACTCGCTTAAGAGAGAAACATTATACAACGTTCTTACAGATCTTGGAATACCGAGAAAGCTAATTGGATTAATTAAGATATGTTTAAATGAGTCCCAAAGTAAAGTCCGAGTAGGAAAATTTTTGACCACGAGCTTTCACGTCAAAAATGGCCTGAAACAAGGAGATACGTTTTCGCTATTATTATTTAACTTATAAGGAAAATCAAAGATAGCAACCAGGGCCTAGAGTGAAACGGCATTCACCAGGTTATGGCTTATGCTGATGATGTAAATTTAATAGGGGATGATAGGAGAACAATAGAAAGAAATGCAGAGAAAACTAAATACATGGAAGTGCGTCGGGACCGGAATACAGCAAATTATGGATGCGTTAAAATATTAAATAATACTTTTGATAAAGTGGATAGTTTCAAATATCTAGGATCAATATTAACAGAGGAAAATCATATTCACGGAGAAATTAAATGTCGACTAAAAGCAGGGAATTCGCGTTACTATTCGGTTCAAAATTTCTTGTCGTCGCGAATTTTGTCGAGGAATTTGAAGCTTAAAATATACGAAACGATAATCATGTTTGTTGTTCTGTATGGTTGCGAAACATGGTCACTCACTCTGAAGGAAGAACATAGACTGAAAGTATTTGAGAACAAGATCCTGAGACGAATATTCGGACCCAAGAGGAACGGGAATGGTGAATGGCGGAAACTACATAACGAGGAACTACATAATTTATATTGTTTACCCAACATTGTTAGGGTCATCAAGTCTAGGAGGCTTAGGTGGGCGGGTCATGTAACTAGAATGGAAGAAAGTAGAAACGCTTTCATACTCTTAACTGGAAGACCAACCGGAAAACCTCCATTAGGAAGACCTAGGTGCAGATGGGAGGAAAATATTAAGATGGATCTCGCAGAGGTTGGAATACAAAGTAGAAACTGGATGCGGTTAGCTAAAGATAGAAGTCAGTGGAGAGCTTTTGTGAACGCGGCATTGAACCTCCGGGTTCCATAGGCCATAGGGTTAGTTAGTAAGAACAAATTAGAACAAATCGAGCACAAACGATTTAAAGTAGTTTCTTACATGAACGGATGATTTCAAGCTGGGGGGAGGGGCAGGACGACGTTGTTCTAGCCCCACCACAATTATTTTTCTTTATTTTTTCCGAAAGGGTTAAAGAACAATCTTCATTCTGTAGAACAAATTACAACAAATCGAGCACAAACGATTTAAGCTACTTTAAGCGATTTAAGCTAAACCAATGATTTCAAGGTTGTGGAGGGGCTATGACGTCGTTGTTCTAGCCCCACCACAATTATTTTTCTAATTTTTTCCGAAACGGTTGAAGAACAATCATTCTGTAGAACAAATTAGAGCAAATCGAACACAAACGATTTAAGCTACTTTCTTACATAAACCGATGACTAAGGTTGTGGAATGGCCAGGACGACGTCGTTCTATTCCCACCACAATTGATTGTCAATTTACTTGAAGAGTGTAACAGAACAAATTCTGTTACTTTGGAACAATTTAGAACAAGTGTAGCACAAACGAAGTAATGTGTTTTCCTTGCTTGTGGCGGATGTGTGTATGTGTGTGTGGGGGGGGGGGATAGGACGACACAGATCGTCGTGTACATACATGCTTTCTTTTTATACTCTTTCCTTTTTCATTTTACACTTCCCACTTTTCTCTAACTTTTTGCCTTGTTTAACTTGCTTTTCAGCCCTCTTTTCCTGTCTGAACTTCTTTCCGAATTTTGATCTTTTCCTGACTTTGACGTGTTCCCCAATTGTCTTTTCTTCCCAATTGTGTCCTGTATTTTATTCAATTTTGTTTCTGAATCACAAAAATCTCCGTGTGAGGTACACATAGGACATTTTTGCATATTTAGCAAACATGAATAGCGAGCTGGGGCACCCATCTATTTGTCCGATAATGGTCCCAAGGCCAGACAAAAAATGGTTAGATTAAAGACGGAGTTCGGCAGTGGCTGTGATTGTGGGTGCCTTGTGTCTAGTTGTGCCCCGTGAGGAAGAAGGTTAAGTGGGCCTCGCTATACACTTACACTACACTTACACTTTCTGTTACATTTACACGTAAATATATTCCCTTCTTGTTTCTACGCTTTCTTTCTTCATTTTACACTTCCCACTTACCCTTAATTTTTTGCCCTGTTCATCTTGGCTTTTCGCCGTCTTTCCCTGTCTGAACTTCTTTCCCGATTGTGACCTTTCCCTGACTTTGACTCTTTTCTTGACTTGTGTCAATTCTTCCCGATTGTGTCCCGTATTTTATTCTATTTTGCTTTTGAATCATAAATCCTCTGTTTGAGGTACACATTTGACCATTTAGCGTTTATAGCACATATGACTAGTGAGCTGGTGCACCTACCTATTTGACTGATAAGAGTCATAAGACAAGACAAATTAAAGACAGTGTTGCCAATTTAGCGACTTTGTCGCTAGAGCTAACGACTTTTGGAAGTGTCTAACGACAAAAATTTTTATTTAGCGCCTAGCGACAAATCTAGCAACATTTAGGAATTTAAATATTTTGTTCTATATTTATATTAAAGTTTCCAAAATTTTGCAGTTGTGATACTAATAATTACTTTTACACACTCGGTTGCACTACTGCTATGAGCGACTTGTATTCATCGCTGCTATGAAGATTATGCCCTTCTTCACTGCGGTTCGGAAATCTGGGAATTTCCCGTATCTAACTAGTTGCGTAATAGCTGGTAACCTCTTGCATTGCACAGTGCTTACAGTGGCAGTGACGTTGGAGAACGTTTTGCTTTTCTAGTTCAGTGTAGTGCGTGTGATTTATGAATTAATTTGACTGCGGTTGTTCTTAATATAAATTATACAGAAATTTCGTGGGGTAAGTTCGGTGAATTGTTCCAATACGAAAGCAACATGAATTTCCCAACCCCTCTAGAAAATATAATCGTACTCTATAAGAAGGAATGGGAAAAAGTGATCCAAAATTTTAAGTATTTCTTGCAAACTTTTAACGCTATATTTATTAATTTTGTATTCTTGAAAGCGCATAGTGCAGTGGTTTTGTCAAGATGGTCATTTTTTAAAGAAAAAATACTCTAGTCTTCCATTGTACATGAAAAATATTTAAATTATTTTAATTCCTTTGTAAAATTATATAGCGACTTTTTTTAGCGACTTGGCAGGAGGCGTTTAGCGACTTCTAGCGACTTTAGAGTACTAAACTAGCGACATTTCACACTGGCGAGTTGGCAACAAGACTTCCAGAAAGTTTTCTGTGCATTTTACAAACTTTAGGCCGAGTAACTGCATAAACACAGCGTTGCCAGGTCTCCTGATATTCCAGGAGATTTCCTGGTTTTTCAAGTTATCTCCTGGTCTACTGATTTTTCTTTAAAAAATGTTAAAAACTCCTGGTTTTGCGTATCATCTAAAAACACTTAGAAAATGTAGTCTTCAGAAACCAAAAGGAGTTCTTATCTACAGATAAAATGTGCTTTGCAGCAAAAGTGTCCCTATTCATGGCATCAAGAAATCTCCCAAATTATGGACTGCAAGATTTTTAACTCAGGTGTCTTGAATTATATATTGAAGCAGTACATCAAATTCGAGAGAGATATGAGCTCCTCCGTGGCTAAGCACGCGTGGAAGGACCGGGTTCAATTCCCGGTGGGACCTTATATGGTTCGGATTCCACGTTAATCAGTAGGTCTACGTTTCATATAGCCTCGCTGTTTAACGGGACGTTAAACTCAACTCAACTCAACTCGAGAGAGAGAGAGAGAGATATACGCTTCATGATCCCGTCATGAAACATTAAGAGATGATTAGCCCATCAAACGAGATAGAGAAATCGGCACAATCAATTGCTCCGCTCGTAGCTGACTTTCCTAATGTTATAGAATAGAGTAAATTGCAACACGTAGACACAGAATGGCGGTTATTGCGAAACAGATTTGTAAACTGAAAATGATGTTTCTGTTCAAGATTTTTGGATGCTTGTCAGGAGTGTCATTTCAGATTTTGCTTAGGGCGATAAGACCCTTTGATATAAGTAAAATTTCGCACATTTCAATTATTCACTACTATTCTATTGATAAAATCAATATAAATATCCAACTCAGGGAGGGCCGTTGCGCCTCCCCGTCCTCACTAAATGATGCCTCTGATACTTGTTAGTAAATAATAATAATAATAATAATAATAATAATAATAATAATAATAATAATAATAATAATAATAATAATAATAATAATAATAATAATAATAATAAAAGAAGTAGATAGCCTATACAGTTAATATTTCCGAATATATCCACATTTGTTATGTCTTTGCTCTGTCTTCCTCAAGTGTTACTGTAGAGAAAAGTATTTTCAATCGTAAATTTGATGAAGGCGAAACAGATAGACTTGATACCCAAACTTTGCAAGGAGTGCTGCACACAAGAACGCTCACTACTAACAGCTCATGCTAAGCTCCCCTGTGAATCCGTCTCTGACCAGCAAGGTCAATGTTGACATGTACGCAGATAAAGATGATTAGACTTTTGTTGGTAGGTATAATCATTGATGGGTTCACTGTTTGCCTTGTAAAAAAAATAATCATCCTAATTAACATCTTTAGATTTTAAGTTGCATCTCCTGGATTTTTCCTGGATTTTGGATAAAAATTTTCCTGATATTTGGAAAAATTGGTTGGCAACACTGCATAAACATGCTGGTGTAGTTTTGGTGCGCAAACGTTTTGGAAGATTTACAGGTAAAATTGAGTACTTTGCATGAAAAGACATATTTATAAGGGTTATAGTTAAGGAGCCGTACTTCCCATTTAGGGAAGGACGAGAAACGCCACACTTTCAGGAATTATTCATTGACTATCTAGGATGTTAAAAAGTAGGTAATAGACTGAGTTCTTGCCCTTGTACTGAGAGTGTTTAGGTAGTGCAACAGTAAGATGTATCCTCGTGCACGCGAGAGGAGAAGTAGCTGTTCTTAATTATTACCCATATTAGTTCATAATGAATCGGAATTGCATGTGGTAAGGAAGCTTTAGTATAAGTAGTAGTAGTTAGTAGCAAAAGTAGTAGTAGTACTAGTAGTAGGAACGGGTTAGAAGCCCCGCAGGGGTTGGTTGGGTTCTGTTCTCGATATAAGTAGTATTAGTGACTCCTTCAGTTCCGGTGACAAAGAAATGGAGGAAGCGGGCTATATACAAGCCAGCAACAAATGTCGGCAGACGACAGAATTAAATACAAAGTAATACAGCTGTAATTAGGTTTTCAACTGTATCGTTACTATTGTAATTATTACAAGTGCGTTACGATAGATAAAATAAATGAGTGCATATGGAAGATGGCTCGGTCACGTCAATGTTCCGTTAAGGGGGTCCAGTGTCTTTGACACAACTTCTTTCTATTGATTTACATTTGATTACATAATATAACGTTATATTAGGTTAGGTTAGGTTAGCTTAGCTTAGGTTACCTGAAGGGGGTCCAGTGTAGTTTTGGACCCCGTTAACGGAACATGGACCGTTATTTCAACCGGTGCTGTATTTTTGTACAGTGTACAGAAGTTATATTTTATGTTTACAAAGTGAAGCGTTACTAGTATGAAATAATGAAAAATGCTATTGAAACTAGTATCATTAACCCAAAACGCACTTCTGTTCATGATCCTTGGTTATGCGTATACCGACCATTTATGACGTGCGGTCGCGCGGTTCCACAAATTTCACCGTACGCTGACTTCGTTACATAGCATTCCTGCTTGTAAGTGGCCACCTAGCACAGGTTAGGGTGACTCTTCACTTTGGGCAAGGCAGTGATATGCTGTCACTGTTATTATTATTCACAGGTTCTCACTGATTCTTTGTAGTTCCTTATTCACGTAGATATTCGTCGCTAATGTCGTTGCCGTTCCTGAGCGAGCGTCAGTGAGTGAAGGCGGGTTAGAGCCCCGCAGGGCACGTTGTTTTCTGTCTTTCGTTCTTGGGAACTGTAACTGTAACTGTGGGAACCGATTCAGATGAATCGGTTATTGTCACTGCGTTGCCTAAAGTGAAGACTTGCCTAGGTTAGTTTGTGTTTTTCCCCTGTAGTTTTTATGCTATACAGTCGTAAGCCGTGTTTATACTTAAATCGTAAAAAAATTAATATTTAGCAAATACTTCTGGTAAGCCCTTGAATTTTTATCTGTGCTCTGTGAAATATTTTCATGTCGCTCAACGCAATAAAAAGGAAATGAATGGAAGTGTGTTTTTTTTTCAACAATTATTTCGAGTGGTGCGCCAAAAGTAAACCTGCACGCCGATATTTTAGCCAAGTACAATGTCAAAACAACAAACCAACCTATGCCGGTTGGCCACTAGAAAGCACGAATACTATCAAACCCCCTTGGGCAAGATTGAAGGAAGATTTCGTCCATCGGGAGCAGATGCGACAGTGGGTGTGCGTTAGGTTTTGCTTTCTTAAGGCTGTGTCCAACCCTCGGAATGCGTTGGGATTTCCCTATATAATAACATAGCGTATTTCCTTCCAAAATATTATGAAAACTATTTACTTTAAACATTTCAAAATTCGTCCAAATGTTTGTTAGTATCAATATTGCAGTTTTACTTTTTCTTCCTAGGATAATATTAGAGCGCGCTAATTAAAAATTAATTTTCTTCCATTTAAAAGCTGTGTAAGATAATGGCTGCATTTTGCAACAGCGCAGAACAGCAGATAGGAGGCTAAGCAGGTAGGTTTCTTTCATTCTCTGTCCCCCGCTAGGTCACGTGCGCGAACTTTGGGTTGTCTCCGGAGATGATGAAACCAATGGAATGCAGATTGACAGCAGATAAGAGCAAAGTCTGTTTTCTCTTTCTTCATAGATATTCAAGATTCCATTGATTCTACATAAACATCTCCACGAATAGTTACCTGTATGGGCCTATTGGAGCTAACGACGTAAGAGTTTCAGAAAATCAGTATGTTTCTTTCAAGTGAGGCAAGTGTTCATTTATAAAAGTGGTTTTGAACTGCATAATGTAGAGTAAACTAGCTTATTTGTCGCATCAACTGACAAGGGTTTACACAGAGATCGGAAAGGATTTATGCTGTTGTGATGTGTAGCGAGCTGCAAAATAATTAATATATGTGTAAGAAGAAAACGACCGAGAACTGCTTTTCGATATATCATATCGTTTATGCTCTATGAACATCAATATTGAAACCGGAAATAGTAGTAAATTTCTACCAGTTCCTGTTTTCAATAGAAATATAGGATTGGAGATGGTACATTTTCTAGAGACGTTGAATAAATTCCCTAAAACCGCTTATCGCTAGGTAATATAGTTTTTCATTTATGGCCCGTAAGTGGTCCATCTCTATTACTTCCAATTTATATAGAAGATTGACAGAGGAGATGGAACCTATTCTTAGGACGCTAAATGGATTCCAGAAGACCCTTCTCGATATCTCTTGCCGCTTTTGGTGTGATACCTGTTAACGGACATAGCTGTTCTATTAGGCTTTCGAAACCTTTGCATAGAATAGTGTAGAAGTTTAATAAACCCAGGTAAAAGAAATAATATTCATCAAACCTATTTTCGCGCAGATTAAAAATATGGGAATTTCAAAGATTCTTTTACATAAATTATTATGCCCTATAGAATATATGTATAATTCTGTAAATCAAGTTTTCAGTCAAAATCAGGTGAAAAATATTTCACTTGCTTACCTTTGGAATATTACTATCGGATCCAAATGATCTAGACCCTCAGAAATATTGTAATAATTATTTATTTATATATTTATTTTGTATATGCCTATTACTGTTATGCACACGTATGAAATGCCATGATTTGTTCTTTCATCTTCCCAAATATTTCTTTTAAAGTTTTATTTTTTAAAGTTATATTCCTTATTTTGGAAAGCAAAATTTTGATCATAATGGTTTTAGTTTTGCGATTCCTCTGACGTGTCTCCGTTCTTCACCACTCAAGAATCAGGATTTAGGATCAAAAATAGTAGAAATAAGAAAAGAGGGAAAGCGCACGCTGTTTGACAAGAAGGCTTGTTACAAAATACAACTAAAAAGATATATAGATAGATAAGATTATCTCATTTCTGACAGCAGCCAGTCTTGCCTTTCGAACCTTTTGTTCTTCCGACAATATCATCAGGTTCTCAACGAACATAACTTCGAAGATATGCACTCTCTGCATTTTTAGATAGACGATCTTATCTCATTTTGTAACTTGTTTCCCTCCCCTACCAACTTTTTGAAGATCACTGAGGAACAATGGTGTGAATGGATCAGGTATCTGCACCTCCACGAACAGGAAAAGAAATCCTGCTTATATGCTTCCCAACGCTGTCATATTTATTTGTAAAAAGTAATATTAGTGAACTATAAGGGCTAAATTAAAAATAAAAAAGTGAACATGTAGTATTGGGGTAGGCTAACATCTGGAGAAATTATGAAGTACATAAGGCAAATAGTTTTCATAATATTTTGGAAAGAAGTTCACCATGTTATTATATAGGGATTGATGATCTCAGCTGAAAACGTTAGACACGGCCTTAACACATCACTGCAATTATTTACCATTATCTTTACCGTTTGTGCAATTCCGATACTGGCTTCAGGAAACAATTGACCACTGTCTCGTTTATCGTAGAGGACTTTAATAAGTATTCAGATAAATAACCGTCCATGTTTTCACTTTTTCGACAACTCAATGATTTGGAGAAAATGCTGTTGGTTTGTCCCCCAAATCAGTTTGTAGTGACTCTAGCTTACGTAGTAGTCATTACAGTTCGTTATTTGTAAGTTTGACGAGTATAAATACAATATGGACGTATGGTATAAAAACTATAGGCATAAAATACGAACCAACTTGTGTTAGGTGGCCACTAAAAAGCACGGATGGTATGTAACAGACTTACGGCACGTGCGTAACAACGAGGGAAGAGCCGCGTCAGCGATACTGGGTGTACGCATAAACGTGGTCGTTAAACGACGGCTCACTATTAAGTCATAATTCCGGCTCTGGAGCCGTCGATCGATTTGGGGAAGACACTAAATGCTATCCATGCTTTTCACTGCCGACTCTTGCCAATGACATTTCACATTATCAACAAAACGTTCACATTTGAATATGTAACTGTTTTTTTATTTCGTTATTTTCCATGCATTTCTACGTATGCCAAACTTTGTTCAATTCCAGTAATCCTTGCGCCTGCAGAAGACGGAAAAATTCTTCTGGTTCTTCACACGTTCTTATAAAACGCAAAATTGAAATGTCATATCTGTCACATGGAACTGCCATCTTTCAATTTCCCCATTATACCCTAATGCTTGACGTCAGCATAACTCTACTCAGAATAATATTGGGCAGGGAGCTGAGCGGGGCAGTTGCCCCGGGCGCTGATAGCAAGAGGGTGCCGAACGAGCAAAAAGAAAGGAAAACTTGGAAATGAGTAAATGATGTGTCGCCCCGGAAAAGTATTGGCGCCCTATTAAATCAATAATCTTTAGTTTTACAAAGAAATCGACGTGATAAAAAAAGATTTTGCTCACTTCGCTCGCAACCCAAACGTTTCCAACAAGAGTGACAAGTTTTACTTATTATTAAAAGTTGATCTGTTATTGCCGATGTGATATACAAGGTGCCGAGTAGTGAGTTATACTATACGCATAAGCGTTTTGAATATCAGAAACGGTCAGAGTTTGAAATATGTGTTCGCCGTTTTGATGGTGATGAGTTTGCTTAGTTAATCACGCTTTTCTACCTAATCAGATTAATCACGACAGTGAGAATGAAGGTATGAAAGTAAGAGGAATAAGGAGAGACACGCAAGCTGCTGTTAGTGCGGGAATATTAAAAATGAAGGTAAACAAATGGAATAGGCCTAATAACATTTTCGAACTAGAACCAGTTGAAGAATAGGGGCTTAAGTGGACAGAACTTAACCCAACGAGTTTCGCCGTTTTCGAAGATTTATCACTACCAGGACTTCTTTTGAAATGCTTCCCATTGTAAGGAATTTATTGGGATCATTTCTCCATCAACTATTTGTATTGCCAGGTATTTTTTATCTATCTACATAAAGGGTGAACAAGAAGTTGGTAGGCTGGACAAAATATAAGGATTGAAAAATGTATTTTTGAAATATATTTCAGAACGGATAGTACATGAGAATGACGATTCCATACAAAACTATTTAAATAAGGTTGGCGTTCTGGATGGCTTTATACCCAATTCCCCGCAACTTATGTGTCCTCCTCCGCATCGGGTCGAGTCCTGTAGTTCGCCAACTTCTTGGCTGAGAGTTTCAAGATTTTTGGTTCTGGGGACGTTCACATAAGGCCCAAAATGCGTCTATGGCCCGCGCTTAAGTCACATTAGGCGGGTTCTTTGCTTTCTCAACGAAGGGAATGCCCTCACGACGAAGAAACTTGACGACATTCTTGGCGTAGTGCGACATCCGGCCAAAACAAATAGTCTCTTCGGCGCGGCGCCTGGATGAGAAAGGAATCGATCTCTTCTTCAAAAATTCTGAGAGGTACACGTTGACGTTGATGGTGTCTTCAGATATAAAAGGCTCCAAGACTGTCCCTTTGCTGTCTATTAATTTCCACATCAATATATTCTTGAAGAACTTGCACCGCCTCTTCGTTTTTTCGTCGTATCATAACGCAGCTGGATCCGAGGCATGGGATTACCTCCATCCTGGAACTTCATCTGGCTCCCAAGGCACATAGATCTCGCCTTCCACCACGAGGACTTTGCGCAGGGATTTTTGGTAAACGTAACTGAACCTGACTTCGCACGCTTATCCTGATCGTTGATGTACCTGGGTGCAGTTTTCTTTAGGTATGCCTTACTTCCCAACCTTTTCTGCTTTACAAATTACAGAGTTGACTGCTTCAACTTATGTGCAGCACGAATTCCTTTGAAACAACTTCAGCACTTGTTCCATCATCTTCGGTCCTGATTTTGCGGCTGTACGACCAGTTTGTTAGCGGTAACTCTCTGTTGGGTAGCCTCGAACCTGAAGATCACTCGGAGTATCGTGTATTTTGGGACACCTATGTCGCGAAAATAAAGCAGTGTTTTGAACTTATTTTTACTTGCTTCATTTTCGTAACATGAAATGATGTGTTTTGTCACTACTTCTTTCTGCTTTCGTCACATCATGAATACTGAAGTTTCAAACGGACAATTGTGGCCTAGAAGTAGAGAGAAGCACCGAGCATCTGCTTGTGCTGGCAGTTTGGTCAAGTGGCATGCCTGTTTCATTATGCACATACGGCTTTGCAGTCTACAAATTTCTTGTTTACGCTTTATATACAAAACTTATACACATATTATATATATATATATATATATATATATATATATATATATATATGGGGGGGATTAGTGTAATTTGAATACGTTAATTAATAATAAGTAACCTTAAATTCCAAACTTTTATTCATTAAGAAATTACGTAATTACTATAATTTCAAACATATGTAGTAGTCCAACTATATTTTGGATTTTAAATACAAACATTAAACATATTCTTCACCTCCCTCGATGAATATTGAGAAATTCGCAAAGAAAGCTACTTCTGAATTTCCGTTATATTTCACAAAATATTCTTTACCGTACAAGAATCAAAATTAAAATTCTATTTGTGTTGGTCACATACAGAATAACATTACAAAAGTTTACTGTTTTTTCTGGAAATAATGCTATCATTCATTTTGAACATTGTAAGAAACAAATTTCTAATGTATTGAAATTTCATTCCTAATCGATAGTTTGAAACGTTGTAAATAGTTGTAAATTTCCCGGCGTTGCCGGGCGCCGAACTCACTAGTTACAGCTCTGCACATATCAAAATACCACATTAAACTTGTTCAGTTATCATGAATCTCGAGGAAAAGCAGCAATTCACAATTTATTTCCAGTAGTTTTACGCATTTTTCATATTTATGGATTTACTATTCGGAATTTAACCCGGAACAAATTTCTGGAAGCGGCAGAGTTAAATGCTAAGCAGTATAGCTGTATTCTATATTTACAAGTGTAGCGTTACTAATGTAACGTTACAAGTGCTTTACAACGGTTAAAATAAGTGAGGGCATATGAAGTATGGCATTATTAATTTTATTTTCCGGCGGCGGAGGATTACTGCTCGTCAAAGCCAGTGTGAAACCATTACAAGTGCTATAAGAATTCGTACCACGGCGAAAAACCCACGCGTTTTCACTACTTTTGCATTCGCAAATACCACCTTCGCTGATGCACCTACTTCCTTCAGACGTGCTACTGGGCCATTCAGCTTCGTTCTGCCCTGACTCGGTTAAATAATATTTTTCTAGTGCCCACGTAACCTAGGATAGTTTGTGCTTTTTGCACTATAGTTTTTATGGCATATGTCTGGACGCTATCTTTACGTACGCAAATCACAATAGCGTTTTATTTTTCACCAATTACTTCTTGTAGCCTCGTTAAACTTCATCTGTGCTAGGTGGAGTATTGTCATATGACCCAGCGCTAATCTTTTGGAGGCTAGTAAGAAGAAAATTATTGAAAGAATTATATTTTTTCAACAATTATTTTGAATGGTGTTCCCAAACTTGACCTGCACGCATTTTCTCCTATCTAGTTTTAAGAAGGCGTGTAGATAAGAGGCTCTGTGGCTTTTCGGTTCAAATTTGATCACAATTTGTTTCTGAGGTCCTAAATAGTGTTTACAGAAAATTTCAGCCCACGGAAACTTCAAAACCTCGAAAATTAGGTTGGAATTTACCATCCATGGGCAAGATAGATAAAATGACCCGGGGCTTTTCGCTTCAATTTTGATCAGAATATATTTCTGATATCCAAAAATTTCAAATAGAGTTATCAGAAAATTTCAGACCACGGAAACCTCAAAAAGTTGCTCAAATTTCGATGGGACTTATCCTCTGTGGGCAGGGTAGATAAAAGGGTCCGCAAATTTTTAGTTCAAATCTGGTCACAATGTGATCCTGAGGTCCAAAATTATTTTTTCAGAAAATTTCAGGCTGCGGAAACGTCAAAAAGTTGCGCAAAATTTCGATAGGATTTGTTCTGTGTGGGCAGGGTAGGGTAAACCCATGTCAGGTGGTCCAGGAAAGGAATAAATCGTTGATGACAATTTTTGAAACTGATTTTTGATGTGCATGTTCTTAGTTCAAAACAACCATTATTTTAATTCTAGTGACTAGGTTTCGAGTGGCAGCCATATTTATTTTCGAAGACGTTCAATTTGGTGATGATGTAAGGGGATACCGAATCTGAAGTATCTCAGTAACTGGTTGTTCTAACGATGTGGAACAAAAACCAACATTGTCAGAAATTGTAACCCACAAGATTTTGTATTAGCCAATATCATCCATAAAGTATAGCAGGGTGAAAAGTAGGTCATTAACGTTAAAAGTTCCGAGTTGAGGAGACGACTTTTGCAAGAAGGTGAGCTTTTCTTGATGAAGAGTTTCATATAGAAGTGTTCATTCACCAAGTTTGTGAACTCTTAGACTTGTGCCCCTTTTTTAAAATAGAAATTAAGTATTCAGAAATGTGAAAAAAGTGCGTACTTCACAGGTGTATATATATATCTGGTAGGGACCTGATAAAAATATAGAATTCCTCCCCATAACAGGTCTGAATGATCTTATATACCAAAAGTTAGGAGTTTCAGATTTGACTATAAGTACCTTTATTATTAATACGAAGTTACACCTACAAATAAGCATAGACAGAAGTATGGATAACCGAAAGTTTACTGTATAGACATCGTACACCAATAGGCAGTGGATGAATAACTTACAAAGGGGTTAAGAGTGGACTGGAGCATAATTCAGTTTCTGCATTCTAGCTTTCTTGTTCTTTTGTAGCTGTCAAACAGCGCTCTGTGGCGAAAGGCAGAAACTCCAGGTATATGGAATGTCGCTTCGCTGCCTCTCCCCGCCCCTTCTTGAACGCAGCAGGGGTGCCCTTGCAGGAGGAGGAGTATTTACTAGGATATCTACTAATCTTTCTTCAGGGAGTGAGCAGGAAGCTTCTTACACTGCGATGATGCGAAATAAAAAAAAAATTTAAAAAAAAAAAGAAAAAACTTGAGCTCGCTCTGGAAAGATGGCATGTATTTTTTCCTGTCTTCGATTTGAACACAGAAAAGAATACGTATTTGTTTCGTTTTGCCGATTTTCGTTTTGCATAAAATTGAAAATCACTATGTTTGTGACTCTAAATCTCCTGAACGGCCCGACCGATCTCGATCAAATTTGAAACATGGATGAGGTTCGCGGCTGAGCTTGTTATAGGCTATTCACTTTGATTGTAGAACTGAGGTGTGATGGAGGGGGAAGGGGTATAGAAAAATAAATGAAACTTCATAACTCCTGAACCACTAGACCGAGCTTGATCACATTTTAACATAGATGAGGTTCAGACCTGGAATCATTTTATGATTTAAATGTGACGGAATAACTTAGGGATGGAGAAGGAGGAGGAGATATATAAAAATCAATTTGTATAAGACTGGGAGTGATTATTTTTGTAAGTTATTCACTCTTGAACTATCCAAGCGATCTCAAACAAATTTTCAAAATATATGAGGTTCAGATCTGAAAACATATTTGTAATTTCACTTTAACGGTAGATCCTTGGGGAGGGGGATGTATAAATAAAAACTAATAAAACCTAATTACTTTTGAAGCACCCAACCAATTTCGATCAAATTTTCAACAAATAGGAGGGTCGCGCCTTGGGTGTCTTTTAGTTTCACTTTGAGTCAACCTAGGGGAGGGGGAGATATATGTAAAAAAAAAAAAAATAAAAATGACTGATTTTGTGATTTCATCACTCTTGAACCAACCGACCGATCTCAATCATATTTGCAACATACATGAATTTAGGGGCAGGGATTACTTTATGCTATTCACTTTGATGATGTAACATTGGGGAGGGGGAAGGGGAGAGAAATTTAAAAATAATCAAAAATGACCGATATTAGTGTTGAATCCGTAGTTTTCGGCGTCGATGAGAGAAACAGTGACACTTCTGATGCTGTTTCAATCCAAGTTCAGCCCTGATAGTTGGGGTCGGGGACGGTATAACGTAGGGAAGGGGGATGAACATTTATATAATGATGGAAAATAACTAATAGTAGTGTCGTCGAATTCATAGTTTTATGAGTAGCTGAGATTAATAGTGACAATTCTGATGCCGTGTGCTGCAGCACGGAGGAGGGGGAGGCGGAACTATATATAATAATGATCAAAAGTGACCAATGTTAGTGCCTAATCCATAGTTTTCGGGATCATTCAGATGAACAGTGACATTTGCGATCCGGTTTAAATCCGAAATCAGTCCCGCCACTTGGGGAGGGAGAGAAAGAGATATATAAAAATGATCGAAAATGGCCACTATCACTGTCAATTTATAGTTTTCTGGGTCGCTTAGATGAGCAGTGATACTTTCGATCCCATTTAAATTCAAATTCAACCCTAAAACTTGGGGGAAGGGGAGGAAGATATATTTAAAAATATTCGAAAATACCGATATTAGTGCTAAATCCACATTGTTTGGGGTCGCTGAGATGGACTGTGACACTACCGATGCCATGGGCCGCAACATGGGGAGGGGGAAATATATATATATGGGATGGATTTAAACAGCATCAGAAGTGGCATATATATATATATATATATATATATGCTCGAAAATGACTGATATTAGTGTTGAATCTATAGTTCTTGGGGCCCGATGGCAGAGCTTTCTTTGTCTTTCTGCGATAAGCTTTTGTAAGTCAGAAATTTTCTGCAGGAATTATAAAATAAAAAAAAATCAAGATGATACTATCATGGTTTTAGTACAGTGTTACATGAAGCATGGTAAAAAGTTTTTACCGGTATCCCTAGTTCGAGTTACAATCTGTAAAGTCACGTCATTTGAAAGAGTTTTGCTAAAAGAAGCAGATTTAAAATATTTATGATAGTATACACCGTATTTTGTAAAGAGAGCAGCTTTTATGTATTTATTTATTTATTTATTTTTTTTTAAACTTGACTTGATGGGGGTCCATTTAGAATAATGTATGTAAGCATGTCTGTTGTTCACGTATTATCACAAAGTCCATCCTTTTCTGCTGGCCTTTCCTCCATCGCATTAGTAACCAATGAACCGCAGCTTTTGCGTATGGTCTCAGACATTGGTACACTCTAATTGAACATCATTAGCTTTACTGCAACATAGTATTTGTCTCGGATATCTCCGGAATCAGTTCCAGCAGGAAAAACGCTTGTAATTGTTAAAATAGGCTTTACGCGTCGTAAAAAACAGTTCAATTTATATTTATGCGAGTTGTCCGTGCATTTAAGACATCTACACATAGAAGGCTGTGAAGTGCAGTCTGCACTCAGTATTTTTTTTATATTTTAATATGAAAATTATCCTATTTGCATATCTGTATTTAAATTTTTATTTTTCTTTATTATGTAATCACAGAACAAGTTTAATGTAATAGGTTAATTTTGTATAAATTAAATATAAAATATTATTCTTGGGAATTATTCCGAATAAAATTGAAACTTGAACGCGATTCCCTACGACAAGAGCGGTTAATCTCGCTATTTCTTCAAAATCTCTGTATACAGCCCTTCATGCGAATTCGGCGGAAGGGGGAGCAGGGTTTTGGTGCAGAAGAAAATCATGTCCTTACCGCACATTGGAAAATTTTAATATTATTGTACAATAAATATTGATGTCAGGTATATTACCGTATAGGGACTCCATACCTTATAGCTAGTATATTATTCTATTTTTCATTTTTTATGCTACTTGTATGTGTCAACAGTCTGCTAACAGAGCAGACACACACACATATATACGCTGAGAGAGCGGAGTTTTTTTGTTGTTGATCTAGATAACAGGATAGGCAGAAGGGATTTGGACGAACCAGCCTTTTTTTCTTTTATGTAGTTATTATTTTTAATATTGTTTTAATTTATATAGTAAAACTTAACAGTGTTTGATATTATCATGGTCAAGGAAAAGAAAGAGAATAGGAACATAAATTGAAGTATGTTACATATCCATACAAACTTGAAAGTGTTTGCTTTATTTATTTTTTTTAAAATATACCACATCAGAAACCAAATTCGTTAACAGAGCCTGAAGGACAGTGACCATCGAAAGCGAGGGTGGAATCTGGCTGTGGAGCGGTTCTGGACAAATTCTTTGGAAGAAGGGGAGAAAAAAACGGTTGGAGTGGACATGAGAGGCGGAGCACTTCTCTTGTTTTGAACTTTAAAAAAAAAAAAAAAAAGTAGGGATTCTGGAGAATAAGAGCATTCGAAGGGGAGAAGTGCTTGAGCCAGAGAATGGTGAACACAGTAAGATAATTCGTGTGAAAAAAATATAAAACAGTATGTGTTCTGAAATATTAAATTGCCGCTTCCGCAAGTTAAAAACGATAAACAAAATCGAAATACGGCGAACCAGTGCTATTTTTTTTCACAAGTTCAGTGTGTATTATCGGAGTTAATTGAAGATTTTTTTTTTTTTTTTTTTTTTTTTTTTTTTTTTAAAGTGCTCAACTTTGCTTGCAGTTGGAAGACAAACGCCTACCAGACATTTTCAGGGCAATGCAGCTCCCTTGGTTTTTGGGGAGAATAATGTGTTGCTTCACATAACACATCTTCGGCGGATCACACATAGTGAAAAAAAAAAAAAATAGTTAACATAAAAGAGAACGAAGCTGTTAGTTCATCATAGACAATTAAAAGTTCTAAGAAACATCTTGTACCAGATAGACGGTGTTTGCAAAGGACTAAGAAGGGACTATAATCCTGACTTTAAAAATATATGTGGTTTTTAGTGAACTTGGACTTGTCCTTTTGCGGAACAGTGACATAAAATATTAAGATTGTGTGCACATCCTAGTTAATCGAACTATGTACTAAAATCGCTTAACAAACTAATATCAACCTCAACTAGATAAACATTTTATTAAGTAAAACTTCTCTAGCTATGTATATATAAATATATGCATAGACATATACAAGGTCGGTAATTATCCCTGTGCACAGTGGGAAAGTAAAATGAAATATGTTCAAGTGATCCAGAAAGAATTATACCATTTTTTTTTAAATCTTCAATTATTGCTATTAAATCATATCAAAAAGCAAATGGCTGGTTCATATCTGAATTGTCCCAAGGTTCTGGAACTGGTGAGTACACTGATTTTTAGATGTACCATTTCCTGTTTTCTTTTTTTCAGCTGAAAATTGTATGAAGGACTTCTCAGTGTTTCCCGTATGTATTGTCACTTCCTAACGGGGCACAGGAAGTAAAATTAGAACCCAAGTATTGACACAGGAGCTATATAGTAAGGGAGATACTAAAAAAAAAGTAAATAAATAAATAAAGATTTTGCACCATTTCGGTATCATTGGCAGTATAGTATAGTCTTTTTCTTTTCAACTTTGTTAAAATTTTATATGACCATTAACGCTAGTCTCTTGCTTCTGATGATCTAATATCAACTTCATAGCTCCTGCATTCTATTTTTTATCTGATTCTCAAAGGTCAGTACTCAGCCCTGTATTCAATGAAGAAAATATAATCATTGTATTAATTAATTGAGTATTGTGTAGTGGTGGCTCTGAAGGACATCCCACTAACACAATAAAGTAGTAGGCTAGGTGCAATGTTCTACTCAAGTGAATCCTCTTTAGGGGCTTTTCACATACAGTTTGGCCCTTTACTGCCATAGGATCATTCACAAAAATTTGGCGCCCAGCGTGGGGCAATTCAGTAGTCACAAGCTTTTACTTGTTTGACTAGTTGAAAATAAGACAACATACGGAAACACTTTTCGGTCAGTAGTTTACGGATTTTGTGTGGTTAAGTCCCTTTTAAGAAATATAATTCCCAGAATAATATCAGTTTCAGTGTGTTTGAAATTGTATTGTATTTATGTGTGTTAGAGTTTTAGTAAAATTAGTATATCAGACATCATAGTGTTTGGGGGGGAGAATACTTTTATTTTCAAGTAGCACTAACGTAAATGGTCAGAACGCGACTGCAGATACAGAAAATGGAACAAGAGTTAAGGTCACTTGAACTCGCACAGCGAGATAATGAGCTCTCTGAAGTTGAGAAAGGAAATGATACCCCTCCAGGCATCGATGAAACGCCACTGGAGGTTACTCCAAATGCAGAAAACGCACAAATTAACAGCACAGTTTTGGAAGTAGGAAATACAGGGAACTTGAATTTAACTATGATTTTAGAACAAATCTTAAAGGGGCAAAAGCAGTTAGAAGAAAAGCTGGAATCAAGCACTAGAAATTTAGAATCTGGACTCGAGCAGGTGCGAAGAGAGAATAGAGAATGTAACAAGAATTTAGAACAAAAGTTAGAAACCAGCACGAGTAATTTAGAGCAAGGTTTAGCCCAGGTAAAAGAACAACTAGGTCAAAGCGAACGACAGCTAGTGGAAAGAATAGAGCAAAATACCAACGAGTTACGAAACAAACTCGAAAGTACCAGGGAGGAGGTGAGTTCTCAGATCAACGACATCAATAATAAAATAGGACAGTTAGAAGACAATGCCGAAAAGGTTGCAAGTAAGGTAGATGAAAATTATGTAGAGTTATCAGAAGGTTTGGAGCAGGTCTCAAACCGGGTTGAACAGACTTTTGGTTGCGTCACTGAAAGAGTTATGAATGTTGAAAGCTCGGTGATAAGAGTTCATGAAAAAGTGAAGCGCGTCGAATTAAACTTTAATTCGGAGATAGCTCGGATTAGGGGAGAAATCCTCCAAGACACGCCTCTAGATGAGATTCGTTCTGAGTGCAACAGCAGCATTCAGAGAATGCAAGAGACGGTAAATGGTGTGTGCAAGAAACTGGAGGGAAAACTGACCCAGTGGAAAGAGACAATGCAGCGTGAGACAGCTGAGATAGTGGACGGGAGAATTGCCTCTATGTCAGCTGGCTCACATAGAGCTGACTCGCCGTCCTCTGCACATCATCTCTCTTCTGGACGCGATTTGGAGGGTTCTCAACCTGCAAACCTCGGAAACACCCAGGAAGCACGGGGACGCGAGCAACCTTCAACGTCACAGAATTGTCCTAATGATCACTCAAACCGGATGCAGTTGGCAACTGCACTAGGCTTTTTGCATCGGGATCTTACCCTACCCACGTACCACGGAAACGAGAGTGAGACGGTGACTCATAATTTCCTGATTGACTTGGAGAGGTACTTTGAATTAACTGGGGTGCCGATTGAGTTACGGCTAAATCTTGTATCTAAGTGTCTGAGAAATACTGCAGCACAATGGTTTTTAGTGACAGCTGGGAAGATTCAAACATATGAAGAGTTCGTGAAACACTTCCGTGACGCGTACTTGGGTGAGGAGAGGTTAGCTAACCTCCGTGCCACCATATTAACTTCCCACTACGACCAGCGGATTCACAAACTTCCTTCTGATTATTTGCTGGAACTGCTGCATAAAAATAGCATCCTTTCCCCTCCTATGTCACCTGAGACATTGTTGAAGGTACTTCCTCGCCAGCTTCCAAACTGGCTTTTCAGATCAATTGTCTCATCAAGGCCGAAAAGTATAACAGAGCTTTTGAATCTGGTTCAAGAACTTCAAACCTCCATAAGAGATAAAGACTATTATGGAAACAATAGGAAAGGTGTACACATGCTAGAAGTCGAAGTAGATAGCAGACCGGAAGTCTCCACTGGCAAGAGAGGCAGGAATTCTCCTCGATGGAATAACAGGAGATCCGAAAGAGAGTTCCGTACCAGAGACATGACGATCATGAGAACGGAAGAAATAGTTCTCCGTGCCGTGACAACGCAAACGTGAGTGTACCTCCATCACGTGGTCGAGGAAATAGTTCCCGTAACGACTCACCACGAAATAATAGAGGACGGAGAGATGCTACGAGGTCATTCTCCAATCCTGCGAGAACAACATATAGGGGGGAAGAGCAAGTACAAGTACTTGAGGCATATGACGAGCGAAGAGCAACAGAAAGCAACAATGGAAATAATTTTCATGACACCTCAAGCCATGGGAACCCTGCCTCAAGGCAATGACATGTTCCTGCATACGTTTCGGAAGACGGTAGGTCAGTGAAACTAACGAATACTCTGGCTGAGTCTGCAAATTCAAAACCCGAGTGTGTGCGTAATAGAGAAGGGGAACTAAACACTGATGACCAAGAAACTTCAGTTAAGGAAATTGTGACTTTAGAACAGGAATCTGGAAATTGTAGTACTTGTGAGAATATTGTTAAGCGGAAATATTTTGATGAAGAAAAGATGTAGAAATATCGTTTAGAGATATTAGTGTGGAGACAGATGATTTAGTGTTGCGTACCTTCGAATGGGAATTGGACTGCGAGAATCTCTAGGTTCCTGTAGGGGAGTATGAAAATGTATCAACGTCGGGAATAAGGACGTAATACCATGCCACTTTAGTAGCCAACATGGATGAAAGTAAGACCGTGAGAAATACGGCATCTCCAAGGCTGAGGTTGGATGATGAAATATACCCGACCACATTTGAGCTGGCAAATCAAATGTATACCTTTCGGAAAGAGGTGAGAACCCAAGCAACAATTCCACAAATAGAAGAGAATGCAGATAGCAACACTGATCTCTCTCCTACCAAGAAATTGAAATTAAAAAAAAAAAAAACTTTAATAAAGCACCAGGCACCGTTCGATTTCAAGTCTGCTTGCAAAACATAATGTGCATTGGATAATGATAACGGACGTTCATCCTATGAAAGCAAAAACGCTTCTACTAATTTCCTATAAATTACACGAACTAAGTTGCTAAAAAAAAAAAAAAAAACCCTGTTGTTAGCATGACAAATTCTAACGAAATAATTCATGTTTATTCAAAATCTCAGTGTTACCTCAAAGGCTAAACAAGTGTTATTTTGCAAAAATTAAAATACACATACTCGGGACCTACTTCAAAAATTAAACTGGAAAAGATGCTGGGAAAGTGATACATGTAATGGACTATACAACACCGGGAAAGGTCCTAGAACTGAGTTCATCTGTTGGCTATTGCCACTAATATTAACGCACCAGTCAGAAATATTCAGAAGTTGCATCTCACCAGCTGACCTACGTAAATAGCAGAAGAATGTATTGCAAAAGAATAGATTTATACAAAGAGAAAAATTAATGGAGTACTCTCCAGTACGACATCTTGCCATATATATATATATATATATATATAGGAAAGAATTGGCTATTGTAATGTATTTCATAATTAATTTCAATTTAGTATTTATATAATATGTATTTCGTAATTAATTTCATCTATTATTTCATAATTAATTTTACTTATGTAATGCATTTCATATCCAATGCCAGCACTTCTCACATACTCTGGAAATATGAAATGTTGTAGTTACCACCTTTCACATTTCCAAGGGGGGAATTGTGAAGTGCAGTCTGCACTCAGTATTTTTTTTTATATTTTAATATGAAAATTATCCTATTTGCATATCTGTATTTATATTTTTATTTTTCTTTATTATGTAATCACAGAACAAGTTTAATGTAATAGGTTAATTTTGTATGAATTAAATATAAAATATTATTCTTGGGAATTATTCCGAATAAAATTGAAACTTGAACGCGATTCCCTACGACAAGAGCGGTTAATCTCGCTATTTCTTCAAAATCTCTGTATACAGCCCTTCATGCGAATTCGGCGGAAGGGGGAGCAGGGTTTTGGTGCAGAAGAAAATCATGTCCTTACCGCACATTGGAAAATTTTAATATTATTGTACAATAAATATTGATGTCAGGTATATTACCGTATAGGGACCCCATACCTTATAGCTAGTATATTATTCTATTTTTCATTTTTTATGCTACTTGTATGTGTCAACAGTCTGCTAACAGAGCAGACACACACACATATATACGCTGAGAGAGCGGAGTTTTTTTGTTGTTGATCTAGATAACAGGATAGGCAGAAGGGATTTGGACGAACCAGCCTTTTTTCTTTTATGTAGTTATTATTTTTAATCTTGTTTTAATTTATACAGTAAAACTTAACAGTGTTCGATATTATTATGGTCAAGGAAAAGAAAGAGAATAGGAACATAAATTGAAGTATGTTACATATCCATACGAACTTGAAGGTGTTCGCTTTATTTATTTTTTTTTAAAATATACCACATCAGAAACCAAATTCGTTAACAGAGCCTGAAGGACAGTGACCATCGAAAGCGAGGGTGGAATCTGGCTGTGGAGCGGTTCTGGACAAATTCTTTGGAAGAAGGGGAGAAAAAAACGGTTGGAGTGGACATGAGGGGCGGAGCACTTCTCCTGTTTTGAACTTTAAAAAAAAAAAAAAAGTAGGGATTCTGGAGAATAAGAGCATTCGAAGGGGAGAAGTGCTTGAGCCAGAGAATGGTGAACACAGTAAGATAATTCGTGTGAAAAAAATATAAAACAGTATGTGTTCTGAAATATTAAATTGCCGCTTCTGCAAGTTAAAAACGATAAACAAAATCGAAATACGGCGAACCAGTGCTATTTTTTTTCACAAGTTCAGTGTGTATTATCGGAGTTAATTGAAGATTTTTTTTTTTTTTTTTAAAGTGCTCAACTTTGCTTGCAGTTGGAAGACAAACGCCTACCAGACATTTTCAGGGCAATGCAGCTCCCTTGGTTTTTGGGGAGAATAATGTGTTGCTTCACATAACACATCTTCGGCGGATCACACATAGTGAAAAAAAAAAAATAGTTAACATAAAAGAGAACGAAGCTGTTAGTTCATCATAGACAATTAAAAGTTCTAAGAAACATCTTGTACCAGATAGACGGTGTTTGCAAAGGACTAAGAAGGGACTATAATCCTGACTTTAAAAATATATGTGGTTTTTAGTGAACTTGGACTTGTCCTTTTGCGGAACAGTGACATAAAATATTAAGATTGTGTGCACATCCTAGTTAATCGAACTATGTACTAAAATCGCTTAACAAACTAATATCAACATCAACTAGATAAACATTTTATTAAGTAAAACTTCTCTAGCTATGTATATATAAATATATGCATAGACATATACAAGGTCGGTAATTATCCCTGTGCACAGTGGGAAAGTGCAAAATGAAATATGTTCAAGTGTTCCAGAAAGAATTATACCATTTTTTTAAAATCTTCAATTATTGCTATTAAATCATATCAAAAAGCAAATGGCTGGTTCATATCTGAATTGTCCCAAGGTTCTGGAACTGGTGAGTACACTGATTTTTAGATGTACCATTTCCTGTTTTCTTTTTTTCAGCTGAAAATTGTATGAAGGACTTCTCAGTGTTTCCCGTATGTATTGTCACTTTCTAACGGGGCACAGGAAGTAAAATTAGAACCCAAGTATTGACAGGAGCTATATAGTAAGGGAGATACTAAAAAAAAAGTAAATAAATAAATAAAGATTTTGCACCATTTCGGTATCATTGGCAGTATAGTATAGTCTTTTTCTTTTCAATTTTGTTAAAATTTTATATGACCATTAACGCTACTCTCTTGCTTCTGATGATCTAATATCAACTTCATAGCTCCTGCATTCTATTTTTTATCTGATTCTCAAAGGTCAGTACTCAGCCCTGTATTCAATGAAGAAAATATAAACATTGTATTAATTAATTGAGTATTGTGTAGTGGTGGCTCTGAAGGACATCCCACTAACAATAAAGTAGTAGCTAGGTGCAATGTTCTACTCAAGTGAATCCTCTTTAGGGGCTTTTCACATACAGTTTGGCCCTTTACTGCCATAGGGTCATTCACAAGGCGTTTTTATACTTTTCTGTTGGCTACTTTTTTCCCCTCTGGCAATTTTTCTGCACAGGCGCGGGAAGTTTTTGCGATCACGTCGCAGATCGCGGCATGTTCTGCTATGGGGTCTTGGGGGTAACCGAGGTGAACAGTGACACTTCTGATACTGTTTAAATTCAAATTCAGCCCCGCATCTTGAGTGAGGGGAAAAGGAAATACATAAAACTGATCAAAAATAACCCATATTAGTGTCGAATCCATAGTTTCTGGGGTCGCTGAGATGACCGGTGACACTTCCGATCCGATTTAAAACCAAATTCTGCCCCGCAACTTGGAAGAGGGGGAAATAATAAAATGATCGAAAATGGCCAATATTAGTGTCGAATCCATGGTTTTCGGGGTCGCCGAGATGATCAATGGTCTTTCCAATGCCGTTTAAGTCGATGCCATTAAAAGCGAGAACAGCATATTTTACGGGCACTAAACACAGGAGATACGGAGTTGTGCATTTAAATTTTTCATTTCAACCCAGCGAAGCGGATATTATATGCTAGTACTAATAATAATTTTAAAATCCAATATCTCGTTATTAGAATGGATTTCGCAATCAATTTATCTCATTATCTCCAGGCATGTAAAAACACATTATATTCCATTTGGAAAGAAATGTCGCGTGTCAATTATATACCTCACTGATCTTCTCTTTGTTGACAGCTCCTGGAAAGCAAAAGTGATAAACCGTTAATTTCAAAGAGTTCCGCGTCAGTATTTCATATTCGTTATGTTCAGTACGTCACATCCAAACCAAAAAATTGGTTTCTGCTTTTCTTTTTTTTCTATTCATGTACAAAAGAATGGCGAGAGCTCTTTCGTGGCTAAGTGGTTAGCGTAAGGGCATTTGGCGTGGGAGACCCGGGTTCGATTCCCAGCAGGAGCTCATGTGGCTCGGATTCCATGTTAATCAGTAGGTCCACGTCTCATACAGCTTTGCTGCTGAACGGGACGTTAAATCCAAAATCATCTCAAAAGAATGGTGATCCATATTATTTCTACATTTTTTTAAGATTGAATATATTCTCGTCGCCAGATATATATATACAGGGTGACCGCGTGACTATGTTACAAAATTTAAGGGATGATTCCTGACACGGAAACAAGAAAAAAAGTTCAAATAAACTTTTCTCCAACGCACATAATTTCGGAGCTACAAGGTGCCGAAAGCGTGGGAAAATGACATTCAAAGCTCTATAGCTCGACTATGGTGAATGATAGAGCTAATGCGGCATGGTCACGTCAAAGACACCGAAGGTGCTGTATTCAAAAATGCTTAGGTCGAGATCGTGCAATTCGTGCACAAGGGATTCCCCAAAGGAGCGTAGGGATTCCCGGATAATCTCTCAAGAAAGATGGGTCGAAAAGGATACGGATGAATAGCTGTCCCTACTGCTAGCAATAATGCGTCTGTACTAAGTCGATATTTCGCACAAGCACAAAATGGCGAACAGTTTTATAAGTGCCATGTGTGGTTGCATAACGCGCACTAAATAAGAGTGGGAAATATGAAAGGAAAATGTGAATAAATTTGTGCAAATGGTAAATACATGATAGTACACTGTCCTGTTTATTGTACGTATAGACGCGTTTAATAAAGGGAATAATCATGAAATGTACTAAAATGTTGTACAAACATCACACTAAGATTGTTTTCTTCCATGTAGTTTCGTCATTAAAAGCAAGTAAAACTAAGGGGAGAAACTTGGTGATATGGGTGTTTTCATCCAGGCAGAAATCTTATATTATTTGATGATACGAGTCGAGGATACTTTTTACGCCATCCCATGTTAATTTGACCACTGCCAGAGAACAACAGTAAAATATCCGTTTCTTATCATTAGTCGTAATGTGCGTTACCCGAACATTGAAAAAAAAAAAAAAAGGAAAAACAATTTATCAGGACGTTTGTTTTAGTCGCTGCTTCCGATTTTTGCAGGACTGATTCCGAGATTTTGTCTAAAATACTTTACATGTCGTCATATTGTTATCGTTTAGAAGATATTTCGTAGCGTTTGCTTAGTGCAGTTTGTGCTTTGCTTGTTCGAATGTGAGATCAAATGGAGTATTCGATAGCAGAACTTGCGACATGACATTTGTATAGGTCAAGCAAATGGCAACAGTCGAGAAGCTAATAGGTTATATCGACTGAAGTATAAACAAAGAAGACATCCAGCCCATACTATGTTTGCCAGACTTTTTCAACGCTTATGAAACACGAGGAATTTACAACCTCAGTACTACGACCAAGGAAGACGAAGAACCACAAGGATTCCAGACTTTGAAAAACAAGTGCTTGATCGTTTCGCCCAAGACCCAACAGTAAGTACCCGGAAAGTAGCACGTGAAAGCGGAGTAGCACACGATACTGTTTAGAAAGTAGTACACGAGCAACAGTTACACCATTATCACCCACAGAGGGTTTAGGCCTTACGTCCAACTGACTTTCAACCTCGTGTTCGTTTTTGTGAGTGATTTCTCCAACGCTCTGTAATTGATCCGCAGTTTGCTTCCTGCGTGCTTTTCACCGACGAAGCTTGTTTCACGAAAGACGGGATATTTAATAGTCACAATAGTCATGTATGGTCAGACGAAAATCCTTATGCAATTGTGGAAAGGGGCCACCAATACCGATTCGCCATAAATATGTGGGCGGGTATTATCAGTGATCAGATTATAGGTCCATATTTACTACCACCACGATTTTCTGCACCAGTGTATATGAAATTCCTGCGAGACATACTTCCATAGTTATTAGAGTATGTCCCTCTCGGTGTTCGTCAACGGATGTGGTTTCAACATGATGGTGTCCCAGCCCACTTTTCAGCTAGTGCTCGAGAGTATTTGAATCAAACGTTTCGTGACAGATGGATTGGAAGAGGCGGTACTGGTAATTGGCATGCACGTTCCCCAGATTTGTTCCACTTGATTTTTTCTTGTGGGGCCATGTCAAAACACTTGTCTATGAAACGCCTATAGACAACGCAGAAGAACTATTAGCACGAATACTCCTTGCCTGTGATACTATAAGAACACATCCTGGGTTGTTACAGCGGATGCGTCAGAACATACTGCCACGCTGTAACGCTTATGTTGAAGTAGAGGTACGCCATGTCCATCACCTATTGTAGGATAATTGGGAGATTTGTCTCGTTTACAGGTAATTGGTGATCTTGGCTGCATTCAATCCTGCTATAAAATGTTGATTGAAGACATTATTCCCATTCTTGTGACTTTTGTTTTTAGGAAACAACCTCTTTTGCATTATGGTTGTTTCGCTTAGGTTTGTTTATTTGTTTTCAATGACAACAATACATAGAAGAAAGACTTTAATCGTGTGATCCTTTTACAAGCTTTTAGTATGTTTCATGACTATTACCTTTTATTAACAGCGTCTGTTCAATGATACGAAAGCGTAATATCATGTATTTACCATTTGTACCAGATTATTCACATTTTCCTTTCATGTTTTACCACTCTTATTTAGTGCGCGTTATGCAACCACACATGGCACGTATAAAACTGTTCGCCATTTTGTGCAAGTGCGAGATATCGACTTAGTACAGATGCATTATGGCTAGCAGTTGGGACAGCTATTCATTCGTATCCTTTTCGACCCATCTTTCTTGAGAGATTATTCGGGAATCCCTACGTTGCTTTGGGGAATCCTTGTGCACGAATTGCACGATCTCGACCTAAGCATTTTTGAATACAGCAGCTTCGATGTCTTTGACGTGACCATGCCGCATTAGCTCTATTATTCACCATAGTCGAGCTATAGAGCTTTGAATGTCATTTTCCCACGCTTTCGGCACCTTGTAGCTCCGAAATTATGTACGTTGGAGAAAAGTTTATTTGAACTTTTTTTCTTGTTTCCGTGTCAGGAATCATCCCTTTAATTTTGTAACATAGTCACGCGGTCACCCTGTATATATATACATGTTCATGATAGTGCAACTATTTTTCTTTCAAAAAATGCTGCTTCTCATTTGAAATTGAACAGAAATGGAAAGACATAATTCTCTCTTTTCCGAAAGTATATATAGTTCTGGAATCCATTTTCTGAAACCATATATAGTATGTTTGCATATTTATGAAGCACTTATAAGAGAAAATAGTCATTTAATTCGTTTTTAATATTAGTTACCTTCATTATTCTACATCTTGGCACTTCTAGGGCGTTTTCACCTCCTACTTCCTGTACGATTTTTTACCCCAACGTACTTGACTTGTATTTTGAACCATAATAAGCAATGTGTAAAAGTTTAATTCAAATCGGTTCTCGCGTTCTTCAGTTACCGTAAGAACAGACAACACAAATGCTGTGTAAGTCGACAATTTCGCTATACTCAGTGAAAAATACTCAGAATTTTAATATTTTTTTCTTCACTTGTACTAACGAAATGTAACTAAAAGCAGTCTCTATGATTCTCGCAACGAGCTACTCTGTAAGGTCAAACCAAGGACTTCCAAGCGCAAGCCACGCGAGAAAATAAACAGCGTTTCAGCACTGTTTGTTCCTTACCTCGACGTTATGTCAACGGATTGAATCCGGAATCTCTCACCTGCCTTCAATGTGGATGGTCACAGGTTTAAACTCTGCTGGAAATCCAATGCATCGGAGGAATACGCAAGTAGTGGTTCGAATCCCAATTCAAACTGTAGGTCCCGTCTCTGTATAGCCTCGGATCAGGGGACCTATAAGTGAAAACGACCGAGATTCTGATACCTTGCAAAGCGTCACGGAAAGCCTGTTCTTCTAAGCTGTGGTGGCAGGAAAAAGCATCAAGACCTAACCCAAAATTACACTATATCTAAGTATATACCTAACTTGAGGACCTGAATCTGAATTTTCCATTTTGGATATCTTGTTTTCATCAATTTCATTAACATTTTTACATTCTTGTTGGAATCTCCCCCCCCGAAAAAAATTCGGTAGTCGTATTGATAAAATATTCCAAAAATATTCTTATCACTTTAATAAGCACCATCTTGAATTATTGAAAATGCTCAAGGTGTACATATTTATACACCAGGCAAATTCCGATTCAGCACCCGCAATTTAGGTAGAAACACTCGAGACACATCTGACACAACAGCGCAAATCTGTTTTCAACATTCGAGCGGGGGAGGGGGGGGTTAAGACCGTTCCTATATATATATTTTTTTTTATTTCTCAAGCGATTTTGAGGCTTATTCTGGGGGGACATCAGTTTCATCTTACTTTCCTTTGTGGCAATTGGACACAAACCATCACACTTCTCCCCCAAAAAACACATTTCAAATTAATTTTTGGGGGGGACAGTCCCCTTAGTTTTAAAATTGGAGGGGACATGCCCCCTCATCCCCCGAGATTTACGCCAGTGATCTGACGTGCTAATTTTTTTTAGTTTCAATGAATTTCCTCCAGGCTACACATAAGGGATTGGTAGAAGTGGAGTAGTATTCGGGCTGCGCGACGCGATGTAAGTAACTAAAATAAAGAAACACGTTACAAGTTATTAAAATAACCTTTGAATATTGTAATAATTTTGGTAGAGTCAATGATGGACCGAGATCTATCCCTTCACCAATTTTATTCTAAAATTAGTCTTTTGTGTTTACAAAAGTTTTGACAATTAAGTATCTCTTCAATGACCAAGGTTTACAGGTTATAGTGTTCTGTACGGATAACTCCTGAGCTTCAGAGCAGCCTCTGGGAGTCTTCTAGGATTTGGTTCTAGGAACCTCCGCTCATAGCAGCCTTCACGAAGTATGGTGTTTAAGGTGATCCCCTTAGCTTCATAGCAACCTCCAGGGATTAGTTGGGGTTAGGATAACCCCTTAGCTTTATAGCAGCCTCCAGGGCTTAGGATAGGTTACGATCAGTTGGTCGACTGATGCTGGATCAGAAACAGAAAAGTTAAAAATAAGGACGCCCCTCGGGAAAGCCCGCGCCCTGGATAGTGGGTAAGGAATCAACCAGCATTCTACATGCCTCTCTCCCATGCAGTTAGTAACCTAAAGCTGCTGTCGGTGGGTGTGTCTCGCGGTTTCTATCTTTTTCGAAAGACATTTACTCGCGTATCTGTAGATAAAGTGTAAATAGAAAGAAAGAAGGGTAAAATAGAAGATAGGAAAGCGCGAGAGAAGAGTTATTTGTGTTTGATAGAGGGACAAAAAACCTGGAAGCCAGGAAAAAAAACCTGCATCGGTCATGCTGCATGCAATAGTATTTACATGGCAAAACCACAATAGAAGGGTGGCAAAAGTCCATGTAAATGTGTCTGTCAATAATAAATTATTATGTTATATTAAAGCCTATCTGATTAAGTTATATACAAATCTGTGTTGTCTGTAGTGGGGAATGTATTGTTACTGGGGATCTGTGTTATTTTTTTAGCATGCAAATTAGCCGCCTCATCTTCCTTCGTCTGTGCATGTGTCATCATCTGCTGGTTTCAGCATCAATTCACCTGTTCTACAGCTGCCACCTCTGTTTCATTGTTCTTTGAAGCTGGTTTATAATTTTTGTTCGACTGGTTGCCCCTGGATTTTATCTTGTCTGCATATGTGGGTTGGGTGACATGTATGGAACCATTAGTTGCTGTCAAGGCGTTCACTGTTTTTGCGAAGACCTTCTTTGTGGCTGTTTGTGTAATTGTCAACATCTTGGTGCGTTCTTCTTGATGACTGGTTGCTGTGAGGATGGTTGTAACCCATGTGATAATTCTGTTTATAGCCGTCTCTATTGCAGATGTGATTTTCTGTTCTAGGTCAGATGGATGATCTGGTATGTTCGCTTCTGTGGTGTTTCCTGCTGTTTCTGTGGCGATATGGTTCTGAGAAGGGCCAGTGCGTCTGGTAGGGCGAGCTTTCTTCTTCTATGGTGATTTTAGTGTATTTCTGCTAGGGGATGCTTCGTGGTCTTAGGGGTGCTGCTTCCCGTTCTGTATCCCGTTTGCTTGCAAGTGACACAAAAGCCATTGTCAACGGTTTCTTACAATCTTCTTGGTGTGAGTTTCCACAGCGGAAACAGACTCCCTGGCTGGTGCATTGAAATTTCAGATGCTCATACTGGTAACAGTTTCAGCAGGGCATCGGTCTTGGAGGTTGACGAGAATTCTCGACTTTGTATCGCTTATCTTCAGTTTCCAGTCCTTGAGTTGTGAGTCTATTGATGTCTTCAATTGTTTGAAAAAAAAAAAAAAAAAAAACTTAACATTGGTACTGGGCCACTATTTGTGTTAATGAGGATGAGGTTGTTAAACCTTATTTCTGCTTATGTGATGCTTCTTTGATCTTATTAATGCTGGTTGTGGTCTCAACCACGCGTATAACACATGTATACGTTGGTGTCTTTTTCTCCTGCCTTTGTGGGGCGTGCTGCTGTCTGTCTTCGTGTTTGAGCTTCTCGCTTCTTCAGTGTTTAGGTTTCTTTTTCTTCTATGCTGAACCGGCTTGAATTCAACTTCTTGATCCTTTGTTATTGGTTTTTCACCTGTATGAGAAGGGGTTTTCACCTGTGTGTGCTTCTGGTGGCCCTGAAAAGAGCCAGAATTTTGAGGTCTCTCCTGTGTGAGCTGTTTCGTCGTGATGCTTTGTTCTCCTCCTGTGGATGGTCTTTCTGGTTGAGTCGTATCTGTGGTGTGCGTTAGACGTCCAAGTATGATTGCTTGTGGGCCAAAGTCGCTGTTTTTGAATATTTTCAGGAAGATATCTCTTGTGGCTTCTGACTTGAAGTAAGCACGATGCTTCGCTCCACCGATGCTGAGCAACATGAAATCCTCTGCATCGATCTTCCGTTTGATAATGACTTCGATGTTGATTTCTTGACTGGTTTTCAAGATGCTCACGGGCGGAAACATCAGGTAGTCATCATAGAGTGGCTTATGTGCTTCTGGGGGCGTCTCTAGTACTGCTGGGCTGGTTGCCTCCTTCCGGATCTCCCTTGTGGTCATTTCTGTATGGGTTTCTTCCCTTACTTCGTCTTCATGTTTGTCGTCCCTGGACGTTTGTCTTCTGGTGGGTTTCTTCTCCCTGCTGGGCTCTCTTCTGGGTGTTTCTAACGACGGTTCGTTTTCTCTCACACTCGAATGGTCGTCTTTCCTTTTGTGGCTGGCATGACGTGACTTCTTTGTGGATGTTCTTTTTGTTGGTCTGGGCATTGCTTTGCGGGTTTGCTGATCCTGATAAGGGCCACAGTCACCAATTGGGTTGGTGGGCCTGAAAAGGGCCAGTTCACTAATTGCTGTGTATTTGCTTCTCTACGCTATCCCAGCGAGATAGTATTGTGATCCCGTCAGCCGACTGTCAGCAAAGCCTGTTCAGCCTATATGGCCAGTGCGAATCTTGGTCCACAATAGGTCTTTTTTTTTTCGTTTCTTCTGTTCTCGGTGAGTACGTGGAATTTTGTTAAATTCTTCTTCTTGGATTAGTGCCTCTTAATTTTGTATTCCGTCTGTTTGGTCCGCATAGAATGGCTTCAAACGGTCTACCGCAATGTCTTGAGTTCTGTGCTTGAATTTAGATGGTAATTCGACTCGATATAAATTTGAATTGAGCTTCTCCACTATTCGTACTGGTCCTTCATAGTGAACGGTAAAGTTTTCAGGTAAACCAATTTTTTCTTGTGGGATAATATACAAAAACAAGGTCCACTGGATTGTAAGTTATCTGTATAAGTATCATAAAATTGCTTTTGTTTGTTATATGCCTGTTCCAGGTTACTTTGTACTTTTTTGCTGATGGCCGCTAATTTATCTCTGTCGATTTGTATATGTTGCCTTGATGCGAGGTACATTCTGTCGGGATCCTAAGTTCGTAACCATACAATAAAAAGCTTTCTGAATATTTGGTCTCTCCTTGTACGTAAGTGTTGATGTCAAAAATAACGTGCGGTAACCATCTTTCCCAGTCCGTATGGGGTTCTTGTACGAAAAACTTAAGACAATTCTGTATGATTTTATTGGTCTGTTCTACTAATCCTATGGAAGCATGATTATATGCGAGTGAGTATTTATAGGCGAAATCGTACTTCTGTGCTAACTGTTGTAAACGAGTCTCTCCGTGTACTGGATGTTGGTCCCAATACAGCACTGTAAATGCTCGAAATTTGAGGATATGTTCCAAAATTTCTATATTTTCCGTGTTTATGGCGTCTACTCTTTTTGCGATCACATAACGTGTGGCTAGTTCTGTGGCTACTAGTATGTATTTATTTCTTCTTTTCTACTTGGGAAAGCCCCTAGTTCGTCATATATCTATGTTTTTGCTATTTCTCCTTCCGGGTGATGTAGTAGTTCGCCTGCTTCTTTCGTGGTACTTTCGTTAAATGCTGGCAATCCTGGCACGTACGTATTTTATGAGCAAGATAGTTTTTGAGGTACAGCATATAAAATTTCTTTATGGCGGTTTTGTACGATTTTGAAAACCCAAAATGCGGATTGGTCGCCTGACTGTGGAAGGTTGTGAACCACAAATTGGCTAGCGACTTCGGTATACATAGAAGATATAGGAAGCTATAATCAGGGTGGTATTTTTTTTATATAATAGGGCGTTTTTGAGACAAAAAATCTTGCTGATCTGACCGTGGAGATCTTGTCCGGTTCCTTCCCCTCTAAAACGGAAATGTCTTTGTAATTTCGTCTTTACGCTGCACTTTTGCGATGTCTGGTAAGAGGTTGTTATCTCCTGCTTCTACAGTATTGACTTGAAGACTTTGATTTAAAAGCATGGTAGTCTTCATCCTTATCTTCTTTTTCCTCCTCTTTCCTAATATCATGGGTTTGTTCGATCCTACTAATTATGTGTGCTGGTTGTTTGGACCCAGGTAGATACTGTATATTAAAATCGTAATCACCCAAGAATAGCTTATATTTTGTGTATTTCCCAACTTTGTCAAGTTGTGTATTTATCGTCGCTATACACTTTGCGTCTACGTGTCGAATAAATTTTCTATTTAGTAAAAAGTAGCGAAATTTGCGTAATGTATATATGAGAGCGTACAACTCTTTGCCATATGCTAGCTTTCTCTTCAGTTGTCGGTTTTCGAGAGCAATAAGCAACTACCTTCTCCGTGTTTTTGGGTCATAGCAAGCGAGTACTCCACCTACCTGAGTTTGACTACTATCGCTATAGACGCGCATTTCCTAGCGAGTCGTCAAAATGAGTTAGTGATGGGGCGTTTAATATGTCTTCTTTCAATTGTTCAAAGAGAGCATCATGCTTCTCTGTCCATTTAAATTTAGATTTAGAAGTTACTAATTGCTGAAAAGGCTCAGTTTTTATTGTAAAGTCTTTGATTTGCGCTCTAAGATATGAGCATAGGCCAATAAAGCTTTTGAGAATCCGCTTAGTAGTCGGTTTCTTAAAAGTTCGTATTTTCTTGGTTATCTTAGGAGATTAATGGATTCCTCACTAATAAAGTGTCCTAATACGTTAAGCTCCTGGTAGTCAATGTGTTTTTTCTTGGGTGGTGCCCTAAAATCGTGTTTTCTAAGTTTTTGAAATAATAATTGTAAATCCTGCAAGTTTTGTGGAAAATAATATGCACTGGGGACAAGGTTGTAACGTACCCTTTTACGGTACCTCACATTATTGTTTTTATTTTTTTGTTTGTTTGAATGGTTCCCGTTTAGTAGAATCGTGCCATTCGTTCTAATACGTGTTCGATTTGATTTGTTTTTGAATGTTGGTTTTAACGTTTTTTTTGAAAGGTTAATGATAATATAATGCAAACCTCTAGATGGTGTGGTTATACTATATCTGAGCACTATGCTTAAAAGTACTGCTACGTTGAATCAAGATTAATTATGAATGTAATTACCCTGTAAAAATATATTAAATTCTATATCAAACTTTGGATTTTGGCTTAAAACTCATAATTCACTCGTATTATTATTTAGAACAGTCGTAGAAATCATGTTATTTAATAAAACTCATCCGTGCCATGCAACATTCACTTTTAGTATTGCGGAGCGTCAGTCTTTTGTTGCATGTAAAGTGGAGTAAATTTAAAGATGGCGAAAATGAAAAGTTAGGTGAAGGTGAGTTGTAGACAGTTGATTGGAGCAGGAAATAGGGAAATGGTAGGCAAAAGTAATCGAAGTATATAAATATTTCGTTCTTAGTTAAGGAATTATTAAAATCATTGAAAGTTTTATATTTGTTGCTAATTTGTTAAGTTTTAAAACAGGGTTGGCTGGTTTAAACCATGGTTTAAAGCAGCTGGTTTTTTCGAAAAAAACAACTGGTTTAAACCAAACAAAAGAAGAACGAAAAATGCTTTAATTCGTGTGAACTTCATGGTGACGTTTTCACATATGAAACCATTTGCATTACGTTTATGTACTTTTCACCTTTTAATCAACGGGTCCTGTGTTCAATTCTCGATCGAACCACAACCCATCTTTCAAGTGTAAACTAAGTAGCGATTCAAGGTGTCCCTTTAAGCGAAAGTCTTCTCCGTGATAACCTTGATTTTTCTTATGATGTTAAGCCTAAACATACGAAACGAAACCAAATTATATATTTCTACTTGCCTGAATACCTGTTGTTTTATAAAGAAGCCAAGGTTGCTTAAATATATTGATAGAAATGGGCAAAATTTATCAACTGCCTACGCAGCTTCCGACATCAGCTTGGATTTTACTTTGTTTTAATTTTATTGAATGATATCTACATACCAAATTTGTAATTTAATACCTCAGTTTTAGCGTAGTGATTATGGTACGTTGAGCTTAAAATTTTATATACAAATACATTTAAAGTAATAACAGGATTTTCCCAATGGCTAAGGCGGGAGTTTCCGTATTTATATATAATTGAATAATGTTTTTACTTGTGTAACTGTTTATCTTTTTGTCCTTCTGAAATGACACTTGACAATTATATTAACAACTAGGCCTATGTAAAGATCAGTACAACGTATTTTTATCAGGGATCCTTCGTGAGTGAGTTGGGAATCGCATTTGTGACCAATTAGTCCCGGTTTCGTGTCGAAATGGACAATTTTTCTTGGATGAAGCCGAGAAGCGGTTTGGATTCCGCTTTAAGCTTATGTGACCCCTTCCAGCATAACCTTGTTGCATAATAAAATCAAGGCGAAACAAACTAATTTCTGTCCATATCTAATATAAATACATAGAGTATATTATTTAAACAAAAAAAAAAGGGTTTAAACAAAAAAACTTTTGTTTTTTCAATAAAAACCATGGTTTTTGCCAACCCTGTTTTAAAATCTAACAGAGTAATTATAAGAAAATTTAGGTTTGTAATGTAAAATATCGTGTTGTAGCCAGGTGTGTAGTGGTCAGGTATTGAACGATGCATCACCTTCCATACTGATGTAAGAATAATGTGACGCAGTCAGACCCCTCCAGAAAATACGAAATTTATCTCCTGCGAAAAGCTGTATTAGGTGAAACAAGTTCAAAAATTTTATCTCGGCACAACCTGTAGTAATTTGGATTGAAATTGGAGGCTCTGACCAAAATTTAATTTAACCTTTTTCGTAAATAAAGTCACAATGAATAATAATCCATAACTTCGCCATGGAGAACCGAAGTGGATGGTAAAAATTGTCTGCGTTGTCCGGACCCGCTTTGAGACTGGCCCCTGCAGTTGGCTGGAGAGGTGGGAACCAGATGAGTTAGGATAGTCAAACAACTCATAATCAGGTAAAACCAGATTTACATTATTTCTGATCGAAGCATTCAGACTGAAGATAACATGATCTATGGTAGCATTCGTGTGGTGAACTTTAGAACGTTGGAAAATATTAACTGTTTACAAAATTTTTATCCGTACTTAACAATAGCATGATGAACATGTGCGAATAGTACTTTGTATTGCGTCGCACATCTCAGTCTCATCGTAATATTTCCGCTAACACTCGCAGAAAATTTTAATATGTAACTTCTAGCAAAATGTAATATGTAACAGCTAACAGCTCGATTATCGGTACAACTATAGAATAAGCCTCAGAAAAATGCTTCCAGTTTTCTTGAAAGGTTCGCTCAGGTTGAAACGTATCTCTCCCTCCTTACAAACAGGATAAAGAAGACGCACTATTTATTTAAAAACTAATCATAATATCAGAAAGAATAAATCCAGGCTGAATTAAGCCAATTTATTACGCTTACTTTCCTGCGATAAAATAAAAAAAAATTCATACCGATAGCTATTTAACCCAGAACGCAATTTATTTATAAAATAATTATAGGTTCTTTCTAGAATTGTATACCAGCTGTAAGATCTGCAAAGAAATTATTTATCTTACTTTCATAGTTTTGTGTTTGCAGATGTATATTAGTTCCGTAAGAAAGAAAAAAATGTATATATTCATTAATGCAAGAACACGCTCATTCAATAAATAATGTTAATTTGAACAAAATTACTTTTATTGTTCCAGGCAATATCAATGCTACAAATCAAAAATACAATGAGGACTGATAATAGCTTCAGCAGAACATAATTATGATTATATCGCCGACTTTAGTTCATATATGCCCATACTTTCATGATAATTCTGAGAATGTTCAAATTTAGAATGTATCACTCAATTGTATTTCAAAACGTAATAAATTTAGAGAAACTACAAAATTTTGCTTTCATTTATTTAACTAGATCATTCACATTGGAGTTTTGTTAGTTATAATATAATAAGGAGCCATCTACGGAACATTACTAAGACTGACTAAACACATTACATTTACATGTACGTCATAAAATTGATATGGGCTGATCCGATCCAATAACTTTATAATCATTATAATATGCGTCTCAAAACAATGAGTGAATCCCACCAAACCTAACCGCTAGCCAGGTATGCATGAAGTGTATTAGCGGTACTAGGGATGGCCAAAATTTTCCGGATTCCGGAAATTTTGTTTTCCGGAATCGGAAAATTTACTCTCCGGAATTCGGAAAAATTCCGGAATTCGGAAAAATTCCGGAATTCGGAAAAATTCTGGAATTCGGAAAAATTCCGGAATTCAGAAAAATTCCGGAATTCAGAAAAATTCCGGAATTCAGAAAAATTCCAGATTTCGGAAAAATTCCGGAATTCGGGAAAAATCCGGAATTCAGAAAAAAATCCGGAATTCGGAAAAATTCCGGATTTCGGAAAAATTCCGAAATTCAGAAAAAATCCGGAATTCGGAAAAATCCGGATTTCAGAAAAATTCCGGAATTCGGAAAAATTCCGGAATTCGGAAAAATTCCGGAATTCAGATAAATTCCGACATTCGGAAAAAAATCCGGAATTTAGAAAAAATTCGGAATTTTTCCGATTTTACTCTCCGGATTCCGGAAAGCAAAAATTCTGGAATTGGCCATCCCTAGCTAGTAGCTGTTAAAAGAGAAACACAATAATGAATATATATACTGTATTAGTTTCTTGTAGTTGGATATGTCTTTATCACTTACGTAGACAATTGCTACTGCAGTTATTTACTGCTTTATGAGAAGGTCTTATTTTCACACACAAAAAAGTCGCCGGTATGTCTCAAACATTATCGCGTTCCCACCTGCAGCTGCTCCAAAGCACTGCAAACTACTTTTTAATCAGGCGAAAGGCAGTGAAGGAAAAGAAATCTCAACAAATATTCTAATAACATTCGCTTATTGTCAACATACCTACAGTGAGCGCAGAAAGTGCTCGTACACCATGCATACTTTATATTGAAAACAGCTAGCATGAGAACGGGAGGTGGAAAATATATATATAACCAGAATTAAGACTACACATTCATACATTTTATTTCTATATACAAGAGAAAGGCCAAACAAAGACAATCACTGTTTTGCTCAGAAGAAAAGAGAGAATTCCTTTTTTGTAAACGCAAAAAGTCACCGTACACTTATGATTGAATTAATGCTTATAAAGTATATTACGTTATTTAATATTTTGTGGGATTACCCTGTGCGTTAATGATTGTCTGTAGTCTTCGTGGCATTGATTTCACCTGTAGTAGTTCGTAGTTCTGTAGCTTCGGGACTATAGAAGTCACTGGAGAGCTTTTGTGAACGCGGCATTGAACCTCCGGGTTCTATAGGCCATAGAGTTAGTTAGTTAGTTAGTAGCTTCGGGACTGATTATGTCCCATTCTTCTTGAATAGCTTTTCTCAGGCCTTCTTTAGTAGAGAAGCTGTGCCTTCTGATTCTTGTCACCAGAACAGACCATAGATGTTCTATGGGGTTCATGTCTGGGGATTGGGGAGGTGTGCGAAGCTGTTTCAAGGTATTATAGAGTAGCCACAATCGAGTATTTTCCACTGTATGTTTTTAGTTGTTGCCTTGCTGAACAATAAATTGTTTTCTGCGCACTAGTATGGAGATTTTCCTTTAATATGTTAATATACACTTTGTGGATCATCACTCCATCGATAAAGTGGAGACGACCCACTCCTGAGGCACTCATACAACCCCAGACGAGCACGGACCCTCCTCCGTGTCTTACTTTAGGGACGAGATTTTGAGGATTCATCTCTGTATTCACCTTGCGTCATACCATACGCCTCCCATTGGATTCGATAAGATTAAATTTACTTTCGTCCGAAAATATGACCCTATTCCAGAAAGAAGCCTGATTCCTTATCTTTATACTCTTTTTCAAACTTTAGTCTCTTTATACGATTTGTCTTGTTCACCCATAACATTTTCCTGGCTATCCGACCATGATACCCTGCAAATATTCCGCACTGTACTGGCTGATACTTTAACACCGCGTGTTTCCAGATCCGTTGCCAATTGCACAGCACTACTTTTCGGAACCTTTTTTCTTTCCCTAATAATGTAACGTTTATCTTGTTCACTCAACACTCTTGGTCTTCCAGTTTTTTTTTTTTTTTTTTTTTCGCACAGTGATAGAAACATTATACATCGCAATTATTGTTTGTACTGTTGAATGAGGTCTGTCTGCAAGGTTTCCTATCTTTCTCAAAGATTTACCCTTCTTATGCAATTTAATAATTACTTTTCTTGTCTCCTCATTTGTTTCTGTTCGGTTGCTTCCCATTTTTACAGCCCACCGTGCAGTTTCTTCACTCCACAACTAAACTCATTCTGTTATTCGTCATGCTATAAACAGAGGTGTATAATCAGGTGAATACTAGTGAACCCCAGTTGTGGTATCTTTGTTTCGTATTCGTACGTCAGGTGTACGATCTCTTTTTGCGTCTACTCTATACACTTTCTACGGAATTTATTTACTTTCTGACCATTAAACTTGTCTTCGTGGTTCTTTATTGATATATTCATAAAGCTTAGTTTTCATTATTCATATTGTGTGTGTTATTACACTTCTTAAATTTTCTGTTTCTTTTTCGCAGGCATTCTCGTTTCAATAGCATAGGTGTACGAACACTTTCTGCGCTCACTGTATGTACAGTAAATACAAATTTATAATTTTTGACTTTACGAAGTATACAATGTAATTGTTCAATAATTAACATAAGCAGGCATTCATTAATTTATATTAATATAATAATATCGAGAATTTTGCGTCTGGGAAATTTGCGCCCTACCTCAAGAACAAGGAAAATTGCGCCTGCAATGTACCTCCACCGGGAAGTTTGAGCCCTGCGAAATAAAAGAACCTATTCGAGCTTACGCATTTGCTCGGAAGGGCTGACATTACAGCATAAACAATCCTCCCCCACAACCATGCCATTTGTGATTTATTTTCATTGTGGCTATATAAGGGGAGAATAAACTTCAATATAAGCCAAAAGAACACAACGGATCAACGCAATCACTGCTTCTTCCAGAGATGATTTTGGGGGAACACTGGCCTCCCCAGAGCTCTCAAAGTGCCCCCTCGGAGGAGACCAAAATAATATGTCTATAATATAATAATAAATAGAATAGTACCAGCAGTGACCCCCTCCGGAATACTAAGTGTGCCCCCCGGAACATTTTTTCTGAAAGAACGACTGAACGCAATTGTGTGTTTAAAGTGTAATTCCAGCAAGTAAACACACTGTACATAGTTTTCTTGATAATATTACTGAACTGATTTTACATTCACTTTACATTTTCTTTTCTATATTTTGTGTCCTAAAAAGCCAAACAACTCGCAAGGATTGTGAACACAGATATCTGGGTAGAGCCAAACAGCCTTTTGTAGATTAAATTATACTCTTTGATTATATTAATAAATAATTATATATCAGTAATTTATACTTTTATTGTAAATTTTGTAGTATAATGAAAAATTATATTTGTATGGATTGCCCTTTAGTGAACTAAAATTGTATTTTTTTTCATTTGTTCGGAATATTATAACGAATGGAGTAACTCACTGAGACGATGAGAGGCAAGCCTAGTTCAAGTGTGAGTGGAAGTTACTTTACACAATACAAAAATAAGTTGAATTGTAGGGCAATAACATCCCAATGCAAATATATAGCCGGCGCTTTTTCCCCTCTTTTTGCGGTAGGGCGCAAACATCCCAGTGCAAATATATTGCGAGCGCAGTTTTTCCTATTTTTGTGGTAGGGCGCAAATTTCCTGGGCGCAAAATTCTCGCATTCAAGGGAAATATAATGTCCGTGAAGTTGACAAGCCACTTATGTCAGACTCCAATTTCGACTTTAAACGTCGCTAGTGCTATGTTAGTGTTCGATAGTGACGCAAATCGTTAGCACTCCACAGATAACGTGTGCTTTTTAAATAATGGATATGTCTTCTAACTGCATGCCAACACGCCCACTTCTAAGAATCATCTCAAAAATGAGGTTAACCGTTAGAGCAAGTAAGTGCTCATTAGTACCATTAACATTAACGTTAATGCCTCCATTGTACGGCCCTTTGAGTAATAATTACACCACGTATAGTCTCAATGGGTCCCTATGTTCTCGCGAACATTCTGACGTGCCCAAGTTAGTTAGTTTTTTTTTTGGAACTATTGTTTATTGTTTATTGCTAGTCTGCAGAGTAGTCCTTACATTAATATGCCATTCTCCTTGATAATCATTGCGTATTTACAAGCAGTTTGTTATTACTGTTAGAAGATGTCAAAAAACAACAGATAAAATCTACTACTTAACGGTTCATATTTTTCTTTTACAGTACACAAACGATTAATAATAATAATAATAATAATAATAATAAGACTATTCCAGCATAAAAGTTATCAATTGCATCACACTGGCAACAAGCGACGCATATTTTAACTTCATAAAAATTCGTTTCTCACGATTTTCTGGAAAACTACGTATGATATCTTCATTCTGTCAAGTTGTTTATCTCAGTGTGATATATGTATTACCTCTGGACAATATCACAGTAAAACAAAAATTAAATATTAGGAGTGCATCGCACTTTTGGACTACATCTCATTAACCATGGGAAGATTGAGTAGTGTATACTTTAGGATGTAAGTTTCAGCTTAACTTGCATCATGCATTCTTAGGATTACAAAAAGGAAATTTGTTCGTTTGCATTTGAACAAAATTCTTAGGATTACAAAAAGAAAAAATATTTTTTCCGAATTCCGGATTTTTTCCGAATTCCGGAATTTTTCTAAAATCCTTAATTTTTCTGAATTCCGGAATTTTTCCGAAATCCGGAATTTTTCCGAAATCCGGAATTTTTCCGAATTCCGGAATTTTTCCGAAATCCGGAATTTTTCCGAATTCCGGAATTTTTCTGAATTCCGGAATTTTTCCGAAATCTGGAATTTTTCCGAAATCCGGAATTTTTCTGAATTCCGGATTTTTTCCGAAATCCGGAATTTTTCTGAATTCCGGAATTTTTCCGAAATCCGGATTTTTTCTGAATTCCGGAATTTTTCCGAATTCCGGAATTTTCCGATTTTACTTTCCGGATTCCGGAAAGTAAAAATTCCGGAATTGGCCATCCCTAAGCGGTACGCATTGCTACAAACTGCTTGCCATATCTTCAAAGCAGGAGCACATACTAATCCAGCCATACACTAGAATACACTACAACTACTTCGTGATGATGATTTATGAGCTATCTACAAATGACGTGCAACTACAAAAAAAATCCAAGAGAAAATATTTGACATCGAGAGAACGCATTTGCAAATGTTTATCACAACTTGCATTTCGCAGTAACAATTACCAGGGAAGCAAAGAAAGTTCGTGCGCTTTTGAACCACTCCCGCTTCCATGTTGCTGCTGCGGCGACATCTTTCCCCGTAGCATGAAAGTTTTGACTGTTTGGGAGAGATTATTCATTGACGCATCAGCCACGGTGAATATAACAACGCATTTGTCAGTGTAGTGTGTAAAAATCGCTCGTGATCATGTCAGTGTCAAATGAAGTTTTTAGAGCTTGTTTGCTTTACGCGTTTAAATTGGGGACAAATGGTGCAGAAGCAGCTAGAAAAATATGTGTTGCGCTCGGAGAGGGTGTAATAAGTAAATGTACAGCACAAAAATGGTTCCAGACCTTTTCAACTGGTGACGAGACCTTTCAAGATAAGCCTCGCTCTGGGAGGCCTAAATCAGTGGATATGGACCACCTGAAGGCCTCTATTGAAGATTATTCCAGTCCAACATGCGAGGAACTTGCTCACCAATTCGAGGTAAGCAGGAAAATTATTCGGGTAAGTCTGCATCAGTTGGGGAAGACCTGAAAACTGGGTCAGTGGGTCTATCACGAGCTGACCGCTACGAGCCAAGTTCTAAGACTGAATATCTTTCATTTTTGTTGACGAGACACAAAATCTGTCCAATTTTGAACCGTATAATAACTTGTGACGAGAAGTGGGTCATGTATGACAATAAAAAACGGTCATACCATTGGCTATCACCGAATGATCCGAAGCCTTTGACTGCAAAACCGAACATCCATCAACACAAGGTTTTGCTCTGTGTTTGGTGGACTACAAACGGTATCGTGCACTACGAATTCTTGGAACGTGGTAAGACAATTACCAAAGATGTGTACTCATCACAACTGAGAACGGTAGCCACCAAACTGACCCAGAAACAGCCAGCACTAGTAATCAAAAGAGGTGTGCTCTATAACCAGGACAACGCGCGCCCTCACACTGCAAAACAGGCGCTGGAAGTAATCTCAGAACTTGGTTGGGAGCTTGTATCTCATCCTCCCTACTCCCCAGATGTCGCCCCTTCGGATTGCCATTTATTCTTGGCCATAGACAATTTTATGCGTGGCAGGCAGTTCAAGACTGAACAAGACGTCAAAAATGCAGTTGCTGAGCTTTCCGTGTCTCGGGAACAAATATTCTACAAAACTGGTATTTACAAGCTTGTTGAGCGCTGGGAGAATGTTGTAGAAGCAAATGGAGGCTATTTTGCCGAATAAACAAACCGTTAAAACCCTGTAATTGACAGTTTTCTTCCATAGTATAAAAGCGCACGAACTTTCTTGCTTCCCTGGTATTTATTCAGATCAGCACCATTAATTGACCTAATCTAAATAATGAGTCAGTCTTAATATATGAAGAGCAGCAAACCAAAAACTGACTCCCCTTTAAATAAACACGTAAGGCCACTATTGATCTAGATATTTACGTGATGAAAGCTGTTTCCGAGATGTACCGGTAATATCATTCACAGTGATCATAGCTAATGATAATACGGACAACGAAACAAATTTTGATTGAGGTTGACAGACTACTATTATAATTCAAGTATTATTAAATTTCATTCTAGTGGAGAGATGTATAGGAAATGCGTAAGATGCGTGACGCAACATTGATTTAACTATACATCGTAATGTAAAACCCTTGCATATTTAATTTAACTGGTTTTTATCATAACAGTTAATGCTCATAATAGTGTGTTGCTATGGTGATGTTATGGTTGTAGCCCACGAGGCGCCATCTTAGGTTGGCAGCTTCAATCTTGGACGAATAAAGATATTAAATTATATTACCTGAATCGCAGCAAATTCTTTTAAAAACAGACACTAGATTCCGACTGCAAAGAATTTCTACTTCTGAAGTTCACAGATTCAGCTGTTGAATTCCCTCGCACTCCAATTCTAGTTCCTGCATGATTTTCATGGCAGACCATACACGAAATGTTATTGGTAGCAACCTAACGGTATTTTACTAAATTTTTTATGGATTCCTCCCGTTTTACACTAAATCATATCAGGTTAAGGTTTGATCTAAAAGCTTTTCGATAAGGTTACAGTCCGAAATCACTAATCTTCTACGTTTATTTTCAAATTACTGGAGGATCCGCCACCAGTAGTCCGATGTTTTGTAACTTTTTACTTCTACTACTAACATAACTAGTTGCACACGATACTCGTTTACGATAATTATTTCGAAACACCTATAAATTATTTGTTATTGCGCACATATACATCTTAGTATTATTGTTTTGTTTTAAATAATTACTTTTCTAATAAAGATTTAAACTTAAGAAGACTTCTGAAATAATTTCCTATCACTCAACTATTTAGGCCAAGTAAATATAAGCAAAGCTGAATCTCATGCAATCACAAACCTTCGAAGTTTTGACATGGTACGTAAGTAAGTTTAAGAATTAATCGTTTAAATGTATACTGTTCCTAGATTGATAAGTTACATTATTCTAATATTTAACATTAATATAATTGGCTATGATCCGTAATTTCAAGGTAATAGTGTTATATGGGAAGTTACAAAAGTGGCAAAATTAGCATGTTTCACCCAAACAATAATAATCTATCAGTTACCTATAAAACAAACATAGTTACAGGGAAAATTAATGAAAAATCAACCTAAGTATAGTATATTAACCATATCAAAAGTGACAGTTTAACTACATGGGTGCCACCAAACAATAGCACCAACAACGAAATAATCCATGTATTATAATGACACTGCACAGATTAACTATACGAGTGCCGCCAAGTAATAAAATGAACAAAAGTGTAAGCTTAACTATACAAGGGCCACCAGACAATAAAACAGGTAATTAAATAATCAATGTACAGTTACCACAGGTAACTAAATAATCAATGTACAGTTACCGGTGAACCGGTACGTTACATTTTTCCCTAATGGCCCAAAAATGTTATTTTTTATTTGAAATCCTTAAGCAATTCTTCTCGTTTCTCTATCGAGCAATTAAAAAGTTTTGTTACATAAATTTTGTGCTGGTACTTCTCTCCGCTTTAGATCCTTTAACTAAACAGAATTATTGTGTAATTTTGTTACCACATAAGGCCCAGTATAAACAGCCATATACTTATGTGTAATCTTCTTAAAAGCATCAGAAAGAAAATGTGTTCGGACCATTATCAAATTTCCTTCCTTAATCTCTACCAGATGATTCGAACTCTTTTGTAAATTTCTTTTTCTTTTTGAGAATAGTCGAGGTTCCACTTGGATATAACGGCTCGAATTCTCCACACTCTGCAATTCTGGGGGCCAAGGAAATTGTTCTCGAAACCTATCAGCTGTTGAGAAAGAAATAAATAATTCCGCAGGCGTACATTTAATAGTGCTAGTGTATGAATAATAAAGTAAGTCCTGCGCAGGTTTTAACACGGTTTTCCATTTCGTATAGTTATTTTTACACATCAATCTTATTGGTTCAACTCACGATTAGAACGTTCTACGATCCCGTTCGGCCTCGCGTTGTATGGAGAGATTAGAATATGGTGGATTCGACGCTCATTACAAAAGGTTTTTACTTGCGAAACAAACTGTGGACCTTGATCAGCTACAATTTGAGTTGGATACGGACACTAGAAATATTCCTTTTCTAATGTTCTGATTTCCGCAGTGGTTGCCGTTTTCAAAGGTAAGTAGCAAATAAAGCGAGTGTATACATCAATAATAGATAAAATAATAATAGCCATAGCTACAAGGGAGCTTTCCTACGAGGTCAATACATAATTTTTGATGGGGCTTCTCTGGAGTGATATGAAGGTCTTCACAAGCAACAATTCGATTCGAGAATTTGGTTTGAGCACACATTTCGCAATTGTTTATATATTTTCTAAATGTTCTTTCTGATATTTCCAAAAAATAACTCTCGAGCTAATTTAACGCATTTATTTACACCAAAATGTCCGGTCTCATGAATACGTCTAATTACTTGTTCAGCTAACTTCGCAGGAATTACTAGCAGCCAACGCTGTAGTTTAGAATTTCGAATATGTATTAAATCATTCACTATTCGAACCTGATTATTTATAGCTTCAGTATCTAACTTCGTTATCAATTCTCAACAATACTCATCTACGGTTTGCAAGGATTCTAGTTCATCGACCTCAAACCATGTGTTAGTATCGTAATGTATGAAATTTGCATGATATTCTTCCGATTCGGTATGCAGTTCAGGAGTATTTCTATTCAAGATATCCGCTATTTTATTGTCAATCCCTTTAATATGCTCGAATCGGAGGTCGAAATGTTGTAATTTTAACAAACTCTTAGTAGTTCTGGGTATGAGATTTTGCAGAGGAAATGCATAAGTCACTGCCTTATTGTCGCAATGTACCGTGACTTGTCTACCTATTATGTAGTACGCAAAATGTTCACATAGAAATAGGACTGCTAATAATTCTAATTGAAACAGAATATGATACTTCATATAATTTTAGTTTACGACTAGCATATTCGATAACAAAAAGCTCTCCATTTTCATCATATTGACCAAGATAACCTGCTAAATTTTCCAAAGACGCGTCCGAGAATAAATGAAAAGACAGTGGAATGAGGTTGACTGAGGGCTGGAGGTTCACTCAACAACCTTCTCAATTGTTCGAGTCGTTCTAACAATTCCTCGGTTAAACAATATTTTCGATCCTTGTTTAAAAGTTCGAAGAAAGGTGCAGTTAATGCAGCGAATTGAGGAATAAATTTTCTTCTCCAAGAAAGAATTCCTAAGAAAGATCGCAATTTCTTCTTGGTTCTCGGGATTGGAAAATACTTAATAGCTTCGTTCTGCTTCGGATTCGGTTTTAATTCCGTTCCACTCACAACACGTCCTAAAAATAAAATTTCAGTCTGTACAAACTGACATTTTTTAAAATTTAGAGCAAAATTCCCAAAAGTAAAAATTTTGAATAATTCTTCTAAATGACGAAAATGTTCAACTAAATTTGGACTATAACATAACAAATCGTCGAGATACACAACTACGAAATGTCGAGTGTTTAATCCGAAGTATGCATTCATAATATTTTGGAAAATACTAGGGCTCGACTTGAGTCCCATCGGTAATACACACAGTACATATTGACGACCAAGGTATATGAAACTTGTATACTGAAACGAGTCCGGATGTAGTTTCTCCGTAATATCCCATAGTAGCGTCCATGGAACTAAAAATTTTGGCACCTGAAATTCGTGACAGTATCTCGCTAATAGGTTCTACTTGGATTTTAAGGCTAATTACCTTTTCGTTCAGTAAGCGAAGATCGTTCACCGGTCTAACGCCTCCTGATGTTTTTCTGACACAATGGATAGGGTTTCTGTAGCTACTGCGGTGTTCTTTCGCTATTCCTAACTTAATCCATTTATTTAACGCTTTCTCGAACTCTTGTTGCATGGCCTAGGGAATGGGATAAATTTTTCCCACCACAGGTTCCTGATTAACGAGCTCAATTTTATAAGGGGCACAACGAATAGGTTTCGGATATTCACAAAATAGATGTTTGTATTTAATTAGTAAAGTCTGTAATTGTAATTTAGTATCCATATCCAAAGATTCCCGTTTATTAATATATTCTATAATTTCAAATTCCGAAATTTCACCGTAATCTATACTCTGTTCATCAGAAGAGGAAAAGACATCACATCGATTGCCAACCAATTGAGGACTATCTACCTGAACTAGTAATATTTTCGGATACGAGATATCTAGTCAACTTCTTGATTATTGTTTTTCAAAATTAATTTTCTATTAGAGCTATCTAAAACTACGTGAAATTTTGCGAAAAACGGTGATCCTAACAATAACCTTGCTTTCATATCTTACAACGAACACAGGCACATCGAAAAGATTATCCTGAATATTCAAGGTCAACTCGAGTAATCCCTTTACTGGGAAACTATCTTTTCCAGCAAATGTGTTTAAGTGAACACAGGGCACAGGTTTAAGTTTGGCATTCCGGAAAGAATGTTGTAATTGTAACCAAAGATTGTAATTTAAGAAATTTAACTCAGCTCCTGTGTCCAGGATACACTTTATTTGCAGTTCCCCCACTCTACAGCTTACCGAAGGTTATGGAAATATTTCAAATTCTCGCTGCTTTACGTCCTCTTCCTTTAAAACAAAATAAATTAGCAATTTTAAAGGTGATTCGATAGCTTTCCGAACATCAAAGCTTTTGTTTGTAAATTCAAATTCATAATTTTCACCTAAATTTTGTTTTGAAGAGAGAAGTTGGCTAGAGCAGTCATCGTCTCCCCTTAAGGACGACTGCTCAACAGGTTTTCCGAAGACAGAGAAGAATTACCCGTAAACGCAGTAGTGCGGTTATTATTTGACTCTACAGTGACTGAAGGATAGGGTGGATTCAACGTGGATGTAACCAAAGTTACAACTGGCATATTTGGGGAGAAATGAGAGCTAACTACTGGTACCGGAGGATATTGCCCAAATGCTGGTTTCAGATTATACATCCCAGGCACCAGGTAAGGAATTGGTCCATTCCCATACATCATAGGGGTGTTGAGCTTCTATCATAGGTCTGATTCTATTCTCTTCATTCATCCCCCAATTAGATTTTTGATTCCTACTTCTCCAATTTTTACGTTGTCTTCCGTTAAAATTTCTGAAATTTTGATTATTTAACATATTCTCCTTCCCAGAACTCTCTTTTTTTTTATAGGTTCCGTTTGGATGGTATTATCAGTCCGGGTTGGTTTAGGTTGGTCTATAAAACTTTTTCGTATTTGTGGTTTCCTATTCTGAAACTTCACGCCACTGAAATTTTCCTTATTACTATTAGGGTTGCATTCTAGTTCAGCTATTCTAAGTATTAAGTCCTGGACAGTGCTAACAGATCCTCATTTGAGGATTTTTGATTCTTCACTAGGGAAGACAATCTAAAATTAAGTTTTACAACTCTTGGTCAGACGGCGATGTAGCTATAGAATTGTATGTTTCGACAATATACCGGACAAAATCTAATAAAGAGGCATATTTGTTTTTGTCATATCTTAACGAAGAGAGCCGACGCTTTTGTGCCCTCTCCATGCGTTCCGATAGGTATTGCAGTTTGAACAAGTTTACAAAATCTTGGAAAGTTTTAATCCTACCTACCACACTTCTGTACAGATCTTCGCAAACTTTTCTAAACAACGGGCAATTATATACATATACGATCTTGATCCGTTAATATATACATATTCATAGTATGTATTAAATCATCGAGAAAAATCTGTGCAATACCTTGAGTCATTTGCCCATCGAATCGTGAGAAATGGTGTAATTCACGCAAATAAGATCCTGCGCACATTTTATGTTAACGACTGTTTTGCCAATTCATATCTTCTTTACTCTGACCCGAAATTTCTATACCTACTCTATCATCTACCGTTCCAACCTTTCGACAATGATGGAGACCTTTTTCCCGACATCAAGTTCTCTTTTTAACATTGTCAGTTCTCATACGCGTACGTTTAATCTGAGGGGTGTTCTTTCCTTCATCCGTATCTGACGAAGAAAGACTCAACTGCACATATTCTCTTTCGCGGCTTGTTCGAGTTTCATCTAATTCAAATGCTCGATTTTCATTACTCTCATTTTATATATTACATTCAATTCCGTTTGTTTCTGACACTATATCGTTACTTGCCTGATTAATTTGTCTATTTCCTACCTGTTCGAACTGTTCGCGAGACAAATTTTTGTAGTCAACTTTCTCCTCATCCATTTGCTTTATCAATAGTTGTTTTAGATTTTCTGTATTCTGTTTGCATTGTTCCCTTCCATGTCTATACGCGTCAATCACTTCCCTTTCCAACACTTTTATTCTGTTTACCGTTTTTTCGTTCAACTCACGATATTTACGGTTCTCTTCAGTTCGCTGCTCCTTTACACCCTTTAATTCAGTTTCTGTGTTTATACTAATTTTACTAATTTCTACTTCCAATTCTGATATTTCTTTCTTAACAGCATTCAATTTACCATCCATGTTTTCACTTGATTGCTGCAGGTCAATGTTCAAAGTATCTAAATCTAACCTAACCTTACCCAAATTTTCACCAATATCACTTATTTCTGTGGAAAATTTATCCTGGACATTTTCTATACTCTCCGAAATTTAGCTTTTGTCTCATTAATCTCTAATTTAAGTTGACACTTCATTATTCAATTCAACTTTCATAGAGGAAAATGATTCTTTTAGAAACACAATATCATTACTCATCCTGGACATACCAGATTTTAGATCACCTATGCTTATCGACATGTTGTTACCAATTTCAGAGCTTAATGAAGACATTTTATTATCTATTTCAGAGCTTAATGAAGACATTTTATTATCTATTTCAGAGCTTAATGAAGACATTTTATTATCTATTTTTGTTTCTAGTCCTGTGATGAAAGATTTTACAGTTTCCAGAAGAGGTCCCCCATCTATCTCAATTCTCGGCACCGATTGTACAGGCTTTGGGTTTTTATTACCAATAGCGTTTTGATCCACACCTGAACTAACCACATCACCAGCACATTCATTATTACTTAAGTTTTATTCTCGTAGAATCTGACATTCAGCGCAGTACCAATCCTTCTCATTTTGTTTTATAATTTCCAACTCACTAGAGGTTAATCCAATACAACTGACATGAAAACATTTCTGACATCGTTCACAACTAATGAATACTCTGTCTTCTGAGTTATCTCTATCACCACAATACCCACATTTTCTAGTTCATGTTGACTGATTTCCACTTCACTCATCTTTACATATTATTTGAGTCATGCATCTCCAACATCTCCCATAGAAAATCTCCATAAGTTCTAACTACAAGATCTTACACCAGTAATACATATTCTAGTTATAAAAACTCTTATTTATCCTGAAGCTGAAAGGTTGCCACTTTGAAACGTACCTCTTTCTCCTTACAAACAGGAGAAAGAAGACGCACTATTTATTTAAAAACTAATCATAATATCAGAAAGAATAAATCCAGGCTGAATTAAGCCAATTTATCTGCTGTAAGCCAAGCTGTAAGATCTGCAAAGAAATTATTTATCTCATTTTCATAGTTGATGGCCGAGTCTTGAAATCATTGTCGAGACGTTGATGGCTCTGTTTGATTGTCTCTTACGAGCCAACTGCTTTCTTTCCTGGGTATCTAATATGTACGAAGGGACCCTAATTGGCATAGATCTACTTTGGCAAGGATCTACTAGTTCTGGAAGAAGACAGTTTTCTTTGAGTAGTCTCATATTAGTTCGTTATACTTTCTTCATTGCTGGTCAGTATGAAATAGGTGGAAATAAGTACTGTATGTGATTTATGAACCAAAGTAAATGTAACTCACTCTCTCATATATATACAGTATATATATAAAATTATTATTATTATTATTGTGTTGCTGTTGTTTCAAAGTTCGATCCGCAATCTAGATTTTTAAAGAATGTTTTGGGAAGGGTATTTACGACTTCCTGAAGATAATTTCAAATGTAATAACACGAGTAGAAGTGAAAAGTACACATTATTATTGATAGCATTTTGTCATTAATATGAATTAAGGCATCTATTAAGTTCAAAGGTTTCTTTAAACCGCCACAACTTTGATTCTTAGCGAGGAACAGCTTTAGCTGAGGTTATTACATAGGGCTACCAACTTTATATGACTGTTACATTCAAACTATGTTTTTCTTTATTTCTGTCCAATTACAATGGAGTCAAAATTTTTATTTACTTCCTTTAGGGTTCGAGGAATAGCCGGTTAAAATTACTGATGCGACCGAAATACCACTCCACTGACCAAATTACCCCGGTGAGAAAACTGCGGAAAGTCGAAAAACATTACAATTTTTTAATGTCTTTGTTTCTGAACTGATGAATAGGCCAATGTCAACCAGAAATGAATTATTTAAGACAATTTCTATTTTTGATCATCGATTTTATAACCGGGTCTCTGATTTTGATGACCTAAAATTATCAAAAATGACATTAAAATCACAAAAACACATTAGAGAACCCTTAGAAATGTGTTACAGAAAATATATATTCATGCTTTCTGTGGATGAATGTCTTTCTGAACGTGATGAAATAGACTGTAATACTAGGGTTAATTGTTCCAATATAAAGAAGTAAGCCTTGATGGAGAGCATTTTGCACCTGTAATTATATGTAATAAACGTAGTGTGTCTGATTTTTTTTTTTTTTTAATCAAATGCTGTTAGGGAAATTCAGTCTTTAGGGGAATAATTTTTTTTAGGGGGGGGATTTTTCCTACCTGAACGAAAAACTTTAGGGGACTATGTAACTCTTGGGGAATATTTACTTCACATCAATGTTGTGTTTATTTTCTCTAAAAGGATAATAATAATAATCTAGTCTTCCCTTTTTCATTCCTGATATTTTTTCAATCCTGTCGGTAATCTTCTTTTCTTCCTTTTTGTTGACAATCTCAAATTATTTTACAATTTGTGTTTTCTACTGTATGTTTGGGTTGTTTGTCTTCTTTTCATGGCATTCTATCCCGAAACAAAACAAGATCAGCTCTCTTCACTAAGCTCTCCAACCACAGCCTTTACACAAATTCGGAAACAGACTGAACGATATGAATGACAAAAACTTGTTCTTTGCTGATAGCGGGGGCGGGACTGAAGAACCAGGGACAGATGAAGCGCTGAGGTTGTCCGGTCACGGAAGATGAACGCAAGCCTGGTTTTTCCGGCTGCATTTTTTAAACAGTCATCTAATGGAAAAATGCTAAACTTTTTTGACATTAATTATTACAATAATGTGCACTCTTTAATTTAATTAGCATTTTCTCTGTAGATAATAAGAAATAAGATAATTATAGGTCGAATAAAGACGAATCAAAGATTATGAAGGTATGTACCTCGATTGCTAATTATCATTACTTTCTCTAAAAAGCGGAATGGAGTTTGGTGGTAAATCTTGATTTCCTTATGGGAAATTTAAAAAATGATGTTACTAATTTTGTGCAAATTACACACATATACTTTATGAACTTCACGAATTTGAATAATATGGTTAAATGTATAAACCTAATTTACGATTTTCTCCAAATGAGCAGTGTAGGACATGATCTCACGCAAAATTTTAAAAATCCCGTGTTAAATTTGTCCCATTTTTCACAGCATCCTCGCAAGGCTCCAGTCCCCTCTTAAGTAAAACATACAAGAACAATGCTGGGTTAGTACAATTTAAACAGTATGTTCCACAAAAAGTTTGGATGATGCATCATCCATCTGACAGGGTGGCCACTCACCTGGAAAACCTGGAAAACCGGGAAAAGTCAGGGAAATTTTTAATTCTGGAAAAGTCAGGGAATTTTGATGAAAAACCGGGAATTTTTTCTCGGGGGAAAATTTACGTTCTGCTGTATTCCTAGCCATTTAGGCGGTTTATTCAAATACAAAATAACTTTGGTCACTGGGGGCTTCGTCCCCAGATCTCTCCTTCATTCCAGGTTTCGTTTATCTAGCTCTGCTGGTTTGGGCTGTGCATACTTTCTTCATGTTCTTTTGTCATTTAGTGCTGCCCATGAATTGGCTGGAGCGAAATCGGGACCATTTTGTAATTAACACACTTGTTTTGTTCGATGGCTGCTCGATTTTCAGAATTCGCTCGGGCCTGCGCCCCTGCATCCCGTTTTGGTAGTCACGTGATTAATATAAAGGCTGAACGGTAGTTGAGTTCTGCCGGAAGAGTTCCGAATTTGTTTCAAATTCCACAAAATGTGTGGAATTTTGGTTAATGCGTGTATTTCTATGTGGAATCAAAAACTGTGGATTCCACATGCATTTGTACTCAGTGGCGGCAGTACTTTCTGCGACACACGATTAATTGGCTATGCTTTTTACAGATATTTGACTTTTTGACCACCAATTTGAGGTAATGGCATTCCCCTCCCCCTAGTTTTTACACCCAATTCCGCTACTGCATGTACTACTGTTCTAAAAAAAAAAAAAAAAAAATCAGCTACAAACAAAATTTTCTGATTTCTTAAAAGCACATTTTATTAGAGCCTATTTACTTCAGTTCCGTTGTTTTGTTACACAATATTTCCTATCTATGTCGACCTGTTCCTCGGTTGCATAACCACCGCACGCCATTGCTGGCACGACAAAACCTTTGGGACCCGGGCCTACCTCAAGTTGGTAATGCTAGCTTTCTAGACCGAAGTCCGCTACTTCTTAATACAGGTAGCTCCATAATTGTCCTCTGCATACTCTCTGGGGAAACGGGCTATTATTAGCAACATGGAAGGCAAACAACACACTGCAGCTGTGAAGAACTCTCTAGTAACTCGGCCGATAATAACTTTTTGTCAGCAAAAGAATGCAGTGGAATGTAGTGGTCAGAGTCCAGGTCCTTCTTGTCCCGCTGAAGAACTGGTTGTAAGTAATGAGATGCTGGTGGCTTCCGAAGAATCTATTAAAAATAAACATGCTAATGTTATGGAGTCGTTTCTAGTGTCTGAGTCGGTAACTAAAGCTGAAGTTCTGTGGTGTTTGCAGGCAGTAATGGAACACTTGTCATTCCGATCTGCTTCCCGACTGGCAACAAATTTCAAGCTCATGTTCCCTGATAGCGAAATTTGTAGTAAGATGCAATTACAACGTACCAAGTTAGCTTATACTATCGTTCATGGTCTTGGACGACTTTTTAAAGGTGATCTTCACAAAGAAATAGAAGCTTGCAAGCATTATGTTATTGGGTTTGATGAAAGCCTTAACAAAGTCTCGCAAAAGCAGCAAATAGACCTTACGATTCGGTTTTGGGACAATGAAAGAAACCAAGTGTCAGCAAGATATTTAAATTCAGTGTTCCTCGGACATTCAACGTCAGCAGACATTCAAGTTAGTTTCAAGAATGGTATCTTAGGTTTGGACCTCAAGAAAATTGTTCAAGTTTCGATGGATGGCCCACATGTTAACTTCAAATTTTTAAGTGACCTGCAGAAAGATCTTGCAAGTTCACCTTCAGATCCAATTCTTCTTGATATTGGAAGTTGTTGGCTGCATACTATGAATTGTGCTTTTAAAGCTGCAATGCAAGCAGCAGGTTGGAAATTAGAAGAATTCCTAAGGGCGTCTTATAATTTATTCAAAGACGTTCCAGCTCGTCGTGCATATTACATAAGATGCACAGGGTCGTCTGTGTTTCCGAAAAAAAATTGCAGCATTAGATGGACAGAAAATTCAGACGTTGCTTCCCGGGCGATGGAAATATTACCGAACGTAAAGAAATACGTACAGTGGGCTGTTGATGAGAAGAAAGTACCACAGTGCTAAAGCTTTGATACTGTAAGACATTTCACAAATGATAACCTGCTTGGTGCAAAACTTGGCTTTTTCACAACATTAGCAAAAACTGTTGAACCTTTCCTGCGTGAATTTCAGGGAGAAGCTCCATTAGCTCCCTTCCTTTAAAACTCGCTCCAGGCCAAAGTATTGTCTGTTGCAGGTCGTTTTGTGAAAGATAGTGTTTTGGAAGGCAGGCCATTGGTTAAGATTGATTTCAATAATAGGGAAAACTTAAAGCCAGCCAAGTTTGTAAACATTGGGTACACATTAAAGGATGCTATACGAAAAGCCAATACCGTATCGGATATACAGACTCTTGAATTTCGACAAAACTATCGCGCAGGATGTCAGAAATTTATACTGAAAATAATGGACAGGTCATCTCTAAAATTCAACCTGACAAGAGCAATTTCTTTCCTGGATCCAAGTGTGTTTGTTATGGATGACACTGTAGCTGCAAAGGGATTGTCCAATTGCCTAGAAATTGCAGTATCCAAGAATTGGATTTCAGGAACATTAGCTGATGAAATCCAAGGTGAATTCAAAGTTTTTGCTAAAAATCCTCTTGTATTGGAAGCAATGAGGACTTATGACAGGAAAAGTAAGAGATTAGATGACCATTGGATGGAGATGCTGCATTTAGGTGCATGCTCAGTACATATGACTGATTTTGTGAAATTTCTCCTCATTTTATCTCATGGAAATGCTAGTGTGGAGAGGGGATTTTCAATCAACAAAGAATGTTTAATTGAAAATCAAAGCGAGTTGAGTCTAATTGCACTCAGGCAGGTACATGATAAAATTTCAGCTGTGGGTGGTATTGATAAGTTTCCAATTACAAAGAGGGTTGTCCATGCTGCCCGCAATGCTCATGGAGTATATGTTGAGTCTCTGAGGAATCAAGAAGAGGAAGAGAAGAAACAGAAGTGAAATGCCATTAAGGATAAAGTTATTGAACTCGAGGCGAAGAAAATGAAGTTGTTGAATGATGTCAAGGAGAAACTGTCTGCAATTGATGATGAGATTATTGGTTTGAGGTGTTAAAACATTTAAGTGGATGTGGTCTTTACTTCAGTTTGATTTTAGTGAACTGCAAGTTTGTGATTTGAGGTTTTAAAACATTTCAGTAAAGTAGTGTTCGTTCCAGTAATTTGTAGGTGTGTGTACTTTTGTGACTAGTATTAAGCTTAAGGTTGGAAAGCGATAGGGATAAACATTCCTCTTCTCGTTTTGTGCAGCAGTTGGTTACAGTGGAGTGGAAACACACAGGAGAATTGAAAATTATGCAAGTAAGTGATTAAAATTAGACTATTTATCTTCGCTAGCGGTTTTTGTGATTCTTTTTTAAATAATGATCCTCTAGTCCACATTGCATTTCACTTGTAGCTCCCGTTTAAGCTTTGAAAAACAATGATATACCAATTTTAGATCTCTCTAGAAATTTTCTGGAAAACCGGGAAAATTTCTGGAAAAGTCAGGGAATTTTGAAGTTCCAAATGAGTGGCCACCCTGATCTGAGGAGTGATAGTATGACACAGACTAGTCGTTGTTGTAAGCTCAGTGGGTGTAAGTTTCCTTAAAATGTTCTTGAAAGGCACCCATGACTTGTTCTTTCTTGAAAGTTTGAATGAAGTTTGTGGTTCTAGTGGTTCGTAAAAACGAACTTTCACGTCATGTTCAGGGTTTGCCCTTCGGGTTGGGCCCACCTGGGTTTTTGAGCTTTTTGTTAGTATATTATTAGTACAACTAAGGTGATTACGTTAAGTGATTTTTTTTTTTTTTTTTTAATCAGATTTTGGACCTTCCTTGGATGAATTAGATGATTTTACGTTAAAGTTACAAAAACATTCAACAGAAGGGCTTTATAAAGTTCTGAATGCACTGAATGAATGAATGAATGAATAATAATAATATGATAAATCTTACCTTAGCTTGAGATAATTATAGAACAAATTAATGTGTGGATTATGCTTATAGTCTATTTGAAGTAAACTATGCAATTTTGTATTTTTAGAAAATACTTTCCATGAATAATGTGCTCGCCGACTCAGCAACACCCAGGGGTGTTATCCCTTATACGTTTGACGGGTTTAAGGCCATAGGTGCCGGTAGTACCAGTAAATATGTAAATACATTAGTAAAACTATTAGTATTATTTCTTATCTTTGATGGTAACAGAAGTGTTCTTCAGTAAAATTTGGTTTTCCAACAACAACAGTTTAGTTCAGTCATTTGTTGCTACTCTTCAAAGAAGTATTCTGTAGAATCAACACCAGCAATAGCGTAAAAATTCTTGTCAAACTTAAGAAGCTTAATGCTCGTAGTTCCGAAGATTACATAACGCTACTATTTCAAGTGCTGAATTCAAACTTCTGTACAAGTGAAAGTTTCGATGAACAGCAAAGAAAGCTTCATTTTCGGGAAAAACCCGTCGTGAAAGAAGTGCTCGGGAATTCCCGCAATTGAACGCACAAAGTACCGAAAGTGAACTTTAATAATAAAACCATTTATTTTAAGCTGGAAAATATTATTTCATATAAGAAATTTTGAAACATTTATTTTATAAAACATAAATTATGTCTTTGTTTTAAATTAATATATTTGGTATTCATATTTGGCGAACATCACTGAGGCTCCTGAGATGACTCGATCTACATTTCTTCGTTTATCTGCCTTTACTACACACACTACAGGGTACAACTTCCGGTCTATTAAATTTAAATTTTCAGGTTACAAGCACGGGACACCCTAAATTTCCTGTATAGATTTTGGCGGCATACCAACGTAAAATTTCAAAATGGCGGTCATTTTTCTTTTTCAAAATAGCGGGTATCCACGCTACAAAGCGCAGATTTTGGATTTTTAGGTTGAAATTTTGAGGGTAGAAGCACGAGATATTCTAAATTTGCTGTATAGGTTTACTCGGTAATCCAATGTAAAATTTCAAAATGGGGCATTTTTTTCAAAAGAGCAGTGAACAGAAAATTTTTGCCAAGTTGCGACAGTGACAATCTTGAAATATAAATCACATTTTAACACTTTTGCCCCAAAGATATTGATTTCGAAGAAACCCAATTAAACCCGAAAAAACCCATATGGGCCCAGGTGGATTGGGCTTTTTTTTAAAAAAAAAAAAAACTGTTTTTTCCAACTTGCTGACATCTTCAACAATTCCAATATACTAGTTTCTGTTGTAAATACTCGCAACTATGTCTCCTGTTTATAAGCATTGCAAGAGGGGTCAATCCAAACTAGGGTTGCCAGATTTTGTAACCGAAAAACCGGGCCACCAATCTCAGGCTATATATAAGATCACGGTTCCTACTTATTTGGTCAGAATCAATTACCTGTCTTTTCCAGGTTAGTACTCACAATTTTCTAGTTGATTTTACGAGGGGTGACTGAAAAGTTCGAGCCTACAGAGGTTGTTCAGTCTACATTTGGCCAATTTCGACTTACCTAAAAATTTAGAAGAATCCATGGCGCCAGGTGTGTTTCCCTTGGTTTCTAACAATATCCCAACAGCATAATTTCCACTGCAATAGGTTTCTCGGAAGAACTGGGAGGGGAATCTTGTCCCATTCCCTTTGCACAGCTTTCTAAAGTCCTTCCACAGTTGTCACACGTCGTTTTCCCAAAGCCCGCGTCAACAATCCAAATCCACAGGAGTCCATATGAATTGCATCTTGAGATTTAACAGGTACCTCATTGAAAGGTATTACTTGTATACCACGTGCCCCCTCCATCTCTCTGTAGAATGCGAGGGACGATCGTGAGGTATGTAATGAGGCCTTGTCAGTGTGAATGCGCAACAGATTGGCGTCATATCCGTACATTGTTGGAATCTCATGCTCGTAGATCGGCCGCATGATCTGCTCCTGAAAATACTGCGAATTTATTTTGCAGTTCTTCGCCACCCTACGATTCTTCAGTTTGCCTCGGTAACAGTAGCCAGTAAGGACCATGAACCCTTTTGGGGAGGATTCTTTACAGACACGGACCCACCTTCTGAAGTTCTCGGCGCCTTTCTCTCGGTACACGATGGCTCTCGGTTTGCCGCAGTCGGAAAGGTAAATCCTTGCTTCATCGAGCGTTACGACGTACATCCACTTTTGTTTTGCCAGATGCCGTTCGTACAGCTTCCGGGCGTTACACTTTCGTTCCTTTTGGTGGGCATCCGTGAGAAGATGGCCGCGAGCTTTCATGACTCTTTCCAGCTTGAGTTGATGGTGTAACGTCCGGCTCACAGTCCCCAAAGACACGTCAAGACGATTAGCCATACAACTTTGTGTTGGCGGATTTTCTTGCATTGCCATTTTGCGAAATTTCCTCTGCATGGTGGAGGTGGCCTTGGTGCATTCCCGCTTCCTAGACAACTTCGTTGGTGATCCAAATGGTGGAGCTTCGTTGCCCTTGTACTTTTTAATAACATTTTTTATTCCACTTAAACTGATGTTGCAACCATTCTTCTTGCACTGTTTTCTAATGACAGAAACACTAAAATGGGCGTCATAAAGAGCCGCAACATAGCCTTCCCAAAACCGGCTAAGTTTGCGCGGCATTTTGATCACAGAGCGGAAACCCACACACTTGGAAACAAATTTAACACAATACTCACAACAATGGTCCTGTTTTGTGCGTTATTGTTGTCCGCGTGGAGAAAACAACTCCGTTCCCAGGAAGCCACTGCACAACACTGCAGGACTCCACGAGCCAGGTTGGGTGAGTCCATTCTACCCGGGACGGGGAAGGAACGAAATCGGCCAAATGTAGGCTGACCAACATCTGTAATATAGAAAACTAGAATCTAGAATAGAATAATTATATCTATTAGAATAGTACAACCTTCGATATTAATGTGTATGAAGCTCTTGGTTCTAATTAATTGCTTTTGTCTTGTACAGAGTCTTGAAGTGAGTGAGATGGCAGAATTTGGGAAAATGAAAATAATCGAGTACAGGTCAGTCATCAAGTATCTGCAATTAAAAGGAATGTCGACATCTGAGATCCACCAGTATATGGTCAATACCGTAGGTAAATCTGCCCCTTCATATGCCACCATCAGAAGATGGCAGGGTGTCCACCCACCGGGAAAAACCAGGAAACCGGAAATAGCCGGGAATTTCATGAACCGGGAAAAAACCGGGAATAAGCCATGAATTGCTCCAAAGAACCGGGGAACACGACGATAATAGCCGAAGAAGGCCGAAATTTAAAAACGTAAGGCGTAGGTCAATTGTTTTCTACCGATAAGTCACTGGGCGCTTCTGAATTCATGATTCGTTGGGTCGGTTCCAGCGTCATCCTGGCGGTATCCACCGTTTGAGGCGTCCGAATTCAGCATCAATGGTGAATCTCAAGTGAACGTGGCAACGGTGAAACAGGCGGTCGCTTGAATCCTACGTTGTGGTTCGCTTATCGATCATGTTTTGTATTTTTAAAAAAAGAATGGAGTAGTGATGCGTCAAAAGGGGTTGTTTGAAACCTGAAAGAGCGCTGTGTTGTAGTCAGCAATCATGTGTGCGGTCTTTTGTTTTGGCATTGGTCTTCTAAGGAAAAAAAAAAAAAAAAAATATGGATAATTATTTAACTATGATTCAACTTTAAGTAGCACGAATTTTTTCTTTGATATATTCTTTATTATTACTTTTGTTTAAAATGAATAGCAATGTAAAGATGATTGCGAATAGTAAATGGCGGGAATGAGATTGTCTAGTTGGCAGTTAGGATTGCTTGTTTAGTAATAGGTCTCGTTCTACAATCTCCTGATATCTTTAACCACCAGATAAGTTAGCAAGATGTTGCTGCAGTAGTTATTTTACGTAAAATAACACATTAGTACTGTGGTAAATGGTATCATTCCATTATCTTATCTGACGATTAAAAGACTTCAGGAAATTGTAGGGCTTGCCCTAAGGGAATATTTATTGGTATACAACTTTATTGAGTAATTTAAAACTTTCATCAAGATGTTGCGGCAGTAGTTCTCATTTTACATAATATATTAATATTGTGATCACTTATCATCCCGTTCTTATCTGATATTAAGCGGCATCAGGAGGTTGTAGGACTGGTCCTCATAAAACATTTATTAATGTCGTACAAGTTTATTGAGTATCTTTAAAGCTGGTTTTAAAAATACTTCAAATATACGGATGTGAGCAAATATGTAAAACTAAAGCACTTTTCAGGTGCGGAATGCCAAAATAAAGGAGGGCATTAATTTTCTGGATTAGGCAAAAGTTACTTCTGCATCACGAAGTGACTAAAAAAGACAAAATAGTCAGTAAGAAAGTCATTAGTCCATTTTTTTTTTTTTTTTAATCACGTGTGGTAACATCAGCACAATAAGTACAAGGTAGCATATTGCGTTTTGATGGTAATTATTCTCTTAACAATATGAAATAACAGTAGAAAGGCTTTTGTTACAGTTATTCCACACCACAGAAAATAAATAAATAAATTGTTCATGAACATGTATGAAACAGCGAGTGTGGGATTGTGTCTGATGAGCAATCGCCACTCCGGTCTCGGCAATAATCCACTTTAATGTAAGCGAAATATTGAAGTTTCTTGCACAAATTCTTGCGGGCCAATCTATACAAACTGTGACAGTAAGTACAAACATAAATAACGAAACAAATCTAACCTAACCAAAACTGACCTTATCTAACCAAAATTAGGCTTCTTTTTTTTAAAGCAACTTTTTTGGGTAAGAAATTCTGGCCTCTATCAGGCCGACATATGCCGAGGTATTATTATGCTTTCTTCTTATTTTTTATTGCCTAATACAGTGGAAAAATCAGCTGGAGGACTTTCATTTGCGTTGTGAATGGATTAACTCATGTAGCGTTTAAGAAGTCGTCCAAAACTAATAGTCATCAAAGTACATCCACCGATCATTGTCATAAAAACTCGTCCAACATTAATAGTAAGCAAAGTTCATCCACTGATCATTGTCAAGCGTCAACTTCTGCTTCTTCGTCTGAGAATGACACATCTTTTTCTTGTCAGTCAGGCAGTATTCATTCTACTTCTTAACCGAATATTCAACGTTACCTATTAGCAGATTCAGTTACTAAAGCGGAGGTGCTTTGGTGTTTACAAATTGTGATGAACCATATGTCTCTCCGAGAAGCTGAGCGTTGTGCATCAACATTTAAATTGATGTTTTCTGACAATGATATTGCAGAAAAAATGCAATAGCATCGAACTAAAGTGAGGTACACAGTAGTGTTTGGATTAGCACCCTATTTCGAGCGAGAACTTCATAGGTTATTAAAAGACTGTACCTACGTTGTGATCTGTTTCGACGAAACATTGAATAAAGTTTCTCAGAGGCAACTAATGGATTTACATGTACGATTTTGGGATTCAGATAAATCTCTTGTTACAACAAGATGTTTACATCTGTTTTTCTCTGATACTCAACAGCGTCAGATGTGTTAAAAGGTATCAGTGAAAATGTATCTTCGGACGTTTTAAAGAAACTCATTCAGGTGAAACTTATTCAGGATGGGCCAAGTGTCAATTTTAAACTATTATCAGATGTGCAACTTGAACTGCAACATACGCCGGAAAGTCCAGTGTTATTAAGCATTGGTAGTTGCGGTCTTCATGTAGTTAATGGGGCGTTCAAAACCGACATGCAGAAGACAGATTGGAACTTAGTGGGGTTTTTACGTGCTTTGTCTTATTTATTCAAAGACTCGCCAGCACGAAGGTCGGATTACACTTATTACACCGAACCTGATATTTTCCCAAAGAAGTTTTGTGCTGTTAGATGGGCAGAAAACACTGACGTTGCATCTCGAGCCTTATTAATGTTGCCTCATTTAAATATATATATATAATATTGCGTGTGTCAAGAAGGACAAGAAAACACCTAACTCGACAACGTTCTCATTTGTAGAGAAAAAATTCGCATGACAAAATGCTAGCACCAAAATTAGCATTTTTCTCAACTATTACTTCAATGGTGGAACCATTTCTGACCGAATCTCAAACAGACCAACCCATGGGACCCTTTTTACATGAAGAGCACACTTCTTTCGTACAAAGATTAATGGAAAAAATAGTGAAGGGTGATGTTCTTAATAAAGCAGGTGCATCTGTTCAAAAAATATATATATCAGATCCAAACAATCTTCTTCCTGCTAAAAATGTGGACATAGGCTTTGCAACTAGGGATGCTATGTGTGGAATCGAGGAAATAACGGGTCTAGACAAGCTAACACTGCGACGAACGTGCAGAGAAGCTATCGCAACGATGATTAGTAAAATAATGGATAGGTCACCATTGAAATACAAACGTACTCGAGGTATTTCGTGTCTCGATCCTGTGCTTATTGGTCACACCCTGACACTAGCGGAGAAGCGTTTGACATTATCTTTGGGGAGATGGTAGCTAAACAATGGTTTACGGAAGCAAAGCAGATAAAATTATGGGACAATATTGGAAGGTATTTTCTTCACCTGAATCTATTCATCAGTGCAAAACGTTTAAAAGAAAGGAGAAGCGTCTGGATGCATTTTATGTTGAACTTCTCAGCGTATTCAGTGAGGACAGTGTACAAGAACTCAATGATTTTATACAATGCATTTTGATACTGTCACACGGAAATGCATCAGTAGAGATATTTTCTGTAAATTCTGAATGCATTTTTGAGAACAGGAGAGCCTTATTGCCATGAGACAAGTGTATGATGGTGTGAGTGCATTAGGTGGATTGGAGTAAATTAAAATCAACAAAGATATGATACATGCGGCCAGAAATGCACATGCTCTATATACTGAACATTTGAAGAAAAAGGCGAAGGATTTGAGTGAAAAGGAAAAGATGGAAAGAGAGAAAACGTGTGACGCGAGAAAAACTGGAATTGGAAGCTAAAAAAGTAAAGGTAATTGCTGAGGTAAAAAAAGAAGCTGCTCTTCTGGAAGAAAAAATCAACGCACTTATCGGGAAGTAATGAAAACAGGTAAGAAAATATAATTTCTTTCGATAGTATAATTTTATGTTGTTCGGGTGGGAACTAAATAATAATCCTTCCGCCTCTTTCTCAAAAGATTCGTCTTTTAGTGCCCGTTATAACCGGGAATTTATCTAGTAGAGCCGGGAAAAGCAGGAATTTCAAAACGCTTTGAAAGTGGACACCCTGGATGGTTGCAGGAATTCAAGCGTGGTAGGCAGTGTGTTGAAGATGAGCCGAGATCTGGGAGACTATCAAATGCTACCACTACGGAAAACATTGCATGATCATGGAAGATCGCCGATTGTCAACTCGATAGATAGCAGACAGGTTGGGCGTATCACAGGAGCGAGCAGATCATATTCTGAAGGAGGAGCTTGGTTTATCAAAAGTTTCTGCTCGATGGTCCCACGTCTTCTGACTCCCAAACAAAAACACACTCGGTACCTCGTATCCGTGAACAATTTGAAAGTTAGAACATGATATGGACAATTTTCTCTGTTGATTCATCACTATGGACGACTGTTGGATGCACCATTACCAGTGAGAAACAAAACAACAATGCAAACAATGGAAGCACCCCTCCTCCCCTTACCAAACAAGAGCAAAGGTGTGATCCCCTCCGCTGGCAAAGTGATGGCATCTGGATAAGTTTCTGTGGTCACAACCTAAGGATTTTTTCCCTACTGGGATAAGAGCACTGCAGCACCGTTGGAACAAATGTGTTGCTGTCCAAGGGGATTATGTTGAAAAATAAAAGTATTACCAAATCTGCACTTCTTAGGCTGCGCCTTCATTGCTTCCGAATGCGAACTGCGAATTCATGTTCCTCTACTAGATCCGAAGTTTTGCGAATGTGAATTAAGTTGCAATGTCTCTTTCGAAGCTTAGCGTGAAATATTTTTGCTTGAATATATTAATGTTCGTGTATTTATTAAATCTTCATATTTTAAAGACAAAACAAAGAAAAATATATATACACCTTCCACTCCAAATTTCTTGCTTACATGTGCCCATAATTTGTTTACGACGTGTCGTTTGTGATAATCTGGATGAACTTAGTTCCACAATGTAACTTTAACAAAAACACAGTTTACACTGCATCAGCATCTATTTCCATCTTTATTTTTTAATTATTTATTTATTTATTTTATCTCCGCACCTCGCAACGTCGTCTACTTTCACGCAAAACAAACTTTCTCCTCTCAGATATCGCTCAATTCCTCTGCAGACGACTCTCCATTTGCACGAATTCTGACGGAATAATCCCAGCAGGTTGGGATCGTTCGCATTCGCATCTTTTCGTCGGTTTTCGCAATTCACATTTTGGAACTAGTCGCACTCCAATCTATTTACACGTGCTGGGAAATTCGCATTCGAAAGCAATGGAGGCGCGGCCTTATAGTTTCCTTAAGGCTCAAAACTCCTCGAATATACAGTTGACACAAATGAAGCCCCACAATGGATGTATAAAGAATATGAAAAGGGAACATAAGGAGAGGTTTCTGTGTCCCTTATTCCGAATTTTTGTGTTTAACAGGCCCTAAATATTGTGCCAATACGACAGACTCTCCCATTTATGATTGAAGGGTTATTTTTTTCTTTGTTGCATCATCATTTGAGTCAGAAATACTACCTTGCGTTTTTAGGTGAGACATACTAATTCTTGCGGGTTGATTTTTTTCAATCTGAAGAACGAAAACCGGGACAAACAAGCGTCCCGAAAGCCCTTTTCGGGAGTTATTTCTTTCCTTCAAACCGGGTTTGTCCCGGAAAACCGGGACGTCTGGCAATCCTAATTTAAACGAAATCGACCAATGATGGTTGCTGACAAAATTTAGTTTTTTATTAATTTTTTTTTTTTTTTACCTAAGTTTGTACCACATCCAGGGAGTTGAAAACGGGTATTCTTTTAGTTTTTAGCCGTGCAGGGGTTTGTCGTAGCGGCAATTTTGTATAGGCGGCTGAGCGTATTTTGAACTTTTTAGTGCATTCCGTTAAACGCTGTAAGTTTTTAGGTTTTAAAGATAATTAATTCAAACCAAAAGTACATGAAAGATAATGGAATGGACAACATTCTGTGTTCTGTGCACATTAAGACGTACTTTAAAACGTCGAGAAAAAAAGCTCTGAATATTGAGGTTGGAAACCTAGTAATAGCCATTTTCGAATGTACATTTTGAAATGAAATAAATAAGACTCACCTTCAATTCTTTGTCTACATAAAGGCTAGATAGCAAACAACGTCTCAAACAAGTTTTAGATTTGAGAACTGTATACTTGATTTTTTGGAAATTTTTAAACATTGTGAATTTTCGAAAATTGTGTATTTTCACTATCAAATATCTCAGGAAGGACACAAGTGAAAAATCTCAAATTTTTACAAAATAGACGATAGTTGTGTAGTAACAAGTGAGTAAAACTGCGTCACTGAGACTTGAGTAGTTTCTGAGTTACAAGTTGTTGAAGTGATATGAAATGCGCGATTTTAAGAACTGAACAGATGTACTGGTTTTGTGTTGATATAGTATCTCAGGCTTATAATTTATCTGTGTTTCATCAGAAGTGCAGTCAAACAGCAAGAAATTCGAGATTTGCTACTTGTAAAAGAATTATCAATACCAGATCAGATCATAGATTTATAACTCTGACGCAAACACAAATCAGATGTAATAAATACTCACAATCAGATGAATTTACTGATTGCAGTACTTCCAGAACATAGCATGTCATTTGTAACTAATGATACCGTAGCCTGTATTTATGACGAGAAATAGTGGAGAGGGGGGAATTGAAGACAGAAAAATCACGATCTTTATCACTTTTTCCATCCCCATGGTCCAAGAACCTCTTTTAAACTATCTACGAATGACAAAGTGTGGCTGTCAATCACTAAGGTTCTCCGGAAACTCACAACCACAGAGTTCACAACTCCTACAGGTCGTACTTTCAATATCAGTGCTAATCTCTGTTCACGCATTAGTCAACTATTTACCTCACTGATGTTTTAACAGCAGCGCTATAATAAGAAAAGAAATAACAGACGTGTTTCGTGTTTTGTACAAGATATGATTCATAAATTATGCACACATTACCCATTTAACATTACTGTCGTGTTATTTTGACTTTTGCTACAAAGTTTATGTACACGCCTCGTGGCGCTTCATAATATTAAGTCCCAGTGAAGAAAAAGAAACTCAGTCTTATAGCTCAGAAACTATACTCGAGTCTCAGTGATGCAATTTTACCCACTTGTTACTGCATAACTATAATATATTTTGTGCAAATTTGAGATTTTTCGAAAATTCGCAATGTTTTAAAATTTCCAAAAAATCAAGTATATAGTTCTCAGATCTGAAACTTGTTTGGGACGTTGTCTGCTATCTAGTTTCTATGTAGACAAAAAATTGAAGGTGAGTCTCATTTATTTTGTTTCAAAATGTACATTCCAAAATGGCCATTTCTAGTTTCAAATCTCAATGTTCAGAGCTTTTTCTTTCGACGTTCTGAAGAACGTCTCAACGTGCACAGAACACAGAGTGTTGTCCATATGGCTTTGGTTCGAACTCATTATCTTTAAAACCTAAAAAGTTACAGCGTTTAACGGAATCCTCTGAGGAGCGCAAAATACGCACACGCGCCTATACAAAATGGCAGCCACAAACCTGCGCAACGAAAAAATAAATGAATACCCGTTTTCAACGCCCTGAATGTGGTACAATCTTAGGTGTAAAAAAAAAAAAAAAAAGTCAGCAACCTTCGACCTGGAAGTTGGTCGATTTTATTTGGATTGCCCCAAGGTGCTTTCATCATATTTACGTCTGAAAGTAAGTTCAAATTGAAGTGCGAAAGCATGTAAATTTTGCGTCACTGAGAGGCACATATTTATGATAGTCAGCATGTTTTAGGAACAGGTAAACAAGTACCAAATCTCTCGAGCAGTTCAGTTTCATGGTTGACCACCTCCTCACTGCTGACACAAATGTACTATATACCAGGAATGTTTTTTACACAATAATCATACATATTCTTTGGGAGAAAATGTCATAATTGCTTATCATTTGTAAACTTCTTTATGGTACTATCCGCTTTGTTGTCCCTCCTATCCCATCACAAGCACTTTTCCCATAACAGGACGCAAAAAAGTGCGATTCCACTTCAAGACCGAAATTGCCTTTGTGAATACACTAACTGATTGTTTTTCCTATTCTTACAATGACTTGCAGCCCCATCCGTGAAGTATATGATGTGCCACTGACGGGGCATGTGCCTTAACTTCTTCAATCAGATGACGTTGGAAGGTATCTTGTAAATAATAAGTGATAATTCACATACTTGCATTTACATCACCTTCATCACTTAGTTTATAATAGTAAACAAATGGGTGAAGCGTTGCCTGTTTGTTGATTCAATGAAAACTTTGAATCTCGTCTTGAATTACGAATGGGAAGTTTTCTGAAATATCATCTAAAACAATTCATTTATAGTGTAAAAGACTTTTTTTTTCTACAGGAAAACTAGATTGTACTTTGTACTGGAGTGACTTTGAGATTTCTAAGTTTTGCTGCAATGTCCTCAAGAAGGTCTTCTCTTGGTTCATTAGGGTGATCATCTCAGCACGATCTGTTGTTACGCATTGCTAGTAAATAATATTGTCAGGAATGTCATCTGTATACTCTTCGTGAAACAGTAGTTGAAGTAGACTTTCAGTATATGGGCACTACATTCAATTATCCATCATGCATTTTGAAGTCGCATGTTAACATTTCAAGCAAATCTTTATAGTCAACATTAACTTAGCACCGTCGATCATTAACTTCACATTGTGCTTATATACACATACACATACATAAGCGTTAAATTTGTTCCTGATGTACCAGCAAATACTCAGCACTTAGGTCTAAGTTCATAGAATTTCATCACATAATTTTACAATCTGCATTTGTCTCTTTAAAGTGTAAGAATAACTCGTTCAAGCTACCAACTGCTTGTGCTTGTGAACTTCAACTGCATTAATTCGCACAGATACGTGGTCTTTTTTACCAGGAAGGATCCAACTGTTTTCTTCACTTGTATAAAAGTCTACAACCTTCTTCACAGCATCTTTATCAATAATTTTACCACTTCTGTTACATACGTCTGGCAGTATTCATTGCGTTTTCGTTAGTTTCCTAGCTAGTTTAAACATTCTGAAACATTAAATTCAGTACTCACCGTTTGTCTTGGCCACAATTCAGGTAGCAAGGTTATTATTTTCATTGTCTTTCTTTCGCAGTAACAGTGCAATTCTGCTTCAATTTTTCGATCAGAACTTCATATTCTTCGGCCAACGACACTATACTCGGTTGCACCAACGAAAGATTAAAATCCATAAGATAATCCGTTGATTATTTTTACCTTTGGATAAGAATCTTACATCGTTGCACCAACAGTTTGTGATAAGAGATTAACTTATCCACAAGTAATCGGAAGCTGTATAAAACTATGACGTTTATGACATGACATCATGCAATATCATGCATTTGATTGGCTAAAACAGTGCAGTAACAACTGAAAACTGATTCGCATAGCATATGGTAACTTTTGTACTTGATACGGAAAGAGGGTGAAGTTGACTGCTCGGGAAGGCAAATGTGTTTTAATGCTTTTGGACAAACAACAACAACAACAAAAATAAATAAATAAATAAAAATAAAAATAAATAAATAAATTAAAAAATAAAAATAAATAAATTAATTAAAAAAATAAAAATAAAAAGTCATATCAAATACTAAAAAAAGAAGCTGTTTCTGATATTCCAAGATATATATAGGAGCGTTTTTAATTTTTGATAAGCGGGATGGCTTGTAAGATCCGCCGGCGAGAGCTCATGTAGTTCGGATCTTACATTAAGCTTGTAGGACCGCATCTTATATAGCCTCGCTGCTAAAAGGAATGCTAAACTCCAAACCAAATCAAATATAGATATCTAGTGTCCAAATATTAAATTGAAAAAAAAAAATTAAAAAAATAATAGTTCTGTTGTAGCAGATCAAACTCCTTTATCCGCCTGTTAAGCGACATTTTCAAGTAAGTGTGAGTGGTCCATTTTCCTTAAATAATGTTTGACTACACACTACGCTCAGCTTCATACAAATACTGTCTTGTCTAAAATCCAACGTTCGGTTTTTGCACTGAAGTATAGGGTAGGATAGGGAGAAGTATAGAATATTAGGGTAGCGTACGGTAGAGTAGTGGAGGTTAAGTTAGATTACATTAGCTCAATGCTTTGCTATTATTTTCAAATGTAGGGCAGAAAAATGAAATAAAATCTTTAAATTTAACGTCCCACGTTATGTCACTTAGGCTGAGAGAGACAAGTGAATGATGGAAGGATTGCTGGAATGAGAATATTGGAGGAAACGGGAGTACCCTGAGAAAACCCACGGACACGATCTTGTCCAAAACAAATTTACTTGGCCTGCAATCGAACAAGGGACCGCACGCACCTGAGGTAAGCGCTCCAAATGTAGGGTAGAGTAAGTTAGGATACTTTATAATCAATATTTAGCCATTATTTTGAAGGGTAGGAAAGGTTAGGTTAGGTGAACTCATCATATTGCCGTGTCTCACCATCACACTGTATTTAACAGTTATATGAGCATGAATGGGGGAATAATGGGGACGTCAACAGCGAGGTTATATGTCCCCGTCTCGCCCCCCACGACTCTGTTCGGACAACCTTTTTAAAATCCAAATTTTGACATGGATTTACATTTACATCGCCGCGCCAATTCCACTGAAAAAAATAAATATCAATGGTTTAAGTTTATATTTGCGTCGCCAGTTGGTTATGCTTCATTCCAGTATCACTGGTGTACGTAAAACTGATCATCTTAATTAAGTAAAGTTAATTTTAGTAGTTGACTGTCGGGTTTGCATAATGTTACCAACTGGCGATGCAGTGCAGATTTACGTACGGATCCAGCACAAATTCCTTGCATATATACTTCTTTTTCAGTAAATCGACTTTTTGTGCCTTAAATAATTATTCTTGGGGTGAGGACTTGCATTTCTTTGTACAGATTCATTTTAGGGGAACTTCAGTGTATGTATACGATAAGAACTACTGCACAAAAGACACTAACCAACTCTTGCTAGAAGGTCACTAAAAACATGAATGCTATCTAAGCAAGTCACGGTAGGAGCGCAGAGGAGTGACCCGATCGGTAGCGAGGGTGTGCGTCAGCGAAGGTGGATATAAATATAAACGAGGATAGTCCAAACACTATATATGGCATCAAATTACCTTACATGATGTTGTATTTGTACGTTACTAAAAACGTTATAGGTAATATGCTGATTTTTTCATTGCTTGTATATTTGTGTTCCAAATTAAGGGTTTAGTGCTGTATCGCCGGACGAGTTCTGCGCTATCGTGCGGGTCCACTAGCGCCGCCCTGCCCAACTCGGTTAGGTAGCATTTGTGCTTTTTAGTGGCCACCTAGCACAAGTTGTTCTATGTTTTCTGCACTAGTTTTTATGCCATACCTGTATCCGGACTCCATATTTATACGAATATACTGATTTTTTTATTCCAAGTTGTAAAAGTTTACACGTATCTGTTTTCAAGATAACAGGCTTGTAACTCAACCTAAACTAACCTAAGGCTTAAATTTAGAGTTGTCCCTCCAGTTTCATATCTACAAAAGCAGTAAAAACATCAAAACTTGCAGTTTTACTATACGGATCCATAGTATCAGTAGTAGTGGTAGTAGGAGTAGGAACGGGTTAGAAGCCCCGCAAGGGTTCATTGGATTCTGTTCTTGACATAAAATGGGCAAGCTGCTGAATTATCGAACCTTCCGCGTCTTGCAAATAGTACCCACGTCCACATACCTTTGCTCATATTAAACATAAATTTACTGCCAAACTTACACACCTAAACATCACGTAAGAACTGCAAATCATCATTTATTATTTCATTTCTCCTGTAAATTTTCCTAATTTTTATTTAAAAAAAAAACAAAAACAAAAACAACAAAAAAAAAAAAAAGAAAGAAAGAAACGGAGGGGTAATTCTAAACTTATCCCTAACCTAATATAATAATATCTAATCTAATCTAACAAAATGTAGTACATTTTGGTATTTTTTGTTTCGATTTTCGTGTGGTCCGGCGGTACAGCACAAATGCTCAAATTAACATAACACATTACTAACGTAAATTTCACAATTATGTGAACCTCTTAACGCTCAGACATTTGTCGTTGCGCGTCATGAATTAGCACATTGACTTCAGGTTCTTTACTTCACATACTACGGTTAGTAGCTACCTTATAGGAAAATCCGCGCACAACAAGTTTGACTTTCATTAATATATTTTTACGTAGCTGAGGATTTGGGATGTCTTCAGGGAAGAAGACATATTTCAATTAGTAACACACTAGTCTGTTAAAATATTATTACAAATTTGTTCTGTAAATTTTACAAATCTATGGATCCGTACAGTAAATATAAACCGGCGATTCCAATGAAAATTTGCTTAGGCTGGTTTTAGACGGAAGCATTTATCGTAGCAAAAATCGTATCATCGATATCCTACCGTGTAAAGTAGCAAATGCTATAGGTGCCTTCCATTTCAACTCAGGCAAAAAAATATAAAATTGTACCATCACCATCTCAGATATTTTTGAAACTTTTTTTATAGCAACTAGACATGTTTTTAAGAGACCCATATTTTTTTGTTTTGTCGAAAAAAATTTTCCCGCCAAGTAATGGGCCATCAAAGACGGGGAGTACAATTTATGAATTGTAGAAGACATGGAAAATGGTCAATTTCGGAGCCTCACCATTCGGCTATGGAGACAGGTAGAGTTATAATTCTTGTTGTGGTATGTACATAGGGATATAAATAAGCTATATTTTATTATAGTTTGCTTTGCGCATGCGTATCTTTTTGTACATAAATTAACAAATGAACGTCAATTTATCTGAAAAGTCGAAGTTTGCGAATTTTTTTCGAGCACTTCCGGTTCGAATTTTAAAATTCTGTTTTCACGGTTGGTAAGACCTAGTTACCCGCTTTCCGAAAAAAATTTTGTATCGCTTCTGTTGTCAACCGTTTTGTCGCAAAAAATTCGAGAAATTGTAAAATTTTCAAAAATCGCCATTTTTGGGCGCCATTTTCTCGAAAACACCATTTTTTAAAATTCTGAAATTTTGTCAGATGGTTCAACCTTACCTGAATAATAAACACACCAAATATCATTCTCGACCAATGCTTCGTGGATTAACTGCAGCCTTTTGAAGTTAGCGAAGTTTCGCTAATTTTGATGTCACAGTTAGCAACACTGGGAACAATGAAAGTGCAATGATTTGATGATGTTTGTGGTTCACATTCATTAAATGAAGAATAAATGGTTTTCTTGGCTGTTTTTTTTATTATTTTGATTAAAAAGGCTCTGAAATAGTAAAATGAGCCTCCCTCTACTCCTCCGTTTTCTTAAACTGAAGTAATCTGAGGTGGAAATTACGATTACGAAACACACACATTTCAAGTTCACTTACTTAAAATGGTCTTCGGAAACAAAATATCACTTTTTTTTTTTTAACATGGGCCAATCATTTGCTTGGTTGTTGTCTTCTTTGCTAATAGCATCTAACCGTGCAGATGATCCAATAGATGTTGGTTCACTCATAACTCATCCAGGAGTGGATCTGGGGGGACGATTGCCACCCCCCCCCCCAGAAGAAGAAACTTTCTTATTTATATATAAATAAAACCCATCCCAGAGTTTGGAGCTCTTAAAAGTAGCTCTAAGTAGCAGTATTACATTCCCCCCCCCCCCCCAGAAGTCCGTCCTGGATCCGCCCCTGCGTAGCACATTGTCGATAGTCACAAAACACTTATTTTCACTTCTCTTATGCTCTTCTGGAAACCTGTAACCTGCTGAAGGTTCATGTGGAAGCATAAACAGCACTTCAACTTCGCGTAATTCATGATTTATTCATAATTTTTCTGCTACGCACCACTGGTTATCATACATATATGTATATAACAAAAGTTCCTTTTTGCAGATTTCTTAAATCTACACTTTGAATTGCAAAAGTTCGATTTTGGCGGAAGTATGAAGTTAGTTCATGGTGACCCGTTACTGCCATAAAAACTTCGCAATTTTCCGAAAGCCAAAGATAACTTCGTTGAATACCAGTTACCGGTCGCATACTTTTCCTTTTTTCTTCCGGAAGTCGTCGAATTCAGTTCCAGGTAACAAAACGAGAGTAATACCCGGAGTTTGTACTTGCACTATACTCACGAATTCTCCTGCGGTTTTAGTGGGGACGCGATGGCTCAGTGGTAGAGCGTTCACTTCCGGTGCTTGGGGTACCTGGTTCAATCCCAGCTCGAGCCGTATGGACTTTGTGGTGGACAAATACCGTGCTCGTGGGTTTTCTTGAGGTTATCCCGTTTCCTCACACTTTCTGCATTCCACCATTTCATTCATTTCTCATAATCACAGTCTCCTTCAGCCTAACCGGCATAACCGTGGAACGTAAAACTTAAAGATTTCATTTCATTTTTTTCTTCTGCGGTTTTAATACTGTGTATCTGTTTTAGCCTAAGGCTATGGCGCGTTGCCACATTCTTTGCCCCCCCCCCCCTTCCCCACTACCGTCGTAGAGACCCTTCCATGGCCGGTTTCACTGCAAAAACACTGCTTTATCGGACCTGTCTGCATCTCGAACATCTGAAAGCGATTTTTAAAGTGGGATGCAGCACCATCAGAAATCACTGACACGGTTTGGGAAATTGTAGACACCTATTTTCACGTATTCAAACCTTTTTCTATAAAATATATTTTCGCTTTTCTTCGAGTATGTTTAGAATCTTGTCTATGACTATGAGTTCATGAGCCGAATCGTGTGTTTTATCGTCGTTTATTACAACAAAACTGTCAATTGTTTCATATTTCGGTAATAACTCTGAATTTCACTTTGCAGAATAACAGTCCAGTTTTCAACGAAGTCCACATGAAGTAAAATAGAATTTGTATCTTGAAATTTTATACGGTGGTTTTCGGTACCAATTGATTCTCTTTGGATTTTCTTGATGTAGTCATGAACTACAATTCTTACAGTTAAAGCGGCAATGTACGATACGAAAACAGAAAGTGGCACAGTTTTTTTTAAATTTTTTTTAACGAGATCATTATTCTCCCATATGGCATAAGTAACCACTATCATTTTCATCAGGATCAATAATTAAAGACACCACACTTATTTCTTCCACTCCAGGACATTCACCACATTCTTGAAGAAGACAGCTGTCATTTTCTAAGGATCATACTACTAAAGGAAATAGGTCACTCATGACAGCTTCAATACAGGTTGCACCTTTGATTTGTAGCAACGCAGTAGCAGCTAATAAAATTTGCACAATACACACACACACACACACTTCCCTCTCTGGTTGCGGACTGACACACTTTAGTCGAATACTATAAAATTTCGAGTGACCCATTTTTATGCTGGGATTGTTCTGTTTAAAAATTCAGTAAATTTCTTTGGAACGCGTAAGAAAACGTTTTGATTTTTTTTTTTTTTAAATTTTTGTCATTTTTCGATCACTCTAATGACATCGCACTTAATTGAGACTTTGGAGCATTCCAAATCACACTGAGGTAATAGTTTAGGCCTTTTATAGATCATCAGAATTCATTGGATGGCCATTTCAAGTAAACTTAAAATTTGTGTGTTTCGTAATCGTAATTTCCACCTCAGATTACTTCAGTTTAAGAAAACGGAGTAGGGTGAGGCTTATTTTACTATTTCAGAGAGCCTCTTTGTTCAAAATAATAAAAAAACAGCCAAGAAAACCTTTTATTCTTCATTTAATGAATATGAACCACAAACATCATCAAATCATTGCACTTTTATTGTTCCCAGTGTTGCTAACTGTGACATCAAAATTAGCGAAACTTCGCTAACTTCAAAAGGCTGCAGTTAATCCATGAAGCATTGGTCGAGAATGGTATTTGGTGTGTTTATTATTCAGGTAAGGTTGAACCATCTGACAAAATTTCAGAATTTTAAAAAATGGTGTTTTCGAGAAAATGGCGCCCAAAAATGGCGATTTTTGAAAATTTTACAATTTCTCGAATTTTTTGCGACAAAACGGTTGACAACAGAAGCGATACAAAATTTTTTTCGGAAAGCGGGTAACTAGGTCTTACCAACCGTGAAAACAGAATTTTAAAATTCGAACCGGAAGTGCTCGAAAAAAATTCGCAAACTTCGACTTTTCAGATAAATTGACGTTCATTTGTTAATTTATGTACAAAAAGATACGCATGCGCAAAGCAAACTATAATAAAATATAGTTTATTTATATCCCTATGTACATACCACAACAAGAATTATAACTCTACCTGTCTCCATAGCCGAATGGTGAGGCTCCGAAATTGACCATTTTCCATGTCTTCTACAATTCATAAATTGTACTCCCCGTCTTTGATGGCCCATTACTTGGCGGGAAAATTTTTTTCGACAAAACAAAAAAATATGGGTCTCTTAAAAACATGTCTAGTTGCTATAAAAAAAGTTTCAACAATTTCTGAGATGGTGATGGTACATGCTCTGCCTGAATTGAAATGGAAGGCACCTATAGCATTTCCCATGCCATGGCATATCCTATGGCATTTCTTGTCGATAGAACCTGCTCTATTTCGTAGCATTTTCCCCAGCATTTCTGTTCCGATTGCAGCGCCGTGGTGTGTTAAAAGGAAGCGAAAGATTTTGTATCTAATATCCATGCTCTTTGTTGTGTGGGAAATTGAATTGTAGTAAAGAAAAATGAGTTACAGTAGGGATACTAGATCTATTATTATGTTGATTAAAAAAAATATGAGGAACATCCTTGTTTGTACAAAGTTAAAAGCGTGCAGTTTCACTATACGGACCCACACAAATTCATAAAAAAAAAAAAAAAAACTTTGTTTCATTTATTGTACCACCAGTAATCATTTCTGAGGTGTGCTCTTGCATTCTCCGGTGCAGGTTCACTTTAACAGGTGGCAACGTGTAGTTTTACTATACGGATCCATATTACAAGTAGTAGTAGTAGTAGTAGTAGAGGAGGAGGAGTAAGTAGTAGTAGTAGTAGGAGGAGGAGTAAGTAGTAGTAGTACAAGTAGTAGTAGTAAGAGTAATAGTAGTAGAAGTAAGTAGTAGTAGTAGGAGTAGGAGGAGTAAGTAGTAGTAAGAGTAGGAGTACTTAGTAACAGTAGCAGTAGGTGTAGTAATAGTAAGAGTAGTAGTAGTAGTAGTAGTAGGAATAGGTGTGGGAACGGGTAGTAGTATTAGTAGTTGGAATAGTAGTAGTAGTAGTAGTAGTAGCAGTAGTGGGAACGGGTTAGAAGCCTCGAAGGGGCTGGTTGGTTTCTGTTCTCGATACAAAATGGGGAAATTACAGACTTGCCAAAATTTTATGGCAGCTTATTGAAGATTACGTGCATTTCAGGTTCGACTTTAATTTCTATATTTCCACGTAAATACGCATTTCAGATGTAAGTGCACACCATATTTCCATTACTTATACACTATTCTATTAAAATATTCAGTGGTGCCTACACCCCCTTATGTCCATGATGCACCCCTAATTGTCTATCCGTAGGTGTTCTTCCATGAAAAAAACTTTTTGATTAATTTTACATCCTCTCAAACATATTTATATAGATTTTTAACCCCCCCAAATATTTCAATGATGCAGTTTGCGTCATAGCCCCTTTTGTGGGCACCTCTGTAATATTAGAAATTTCTTCTGTAAATTTTAAAATCTATGGCTCTGTATAGTATAACTGCACCGTTAAAAGTCCTTTGTAGCATAATAAGCATATCCGAAAAAGGGCTTTAGAAGAAATAGTGACTGAAATATCTGTTTTTAGTTTTGGAGTCATAATTGCGCTCTTCTCCAGTGATTTGTTTGCTACCTCACGACAAAATGCTATCGTGTAAAAGCACAATATACTTTTGATGCCATAGAATATTATACAAGATTTTTGACAGCACATCTGCTATGATAAATGCTTTCGTCTAAAACTAGCCTTACATTTTCTTTAAAAATTATATACACATCAAGTTATTACGGGGAACGGACAGAATGGCAGGAGGACATAAAGGTAGAAAATATTATTTGAATTCTCGGGTTTTAAACTATTTTGTTTCTTACTTGGTAAATGAAGATTTCAACATAAATTTTCGATTTATTCATTATGTTCCACAATTCGAACTGCTAATAACATTTCAATTCTGAAAATTCTGATGTGAAAATTAAGAGAGTGCCACCAAGATTTCCGCCGGAAGTTTGGAATGCTCATGAGGCAACTCTGTCTAACAATCCTCGCACAAATAACTTATGTGAAGGATGGAATCATAAGTTTTTCCATTTGGTTGGACACAACCACCCAGTGGTATGGAAACTCATACAAAGCCTACAGAAAGAGAATTCCACCGTTCATTCTACCATTTCCTAGTGCGAAAGAGGACAGTACCCCATCATGAAAACTTAAAAGGTTTATGTTGATCTGCAGCATAGATTGAGGAACATATGTGTGGATTATGACACAAACAAAAGATCTCTTGAGGAATTCTTGCGGGGAATTGCTCACAAATTGAAATTAACGACAATGTAAGTAGCTAGTCATTCTTATGACTGCAAATTGTTTTATAAAATTAACGACAGTGTAAATAATTAGCCATTTTTTCTTAAGACTACAGAATGTTTTTATAGCATATTCTAGGATATGTGTTATAGGATATTCACGACACTGTAGGTAACTAGTCATTCTTACGACTGCAAAGTGTGTTTATAGTCTATATTACGATATATTTTGTTATATAAAATAACCGCCGATGTAATTATTAGTCATTCGTACAACTGCAGAATGTCTTCATATTGTCTTCTAGTATATGTGTTATAAGATGTAAACGCCCTGGTATCGGGCCGGTAGCCAGCCCAAAAATGTAGGGGGGGGGGGGATCCAACCATATTATAGTTCATTTGCAAGACTACAGTGAAAATTTTAGGGGGAGAGCAAAAATATATCATAATATAGACCCCCCTGGATACGAGCCTGCTTGGTATGTAATTAGTGCAAAGTGTGTTTATAATCTATATTATGATATATTTTGTTATATAAAATTAAGGACTATGTTTTAGTCATTCTTACGAGCGCAGAGTTTTTTTTGTTTGTTTTGTTTTTACTAGTGCTGTCGAAATCGGTTTTGAAAACCGCATTTCGGTTTTCAGAAAACCGAAAACCGCAAATGTCACAAAAATTCGACAGGATTAGTTTTTACAGTGCATTCTAGGGTATGTGTTACAGGATGTTCACAGCACTGTAAGTAACTAGTCATTCTTACGACTGCAAAGTGTATTTATAGTCTATATTATGATATATCCTAATTCTATCCTAACTGTATATAAAACTACATGAGCTGACATAAATTATTGAGCACTTCCTGTAGGGCTACAATGATCAAATTTGGCATGATTGTAGGTTTCCGGAACTAACCCACAGGAAAATTGCCAAAAGTAGAAATTTTTAATTTTTAGGAGGTCTAAAGAGGGGATGAAGAATTTCCCCATGTTATTTAAATGGGCCTTTCTTTGGACGTATATCTCGTGCTTTAGGTACTTAGAATTGGAACAAAAACTTGAAATTCTAACTTGGACGTCTTCAAAACCCTAAATGTTTAGGCACTTCCGGCACGATTAGAATCATGAAATTTGGCATAATTGTAGCCTTCCAGGACTAACCGACAGGAAAATTGCCAAAAAGCTTTAATTTTTAATTGTTTAGGGGTCTAGACGGCGATGAGGAGATTCCCATGTTATTTAAATGGACGTTTTCTTGGGATACAAAATGTTATTAGATAGTTGAAATAGGATAAGAAACGATAGAATTATGGGTTTGAGAGATGCGAAGCCGTAGGCCAAGCAAAGACAGTGTGTGGGGGCGAAACCCCCGGATGGGCAGATTCAGAAAATATGAAGAGCAAGCAAGTTCACGAAATTCATTGTTGATGCAAAGACCAATAGATAAGAAATGCTAGGCCGTAGGCCGAGCAGACTTGGGAGTCTGGGGGCTCCTAGCCAAAGGCTAATTTTGTTATATAAAATTAATGACGATGTAAGTAATTTGTCATTCTGACGATTGCAGAGTGTTCCTTATAGTCTGTTCTATGATATCCGTTATTATTGAGAATTAAGAAAGATGTACGTAGTAAGTCATTCTTACAACTACAAGCTGTTTTTATAATTTAAAGGATATGTTATAGGAAATTAGAGAAAAAATGTCATTCCTGTAACTGTAAAGGAATTTTATAGATCTGTAGTATGATATTTACTAGTGTTGAAGAATAAATAGTACCGGTAACCTTTCTTTCAGTTTTGTACTTACCTTGTTTGCTTTCAGTCTATATTTTCTTGTAGTTAAAATTGTTACAAGACCAAGATATGAATTGGAAGATGGTTACAAAGAAATAAATTTAAGAAACAAAGTTAGATTTGGATAACTGATATTTATCCTCTTTTACGCTCTTGGTTCAATTTAGCCGTATTTACATGCTTTGGACATTCGAGGCAGAAATGACTAAATCGATAATCGTTACCTACTAACAAACACAATAGGTGAAATCTAAAAATACGAGCCCTAGGAGTTATAATTTTTGCCAAATTAACTTTCTGCCAGTTCGTCCGCTGCTATTTTGTCCTCCTGCCATTCCGTCCATGGCCATTTTGTCCTCCTGCCATTATGTCCCCTGCCATTTTGTCCTCCTGCCATTCTGTCCTTTCGTTATTGCTTACGGTGGTTACTGCATAACTTATTGGTAGAAGCACGATAGCAGCAATCAATAGTTTTTATTGTAAAATTTACAGAACGTGCTAGCAGATTCAATGTAAGGATGGGAGCGATTCTAGTATATGACTGTTCCAATTTTCTGCTTCGGTTTATTACTTTTCTTTTCACACTTATTTCTGCAGTATTTAATATACAAGGGCATATTCAACTCCCCCCCCCCAAAAAAAATGTACAGATTTAAAATGCCAATAGATCTGTTAAATGAACGAATGTGGCAGTGTATGCCATAAAATATAGTTGACCCCAAGAGAGTGTCTTGCAGCAAGGCCGAATCTTATAAATATAACTACCTTAAATGTGAGGTAAATTTAACCTACTATGTCCAACTCTACTAGGTAGTCACTAAAAACTAAATTTCTTCAGTTCACAAACTATAATAAATAACTCAATGAATAAAATAAATAATATAATGAATTAGTGCAAGTATGCTACTTTAATCGGTCCACTGTAGTAATGACAGATATTTATTGATACAAATATCATTTTCTTGCTTTAGGAACAATTGAAATAAGCACAGTAACACCATTTATATCCACATAACCACATAAACAGCCAAATTATTGATATAGTCTTCTATAAGCAATCCTGCAACAAAACGCTGTAAAATATCTAAAACAGAATACTTACATTATCCTCACTTCGATGATTAACTTTAGTTTAATCCCTATCCACGGATTAATCCTCGGTTGGTGCAACCGAGCATGAATGACATATTTTCTATCCTTGATTCATCAGCAACTGAACTGTCCAGGACAACTTTAAGTCTTCTTTGCAAACCTGTAGTCAATTGTTTTAACTTTTTGTTAATTGCTCTTGGTTTCTGCTTAACACTTAATTTTCTTAGTTTTGAAACAGGTAGTACACCTACCTTTGAACACGTTGCATTCGAAACGTCAATATTGTCTGATGGAGGGGCAAAATCAAGTTCATTTTTTAATTCATCATTATTGTTTTTGTTTTTGCATTTCCTTTGTAGAACAAAGAATTTTGTGTAGCATGTAGCAATAATAATTTTCCAGGAATCAGCTGTACTGCATAATTCTTTTCCTGTAGTAAGTGTGCAATCGAAATTTCTTAAAGTCCTTTAGTTACAGCTTTTATATGAATTTTTTGCGGGTCGAAACACGAATTACTACACAGATGATGATACTTTCGAGAAAACTTCATTTCATTGCAGTTGGATATGTTTTAATGCCACTGCTTGTTCGCATTATCAGCAGATTCATCTTCTCTTCACTGAAGTCACTGTAGTGGCATCATGCATCTGTCAGGTATCATGCACTGAAGTACCGTCATGCATCTTGATACTGGCCCATATACATACTTATGACATTCATACACAGATCTGCACGAATACAACCATCTCCTTGCGCTGTACGTATCTGACTGAGACACCAGTGATGAATTCCCATCTGCTGCATGTCTGAACACGATTCTGCATGTTGGAACACGGAGCCTGCTGACTGTGTATTCATGTACATTTGTTCTGTTTGATTTTTAACAGGATAAAACTTGTTGTATGTTTTGCTTAACCTCTTTGTAACTTATTCATCCACTGCCTATTGATTTGTGATGGCTATACAGTAAGCTTTCGGTTATCCGTACTTCTGCTTATGCTTATGTGTAGGTATAACTTTGTGTTAATAATAAAGGTACTTATATTCAAATCTGAAACTCTGAACTTTTGGTATATAATAATATCATATAGACATGTTATGGGGAGGAATTATATATTTTTATCAGGTCCCCCCCCCCCCTCGCTCCCAGAGATATATATACCTTTGAAGTACGCACTTTTTTCACTTTTCTTAATTTTTAATAATTCCATTAGAAAATGGGAACACATGGGTTGAAACTTGGTGGATGGGCACTTCTATATGAGACTCACTTTCCTGATCATTTGCCTTGCAAAAATCATCAGCTTAACTCAAAACTCGTAATATCAATGACCTACTTTCTCAAATCTACTTTTCACTCTGCTTTACTTCATGGCCGATAATGGCTAATACATAGACAAAATGATCACCGACACGATGGATAATATCATAATTTGTCGCAGGATACCCCATTATTATATTATTATTACTCTCATACGACAATAACTAGCATCCCCCGATGAGGAATAGTGAGAAATAATATAGAATCCGTATATCTCTACTACTTGAGAACATAAGCATTCTACGGCTGAGCCACCATTCTTTTCTCATGATCTGTGTATGAGGTTTCCTTGTGTTTATAAAAACTGAAAGATTTGGAGTTGAACGTACATGGTCCCAGGTTCAATTGTCAGAAGAATCGGAACGTAATAAATGAAACTGAAAAGACAGGGCGTTTCAAATGAATGAAGAAAAAAAAGTGGTTTACAACGATTTGCGTTACATGCTAACATTGAAATCAAAAGAGAGAGCGATTTTCTATTTATAAAGCACACACAATGGTGATATCAGTTTCATGATTTTGTGTGAAGTGCTGTACGTTCGTTCTGAAACCGTCTTTAATGAAGCAACATTCCAGAGATATTCATTTCAATTATATTTAGGAAGAAGTATAAATATGTTAGAATATGAAAAACTATGGCTGGTTTGTTAAAACGTTTTTGTCGTATAGTAATGAATATAGACTAAAATTCGCTTTTAATGTTTCATTTTTAGGTTCACAAGTATTATGGAATTTAATATAAAATTAATTTATAGATTTAGCACAAGTTGCATTGTGAAGAAGAAAATACCATTTACATTGAAAGGTCGTAGTAAGAGCTCCCAGGATTGGCTTAAAAGACAACTCAATGATCCATATGTGGAGTTAGCGCGAATGGGAAATTTTAGGTAAGATTCCCTGATTACTTGATTAGTGTTGTTAGTTTATTTAGTAATAAACTAGGTTATTATTTAGCAATAATTAATTGTTCATAGTAAAGAACTTCCTATATCATAATAATGATAATTTTGAACACCAAAAGGTGATTCATTGAGCATAAACCGTTTACTAACCAGAGTATGGCATCTTTAATTTAACTTTGTTCATGTGAAAATAGTTTGTTTAGTTTAACGTTATACAGTAAACTCTCGTTCAGACGAATCTCAAGGGACTGGAAAATCGAGGGTTCGTGTTAAAAAATTAGTGTTAACCGACCGAACGAACGACCCAAATTTTATTTTTGGAATACAGTTTTTTTTTTTTAATTTTTTTTTATTTTTTCATATATGCGCACTACAGTATATTATGCATGTCATCATAGAAAACACTACGTTACCTGCATTCTCTTATCTTAGTGTGCAACAACACGGAAAATCCACTTGAGCAAATTGCACTACAATAATACTGTAACTGTACTGTAACTTGCAAAAATGCAGAGATCATTTTGTGGTAAAAAATCCTGTATATTGAGCTGTCTAGGACGGGATTGAAAATGTCTGGTAACTTTGTGTCCAACTGTACTTATGGATTTCGAAAAATTCGCGGACATTTCGGATGTTGCAGTAAAACGTTCTAAAGTGTCCAAGGCGTGTAACACTTCCTGATGGGTAGGCGGTATGATATTGTAAACTCGCTTTATTCTGATGGCATTTGTTGCATCTCAGACACAGTGGCTTGTACACCAGACTCCACTGGAGCGCACACGGTAACATCATCACCTTCACCAACAAACTCCTCGAAACTAACTCCAGCGTTTTCTTGTTTCTCTCTTATTTACTAGGAAATTTTCTTATGCATAAATACTGTATGGCAGAAACTAATCTGGAGTAGAATCTGAAAAAAACCTAAGCTGGAGAAAAAACGAAAGAAATCCTGATAGTTTGTGTTAAATGAAAACCTCTAATGACGAAACGGACTAAGAATGAGTTCGTAATTCGTGCTAACCGAAGTTCGTGTTAACCGATAAAACTTCCTATAAGATAACGTACATCGCTGCCGGGAACGAAATTTTGTTCATGTTAAGCGAGTGTTCGGCTTAAGCGAGTTCGTGTTAAGGGGAAATTACTGTATAAATTTCCTCTTAAAACATTAATGATACACTATGCCACCCAATTTATTTATTTATTTTAACGAGGCAACTATTTTAGTTTATCTTGGTATTAGGTCAATTAATTTGATTAGAAAATTGATTTTGTGTTCAATATTTAGCATATTTAAGCGTTTCTGAAATACATATTGTGAATTTATTTTCGTGTATATTGTAAATGTGGATATCGCTTGTTGATCCAGTGTAACACTTTCATTCAAAACATTCTTAAATCCAAATATAAATTAATAACCGACCCAAAAAGCTCTAGAGAACAGAAAATAATAAAAAGCGCTTAAAATAATTCACATACTTTAACAAGATAAGTACTTGAGTAATTTAATTTATTATAAAGCAATAACATTACGAACCTATCTACTTAAATACCAATGTAATGGTTTCAGTGGTGATTTTATGAAGCATTAATGTTTTTGATGTGGCACAGACGTCAAAATTTTCAGTAAATAATACAGGATGCGGTACGTAAATCGGCCCGTCACAATGTCATGGTATGTTTTGTTTTTGGCGACAATTAATTTATTTTCGACTTCCTATCAAGAGATGGCTTGTCGAGCCGGTGTCGAGACAAGTGGCCTGCAGGAGCACGTATAAACTAGCTGCAGTCGCAGCCAGTGACACGTGTCCAAAACAGTTGAGAAGTAGGCCTCGTTGTGTGAAGTCGGGTGTGTGAGATAATGTCCTATTCGATAATCGAGCGTGTGGCCATTGTTGAAGCGTTCGTTCGTACAGGATCTTTTGTGAAAACAAAGAATTTGTTTCACGAGAAATTTCCAGAACTGTCCGTGCCAGCAAAAAGCACCATACAAGACTTGATTGAAAAATGGCGGCGTACAGGATCTGTTCAAAATACTCCCAGAAACAGACCATCAGCTGTCTGCACACCTGAATTAAAGAGACAGGTGTAGGACATAATGGCAAGAAGTCCTCGTAAGTCAACAGGTTCCAGCGAGTGAGAGAAGTTGCAGACGTGTTTTAAGGATGCAGAAACTAAAACCGTACTGGACAAATGTTGTGCAACAACTGAAGGAGCCTGTTCTGCAGAAGGGGGTGCATTTCTGCTCATGGATGTCGAGAAATGTTGCCAGTGGCTTGTTGGACCCACTAATGCTCATCATAAATGACGATGCTTGGTTCCACCTGTCCAAGTACGTAAATTACCAAAACAACCGGTATTGGTCGACAGAAAATCCACACGAAACCCACCAGGTACCCTTGTGTGACGAGAAGATTGCTGCTTGGTGTGTCATTTTGCCTCACGCGTTATAGGGCCCATTTCTTTGAGACCACAGTCAACAGTACCGTGTATTTGGGAATCCTGGAGGAGTTTTATTCGAACTTGACAGAAGAGGAGCGTCAGTTATGTTACTTTCAGGAGGACGGTTCAACATGACACACATCGGATTCATCATTGTCGCGTATGCATGAGATGTTTACACCAAAGAGGACAATCAGCAAAGACTTCTGGGCTCTTCGGTCACCAGACTTGTCCTCTTGTGACTTTTGCTTGTGGGGACTGTTAAAGTGAAAAGTATACGTAGCAAATCCACATACAATTGTTGAACTCAAGACCTCCATCCAGGATGTCATCAGTAGCGTCACCACACAAGAATTGACAAGTGTATATATGAATCTCCTCACACGTGCTCAGAAGTGTGTTGAGAACATCTTCAGCACCTACTGTGAAGGTGAGTAATCACATTCAAAACATTACATTTCATTGTAAATGTTGAATTTATTTAATCATTGTTTCCATCTTCTGTCTTGTAAAGGGACGCGCCACACCCTGTAGTAATAGAACCAGGATGTCTATCGGTCACGAAATCATAAAACGGTCATGAAAGTCACGAAATTTAGCTTTTGGGTCATGATTTTTTTTAACTGTACAAATGTAAGTACAGATTGGAAAATTTTGTTCTATAAAACGTCAAAATTCATCACCAAAAATGTCTGTGGTCGGCTTTAGACGCTACCAAATCGCAAGCAAAGTACGTGTCTATCGCATGGATGAAAATTCGGCCTAATTCGCACCCAAATTAGCCCTTGAAAATGTTAGAAAATTTTGTGATTTGGTAAAGAAAAGGTCACGAAAAAGTCACGAAATTTCATTTTGGAATTTTAGTAGACACCCTGTAGAACGCAATCTTATATAGGTAGATGCAGTATAATATAATTAAGTAGGTTCGTAAAGTCGTGATTTTACAATAAATTAAATAATCAATTATTAGTATAGGTAGAAAATTTTAGCTCTTTTTTAAAATTAATGCTTTATAGCGGTTTTTGTAAAGTTAGTTAATATACATTAAAAAGTTTTATATTTATATTTCCATTTTATCGGTAACCCAGTAGTTTAGTAGAATCACCTCAGTAGTATAGGTAGTACCTAAACTAAACGTAAAACATCCCTTCCTATAAAATGAGTCACTTCATGAAGCATACGTGATACCTCCACACGTTAAGTAGTTATGTGTGTGCGGTATTAACACTGTGTGTCATTGAGGATTTTCATGACCTAGTTCAAAACATTATCTATCTATCTATCTACATAACTCTACCTACCTATGTCTCTCTCTCTCTATATATATATATATCTATCTATCTATCTACATACCTCTACCTACCTATGTCTCTCTCTCTCTCTCTCTCTCTCTCTCTCTCTCTCTCTCTCTATATATATATATATATATATATATATATATAGAGAGAGAGAGAGAGAGAGAGAGAGAGAGAGACATAGGTAGGTAGAGGTATGTAGATAGATAGATAGATAATGTTTTGAACTAGGTCATGAAAATCCTCAATGACACACAGTGTTAATACCGCACACACATATATATAAATCGGTGCATCTATGTAGAAGTTGTGCGAACATACCGTAATGTGTTCCTCCAAAATAGAATTGCACGCATGTTTTTTTTTAAATTCCTTTAAAATATACAATTTGCAACAACACATTAGAAAGAAAGGAATAGAAAAAAATGAGACTTCCGAAAACAGCTCACAGTTCGCTGTTTGAGATATTCAGCTCGTCTTTGTTATCAAATGCAGTGCTACCTTTAGAACGAACAGTATCTTGGCAGATCCAAAAGAACTTGTTATAGATAAAGAAAATACACACAAACTTGGACCAAGAAAGATCGTAAAAAACAAGGAGAGTTCTTGAGAAGTTCTATCAATTAATCTTTAGGTTACTGGTGGAAATCTCGATAGTTGTTTCGATAGCCATGGATGTTATTTCTGTTATGTTGATATTCAGTATTTTTAAACTTGGTTCGAATCCCACCGGATTATTTTATTGTTTTCTGATTTTTTTTTTTTTGCTATTCTTGCCTTAGATTTTTATTATATGTATTACACTGGGTTAATTGAGAGAACTTTCTAACCTAACCAAAAATAAAAGTACCGCTCAGGCGTGAAAACTTTTCTAGATTTCCCAATGTAACCCCTCCTTAGTGCGAGTCCTTTCTTACGTCGATCCATAAGATTTTCGTAAACATGAAAATAAAATCCAGAGGTATTTTGTTCAACAAATCGCTATCACCTTTAATCATTCCTTCATCACTATTAGAACGTAGTCTATTATTATTATTATTATTATTATTATTATTATTATTATTATTATTATTATTATTATTATTATTATTATTATTATTATTATTATTATTATTTGATTCTGAAGTATCATATCATGGATGACCACAATGTTTTCTGGGTCAGCATCGTTGAAGTTGCTCCGCAGCGAAGTCATTATCAATGGATGTTTTTTTAAAATCTGGAACTTAGTTACTCACAGTAGCATTAGAAGGTTCAATGTTCCTTGACGATTGACACATATCGATATGGATTCTTTGTACCTATTCCCTTCTTTTAGAGATACTCCATGACTGCTCGCTTTTTACTCGCTGTTCCTTGGTTATGCATATTCAAAGGATCATTCTGTCGTTTTGTAGGACCTGGGGGAAAGTAAATTCTGGGCTCAATAATGTGGCTAAGACTTCTATATCCGTCATGAATAAATTATTTTGTACCAACTACCGCGATATTCCACTAAATATTTAAAACAAAGGAACAACAACAATAATAATATCCGCTCCATAACAATATAATATAGTACTGGTATTTGTTAAACAACATTCACTGCCTTTTATATGTTACCAAATCCATTTTAAATCAAAACGCATTCTTTATAGGAGCAGCTCATGATACGCATTTTATACTTCCAAAATATGCTATGTACGAGGGTCATCCAGAAAATAAAAACTAGTTACATAAAATGAAAAACACAATATTTTTAGAAAGAAACAATTCTGTTACAGAGCTTCCCTCACTTCTCTACATAATCACCACCTTCATTTAAACATTTGTCGTATCTGTTCACGAACTTGAGAATTTCCATGTTATACTCTTCTGCAGCCATTTCATTAAACATTCAAACAAAAGACCACCCGCGCATTTCCTTCGCGCAGCTCACACCTCTTTCTCTTTTCAGAGTCAACTGCCTTCCGTAACAGCTGTGCTCATAATGCTGTGAGTGGAGGCTGAAAAGAGTCGCCCTTGTGCAGTTGGGGTGGTCAAAATGATCTGCGTAATTAAAAGTCGCGCCGATTTTGAGATCAGGAATGTTAGATTTCTGAACGCTCAATATAGAATGTTATTAGATTTCTGAACGCTCAAAAGGTGAAACAAAAGGAATTTACCGGCAACTGAAAGCAGTATATGGTCATAATGTAATGAACGAAAAAAAGTAAGAAAATGGTGTGAAATGTTCAACAGTGCTCGAACAAATGTGCACGATGAAACTCGACCAGGACGCCCATTACTCATCACAGAAGACCTGAAGACTGAGGTGAAAACAGAATCTTGCAAGACAGGCGTGTAACGCTTAATGAATTGCACATTGTGTTTCCAGACATTTGTCGTTCTTTGCATGGTGAAGTTGTGTCACAACATCTCGGCTACAACAAAATTTGTGCACGATGAGTTTCGCGGTAACTGAGTGACCAACACAAAACCCTGAAAATGGGGTCAACATTGACATTCTTGACACGATATCACACAGATGGAGATGCCTTTCTTGATCGGATTGTGACTGGTGATGAGACCTGGGTGTCACATCACCCCAGAGAGCAAGCATCAATCACTCGTGTGGCGTCATCCCTTGAGGAGGAAAAAAAAAAAAAAAAGGCCTCGCAGATTCTCTCAACATGAAAGGTCATGGCAACCGTCTTTTGGAATCGTAAAGGTGTTTTTTTGGTTGACGTCATGCCAAAAGGCACTACGATCAATGCAAATCGTTATTGTGAACTCGAAGAAAACTGTGATGAGCCATCTAAAATAGGAGGCGAGGGATGGTTTCAGGAGGAATTGTGCTTCTTCACGACAATGCTCGCCGTCACACTGCTGCTTCAACTCAATTACTGGATTAATTCAGATGGGTAATTTTTAAATATCCACCCTCTATTGCGGACCTTGCTCCTCGCGATTTCTACCTTTTCCCTAAGCTGAAGGAGTTTTTGGACGGTAAACGTTTTGGAAGTAATGAAGAGTGGAGAATGCAGTGACCACTTGGCTTAATGGACTGCTGACAGAAAAGTATAACAGGAATTCTGAAGCTCATGAATAGATACGACAAATGTTTAAATGAAGGTGTTGAATATGTAGAGAAATGAGGGAAGTTTCAAATATGTAGTTTTCTGGAGACACTCATATAAGTATGAGAAGTCTTATAGAACGGATGAATCCATCCATCCGTCCATTTTATTAATCAACTTGTATCTCAGAAAAACTGTAAGAGATATGAAGAATCTTTTAATATGGACTCGGTGAATCAAGAATAGATAATTCTCCTTCCTTACGTTTGTATTCGAAACGAAAATGGCAGAAATCAACCATTTACGGTTTCAAGTTTATCATCATAGAATAAAAACTGTAATAGATACCAGAAAGCTACTTCTTAGAGTGCATTCAGCGTTTTAAGAATAGACTTTGTCCACATTTTTATCTCTCTATTAAACCCTAATGGATAATACGCTTTTTAGTTTCTACATTGATCGCCATGAACAAAGATGATAATAAATGGCTACAAATGGTTTATTTTTATGGATTCAGAATTATAGAAATATGTTCTATTTCTGCTCTTATCTTTATACAAAAACTGGAGGCTGTAGAAATCTGTACAAAATTTGGTTTCAATTCTAATCCTTCTTCATCCTTATCCTTCGTTGCAACCGAAAGTTACAGATCTACCACTTTCGGTTTTATATTGTAAGGTTCCGCATGTCTTCATATTTATTTATTTATATATTTATTTGTATTTGTACCTTCAACAGAGTATAAAACTCCAGCTACAGAAGGTTAACATTAATGTTTATGTCCAGTTAACCAGTAAGAGTAATGATGATAAATAAGTTTAAATACATACATAAATAAATACATAATAACACGACAAGACAAATAAAATACATTTAAGTGTACAAATAAGCCATGAATAATAGGATTTCCAAAACTTGGTTCCTGAAGTGATGCTCTTTTGTCACTGAATATTTCCAAAAACACATTCTCTTTACTTATTGCATTGTAAGCAGCACTAATTCTCCAAGTAGGTGACATAAACAGTATATTTGTTCTTGCTTTCCGGCAAAAGAATATGTTGTTATTTTTTGCACGCGTTTTGAGGGACGGGGCTTGAATAAATAGGTTTTGTAACAGCGCTGGACAGTCAATTTTATTATGCAGAAGTCGAAAGAGAAAAATTAAGTCAGTTAGTGTTCTTCTTTGTTCTAACGTCCTGAATTTAAAATTATCAATAAGATTAGTATAGTGTTCTAATTTTGAATAAAGACCGGTCTTTTTGTAGGTAAAATATCTCAAGAATTTACTTTGTAATTGCTCAACTTTCTGGCTTTCAGATTTTAAGTATGGATTCCAGATAACTGATGCATATTCTAGCCCTAACATACGAAAAGTAAAGAGTCTTCAACGTCATCTCATTTCTAAGTTAATTACTCATTCCAATTACGAATCCGAGGTTCCTGTAGGCTTCATTAGTTATTTTATCTACATGTTGGTTGAATGTTAGCCTATGATCAAATATTACTCCCAAATCTTTCACTGAGTTCGATTTATTTAAATTTGCCCCACCAATGAAATACGAATATTCGCAAGGAAACTCTTTTCTACTGAACGTCACAGACACACATTTATCTACATTCATCTGAAGTTTGTTTACCTTACACCAATTCATTACTTTATTTAGGTCTTGCTGTAATAAATAACAGTCTTCTTGTGTTTTGATTTTGGCATATATTTTGAGATCGTCTGCAAACAGTAGTTTTTTTGAATTTGTAATACAACACGGAAGATCATGCCTGTTGTTTTGTATGGCTGCGAAACATGGTCACTTACCCTGAGGGAAGAACATAGACTGAAAGTATTTGAGAACAAGATCCTGAGACGAATATTCGGACCCAAGAGGAACGGGAATGGGGAATGGCGGAAACTTCATAACGAGGAACTACATAATTTATATGGTTTACCCAACATTGTTAGGGTCGTGAAGTCTAGGAGGCTTAGGTGGGCGGATCATGTAGCTAGAATGGAGGAAAGTAGAAACGCTTTCAAAGTCTTGACTGGGAGACCAATCTTAAAACGACCATTAGGAAGACCTAGGCGCAGATGGGAGGACAATATTAAAATAGATCTCGCAGAGATTGGAATACAAATTAGAAACTGGATGCAGTTAGCTAAGGATAGAAGTCAGTGGAGAACTTTTGTGAACGCGGCATTGAACCTCCGGGTTCCATAGGCCATAGAGTTGGTTAGTTAGTTAACACGGAAGATCATTGATAAAAAGTAAAAAGAGAAGAGGCCCCAAGTTCGATCCCTGCGGAACTCCTGAAATCATGTCGATTTCTTCAGAAAGAAATTCTTTATAGATAACGGACTGTTTACGGTTATGTAAATAAGAGGAAAAGAAATTGACAATCGCAGGACCAAATTTAAATAAAGCTAATTTATGTAGTGAAACATCATGTTGTATGGTGTCAAAAGCCTTACTGAAATCAGTATATATAACATATACTTGACCATTGTTGTCCAAAGAAGCAGCTATAAAGTCTGTAATAATACCTAAATTTCTAATTGTCGATCTACTTTGTAAGAATCCATGTTGATATACCGAGATTACAGGGCGCACGTGATTTAGTATTCGAACATATAGGATACTTTCAAATATCTTGGCAAATACGGGTAAAATTGTAACAGGCCGAAATTTTTCAATATTGTTTTTCCTTACTGATTTTGGAATTGGGCAAACTATTGAGTGCTTCCATTTGTCAGGAAAAACATTTTTTTTTTTTTCAAAATTAAATATTATACTTAGAGGATATTTGAAAATATCAATACATGCTTTAACAATATATGGAGGAATGTTGTCATTTCCCATTGATTTATTAGATTTTAATTTTCTGATTGCCCTTCAATCTCTTCTATTTAATATGGTTATCTCCGATATAAAAAAAGAGCCTAACGTAGTATTATTATCAATGTTATCACCAAATGAATGACTACTACCGGTATCATTAGTTGACGCTAGTCGATATATAGACTGAAATGGTGTGCGAAAGCATTTGCAATCTCATCATTTTTGCTCAGGCTACGTCCCTGGTACAACAGTGGTCCAGAAGAGAGATGTCGCGTTTTACTCTTAATATAGTTCCAAAATTGTTTTGAGTCTTCCTGTATGTTAATTTCCGTTTCTAAAATAAATAATTTATACTGCCTTGCTATTTCCTGTTTCACTTTCTTCTGCAATTTACAAAATTCATTGTAATGATATTGACAATTCCCTTTCCCCTCAGCCAAAAAGCACGGTGGTACGATTTATTTTTTATTTTTTCTATTATACTACTTGTAAACCAACATGGAAAAATTTTTGTAGACTTTTTTCTCAAGGGAATACTTTGCGAAAAGCGTCATAAATTATTTCGTAGAATTGGTCCACCATTCTATTTACATCCCGGTAAGTTCCCAGACTTAACCAGTTTATTTCATGTAGATCTTTGTAAAGTCGCAAAAAATTTCCCTTTCGAAAGTTGAAACCTAAAATATTTTTATGGAATTTCGATTTTATTGCCCGTTTACACAATATATTTATGAGAAGGCACGGATGGTGCATGTCCTCTTTTACGAGAGGATGCAGCTCTCTTTCTACAGTAACATTCTCAAGGTTAGAGAGTACGAGGTTCAACGTTCGTCCTAAGCTGTTGCACACATTATTAAGGGATGTTAGGTCATAATACAATAGGAAATTATATAAATGCTGATATTTGCCTGTCAAGTTAAGAAAAGAAAATTGCGTTCCATTTATTTGAGAATAGTTCATGTCCCCCACTATGAGAATAGTGCTGTCTACTTCACAATTGCCTTCAATAAATTGAAAGAAGTAATCAAATTGAGAGATACTGGAGTCCGGTTCAATATACACAACGCAAATGTAAACAGCCTTTGAATTAATTTTTACTTTCACAAGAATACCATCCATGTTCAGATCGGTATAGATAACCTGAATCACTTCTATGTTCTTAAATGCCAGGAGCACGCCTCCCCCACGTGTTTTATTGCTTGCACTATCTCTATCTTTCCGATAAACAGAATATCGAATATCAAAAAACTCATGATCACAAAAACTGTTATTTAACTAGGTTTCTGTTAATGCTACTATGTCATAGTCATTTGATAAAATATTAGGATAAAACTCAGTCGCCTTCTTTCTAAGAGATCGCACATTCATATAGCACATACGTAAATGTTCTGTTTTTTTACCACTTCCAAACACATTGGAGCATTCAGTTTTCAAAGTCTTACCTTGAAGGTCATTGAACGTTTCCTGTCAATTTCGAAAAGTCTCCTGAGGTTGTGCCCCTCCTCTTCTTCTTGTTGGTCGAAGGACAGGATATTCCTTTTCACTCACCCTTGCCGCTGCTGTTGTTTGTCCGACTGAAGCCCAAACTGAGGGAAGATTACCTTGCATTGTTGCCGACTCCTTCTCGTTAGCACTAGTTTCACTACCATACTGCACTTTCGAAGACATCTGGTTGTTACTATTTTTCTTAAGATCTTCTAGCCGGAAAGGATTCCCATCGATGTACAGCTTATTATACTGAAGTCATGCTTTCTGACCCCTCGACACTGCTTCGATCCGATGAGTGTTTAGTTGCTTCCTAATGGCACCAGTAGCATAGCAAAAGTCCTCTCCTATTCTGACAAGCGTTCCCTTGGCACGATAAGCACTTCTTAGTATTTCTACCTTTCTTTTGTAATTCGCAAATTTCACTATTGTGTGTCTATCCCTCCCCCTACCCAATCTATGAGATCTTTCAATGTCAATCGGATTAAGTTCAGTTTGCAGTTTCTCCTCAACGAATTCCCTTATCAATTCCTCTGTTTCCTCCCATCTTTCTTTCTCCCCTTCCGCAATATTGTAGAAAACAATATTATTGCGGCGGAAGTGGTCCTCAAGCTTATCAATCAACTTCTTTGTCTCCTCCAACTGTCGCTTAAGTTCCTTATTTTCATTCTTGATATCAGTTAATTCACCAGTCAAGTTCTCTATTTTTTTACCCAGGTCACAAGTGGTTGAGCACAATGATATTATTTTACTGTCCACGTCCTCAAGCTTGGATAACACATCATCTATTGTAGCTGGTCCAGGATTCAGTTCCATCCCACCAATTATAACCAACACAGCAATCACAATTCCCATGAAGAATATAGGAGACAAGCAAGGTTGGTCACACTGAGTTTTCGGATATTTCATACACACTCGACCGCACCACATTCCTATTCTCACACGCCAGGTTTGAATTTCGATCCCCATGTTGTCTCGGTTCACTGCTCCCTGGAACTTCGCACAAACACGTCCTTTCACTACGACAGCCTCTCACAATGAACATATCATGCAATAGCCATGTGCGTACTACACGTGTTGACAGTAAACAAATACAAAGCAGACGACAGTACCGAAGAGGAGTCGACCACAATCGCCAGCAGTCGGCAGGACGGAGATCACCGAAGGTAGCCGACATTTTAGGAGCACGCCTCAACAAGCATCAATCTATCTAGGTTGATCAAACCACCTAAAGCCCTAAGGTGCCCGGCCATTAGGTTCACCTTACCCTCTCACAACGCTTGGTCAATTGAGAGACACCTATCCTTAAGACTTAAGGCGCCTTGCCATTGGGTTCCCTTTCTCTCTAACGACGCCCGGTTACCGAGAGACACACCTAATCACACAAAACTTATCCCCTCTCACGACACCCGGTCAAAGAGAGGAAACTCACACCTCACCTACAAAACCCTACGACGCCTGGTCATTGGGTTCCTTCCACTTTCTTACCTAAAATTATTAGAGGAACTACTTATTGTAATGTAATATATTTCTGTATTTAAGAAGATCTTTTATAATAAAAGGTAATGGGAAAGTCCAAATTCCCGTGTACGACAATTCCTCTACCTTACATAAATTGAGAGAATTTTACATGGTAGAAGCGTCGGCGTCTATTTGCAGACATTTCTTAACGACTTTCCTACGGGACGCTCTTTTTATTAACGGAAAAACGGACTTAGAACTTTTAAAATTCAGTGTATTAGTGTTAGTGTATTGCAATTACAAAATCAGAATCAATTTAACACCTGAGATTACGACCAACTTAAAACTAAATTAATTTCATTGTCTCGTCCAAATTTACCAGCATACAAGGCAGAATTAGAAATTTTTCAAATACAGCAGAACGAAAATGAGTTGGTCAATTCATATTTCTTAAGGATTAAGGACTATTAGACAGCTAATGCCAGCGGCTTCGGAGGAACAGAAGATCCATTTTCTTTCATTGGGATTACAAAGAAATTTATTACAGAAAATAGCGTTGGAGTCCTTCCAAACAGTCCAGCAGTTGCAGGATCGACCCCACGAATTAGAAAAGACTCAGGACCTCATGCAGAAGAGGAACTACGTGGAATTGTCACAGGCAATTCATTCTTTAATCGGCCAGCCTAACCGCCCCTCAACACTTCCTTTAAATGACTCATAACAAACGAATCCTAGTTTGTTAATGCCAACCTATGCACAACAGTCAACCTCTACTGTGCATCACACCAAACCTGCTCCTTGTTATTCGCAATCATTACCTCCTGCACCTTCATTGAAGAATATTTCTCCTCCACAGTCAATTTCCATTCAGCCTGAAGTTTTAAATCCGCACCCCCATCAGTCAAAACGAGCCCTTACAACCTCCTCACATGGACCTCATTAAACTAACCAATCAAATGGCCGAATTATCATTAATGGTAGCACAGAATGCCATGAAGACTAATTTCAGGCGTAATAACGGAGGAAAACATCGTCAAGGCGGGCGCAAAGAATACCAACAAAGGAAATAATGGTGATAGGCAAAACAAAAATTTTGTAAAAGTCGATAAAATATCTGTATGCCCAATATGTTATAAGAACCACGGTGCACCTTCGTGTTGGAATAATTCAAAAAAATTCCAACGAGAGAAACGCATAGATGGGCTCGCAGGTCAAAGTCAAGCCTCGCGGGCCATTCCAGAGAAGTCGGCGCGGGCCACACAGAAACTACCACAATCAAAAAACCATCACTTTCAAAAAGAACAGGCAATAGCGGAAACTTTTAATGGTACGGAGGACATTTTTTTTCACTCAGGCGACCTACAATGATCGCCGAGAACACGTCAAGCTGGGGACAGAAAATAATAAATTATTACTTAATATTAGAGTAAATTCAAGCAGTCTGCCAGTAATAATAGACTCAGGATCTAGTCTTAGTTTATGGTCCAGGTGAGACATACCTCCAAATTGTAAATTAATACCTTTTCAGACTCGTATCAAGGGCATTGCTAACCAAGTTCTGACTTTGAAGGAAATAGCTCTAATTAAATTTAAAATTGGTACCGCTACCTTTTCACATTATTTCCGCATTATAGATGCAGACTTCAGTCCGATTTTTGAGACTGACATTCTCACTAGACTTTTTTCTCAAATAGACCTAGAGCATAATTCTATATCATTATATAGAAATCCTAGGGAGCCTACTATTCTCAAGGAAAAAAATGAGACGGAGGAAATGTCGCAAGCAACTACTCGTTCATTGTATTTGCAGAGAAACGCAAATGTATCCACAGCTAGTAAAATTACGATCCCAGGAAAATCACATTTCTACTTTCCTGTTTCAATTCTGAAGAAAAGTCATTACGCAGCATTTTACATCATTACTCCATTGCATTCATTGTTAGAACGATATGGATTGGAGGCAATGACCATGAAACTACCGAGTAACGACCTTACGTTATTAATCTCAAACCCTACGGCTCGCATAGTAACTTTAAGTAAAGGCACAGCAGTGGCGTATACAGAGGAGGACGTGGAAGAATTTTGTTTCAAAATAGAAGACGACGACAAGAAAAACATCAATTTAGAACTCGAGAAGAGATACAGGGAAGATTAAAACAGACCGCTAAAACTTTTAACATTGAACTTTTTAATATAAATCCCGATTTACCGGAATAGCTGTAAGCAATTTATTATACAAATACAGGGATGTTTTTTCATACAGTCCGGAGGATATAGGTTATTTTACAGAATACGAACATAAAATATGCATAGATAAAAGTGCGTTTTTTAATCACCGTTCCCCATCTATTCCATTAGGTATCAGGGACCAAATTGATAAGCAGATACAACAACTGTTAGATGCCAAAATCATAACTGAGACACAGACGAGTAATTACTCTTCGCCTCTAATTGCGTTCAAAAAACAGTTTAGAATTCAAGCTTGTGTTGAATCTACAGGCATGTAATAGTTATACCAAATATTTAAGCATCCCGTTTCAATCTACAGAAGACGTTTTGCAGGTTTTAAAAGGGAATTTCGACCCTGGACTTTTCTCAATCGTACTTCCAAATCTTATTGCATCCAAAAAGCACTAAATACATGACTTTTGAGGTGAACCATACACGCAAAAGTTATAAATTTCTCAGGTGCGTAATGGGCCACTGCTCAAGTTCCCAATCTTTGACTATTGTCATTAAAATGATACGTGACGGCTTACCAAAACGAATTACCAATTTTGCAGATGACCTCGTCATTGGCTCATATACGTGGGAACAAGAACTCTCAGATTTGGAGCTTTTATTCCAAAAATTACGGAAGCATGACTTTAGAGCCAATCCCAAGAAGACACGCTTGCTATATAGAGAACTCGCAGTATTAGGATTTCTTGTATCCGGAGAAAAATCAGCATCTCACCAAAAATAGCAAATACAATCAAGAATTTTAAGTAACCAACTATTAAACGAATACTGAAGAGGTTTCATAGGTCTTTGCTCTTATCTTCGAAGTCATATTGAGGACTTCACGACCAAGGTAGAACCGTTTCAACAGCTCCTTACTGAAAATGCTAAATCCAAATGGACCTAAAAACACGATGGATTATTTGAGAAGCTGAAAGAAGACATCTTGAATGCCCCATCTCTCTACCATTTCGACGAAAAGCTAGAGATAAGGCTCTATACTGATGCAAGCTCACACCAACTTGGGGAGCTACTGGCTTGTTATAACCCCCAAACAGACGAAGAAAGAATTGTTTCATATTGCAGCCGTCGTCTTACAACTGCCGAAACTAGAAGTTCAGTCTGCCAAAAAGAACTATACGCTATTATATATGCTTTACGCAAATTCAGATATTTCCTTCTTAACCGTAAGTTTAAACTGTTTACAGACGCTAAATGTCTTACATCTCTACACACGCATCCGGACAAAGTAGGAAAATACACACGGTATAGACTTTTCTTAGCCGACTATAATTTTGACATCTGCCATATTGAAGGAAAGAAGCACCCGGCCGGTATCATCAGCCGCTTAGAACAAAACAGCAATGATAGTCCAGCACCCACGGACCTACATCAGGTAACCGAGGATACGCATGCATACCGTTCCAATTTTTTAGAAGAACCCATTCTTCAAATACAACAATCAGGATCTTTGAAGAACTTACGGGAAGAACAGCACAAAGATGACGCGTACGCTGACATAATAGCGGTTTTGGAAGGGAAAGAACCAACAAAAAGTTCTACTATGAGAGCAGCTAAGCATTTTCGCTTAAGAGACGACCTACTTTGCCGCACACAAAAACATCCAGAACTCGGATTAATTTATATTTTATGTATCGCGAAAAGTTTGGCAAAACATTGGTTCGAGTATTCACAAGGATCCGTCAGCACCCCATTTTGGGTTTTCAAAGACATATAAGACCATTCTCAACAAATACTACATGCCAAACATGAAGTCATACTTAGCATTTAGAGTTAAGAACTGCAGAGAATGTCAACTCTTAAAGAAACTCCCGAAAAAACCACAAGAACTCCATCATCCCCCAGGCCTTATAAGAGAACGATGCATATTTGACGGTTTAGGACCTTATCCGCACGAAGAAGGAAAACCAAAATACGTTTTAGTCGCCATCGAAACAAGCACTCGTTATATAGTGACGAAAGCTGTTAATAGCATCACGGCAGATACAATTGAACAATTCTTATTGGAAGAAATTATTTTAAAATTCGGCTCCTTTCGTTTTCTTCATCTGGACAAACACCAAGTACACAGAGCGAAGAAACTTCAAAAACTAGCAGAAATATGACATTTTGAATTTAAGTTCTGCCCTGCTTTTAATCACCAAGATATAGGATTAGTCGAGGTCATGATAAAACTCTCCAGAATTCCTTAAAATTTTTCGTCCAACAAAATCATAAAACGTGGCCAAAACTATTACCTCACATCACTTTTGGTTTAAACAGTTTCGTCCAATTAGGAACGAAGAAATCAAGTTTCTTTTTAATATACGGGTACGAACCAAGGACAATTCGGCGATTGCCAATTACAGACAGCTCCCCAGCTACAGCTCGAAAGATACTAACTTGTAAAATTAAGAGAAAAAGTACGTCAAAATTTATTAAAGGCTCATGAACAACGAAAGAAATATTTTGACAAGGAACTTTTCACAATGGAGATAAGGTATTATTTTTTCCCCTTTTCGAACGGTCGGTGAATCATCATAATGGACCAAAAGGTAGTGCGGACCGGCCACAACAGTTTCAAAATTAAACTATCTCTACCGAGTTCGAATGCCTGACAATTTCAGGGAGAAAGAACAGAATATCTCAATCGACAGAATAAACCATATTATGATGGCGAGGAACATTTGTAATACAGGGATAATGAAGTACGCAATAGCTAGGAGGAAGAATAGAAGAGATAAGAATAAAGAAGAATAACATGATTCCAACAGATACGGACCATCGACACGCGCCGCGCACTCTTCATACTTCAGCGACGGAAAAAAGAACAGAAACAAAACACGGAATATCTGTAAACAAGATATGTAATACGATAAGGCTAATTATTTGAAGTGACCAAATCTAGTACGTACCTTAGTATTCACATTGCAACAGATCCCTTGTCTTTTTTTCACTTATAATTCCTCCCCTCACTGCATTCTGTCATTTAGACTGCCTGCATACTTACAATTTCCTTCAACGAACAAAATTGCAAGCCAGCATTTTTCTTTCCGCCTCGAGCGAATGAACTTCACAAAGCCAGCAACATCATTTTTTTCGCTTCTCCGCCGCGACTCATAATTGTCACTAACATAATTAACTATATATATATATATACACACAGAGTGTTCAGAAATTCAGGATTTTCAGTTGACAAACTTTCTTCCGGCATGCCTATGTTTATCATAGTAGTGACTTTACCCATTATATAAGTATGTTCTGTCATCCATTTCCTACGACTAGTAAGAACTAGACCGATATTAGAAACTTTTCTATAATAGCACCGTACGTCGTGCGAACTTCACAAAATGTACTACGGCCTTTACTATCAGTGACGTAGTTATAACTATTAATTATAACCACCAGAGCTTCAACAGCCTCTCCTTTGAGGGAGATGAAGTAATGTATATGGATCCTGCTTAGGTTAGAGTAAAAACTGTTAGTGCTTCAACTTCAACTTTAAGTTTGTTTATGTGATAGAGTTCTGTAAGTGACCAGTGCTTTTCACTTTCATTTTGTGTTCAAGTGTTTCAGTGGATTTCAGTGTACACTGCGACCAATATGCAGATTCCCAATAATGACAAAAAATAATCCTGTGGCTTCTTTTTTTTCTACGCCACGGGAGTGTAAGGTTCCGCATGTCTTCATATCATGCGATAACCATGTGTGTAGTACACGTGTTGACATTAAACAAATACAACGCAGACGACAGTACCGAAGAGGAGTCGACCACAATCGCCAGCAGTCGGCAGGGTGGAGATCACCGAAGGTAGCCGACATTTTAGGAGCACGCCTCAACAAGCATCAATATATCCAGGTTGATCAAACCACCTAAAGCCCTAAGGCGCCCGGCCATTAGATTCACCTTACCCTCTCACAACGCTTGGTCAATTGAGAGATACCTATCCTTAAGACCTAAGGCGCCCTGCCATTGGGTTCCCTTTCTCTCTCATGACGCCCGGTTACCGAGAGACACACCTAATTACACAAAACTTATCCCCTCTCACGACACCCGGTCAAAGAGAGGAACCTCACCTACGATGCCTGGTCATTGGGTTCCTTCCACTTTCTTACCTAAAATTATTAGAGGAACTACTTATTGTAATGTAATATATTTATGTATTTAAGATCTTTTATAATAAAAAGTGATGGGAAAGTCCAAATTCCCGTGTACGATAATTCCTCTACCTTACATAAAAGCAGCTCAGTTGTTCATCGGAAGGGGAAAACAATTGATCACAATAATAATTTGATAGTTATTATCACAGATAAAGCTAGAAAATATTTAATTCTATCGATTAATTATTACCATTACCACTATTACTGTGTATAATCACCCCTCTACTGTTTATTTGATCCAAGTGAGCTTGAACTTAAAAGAAAGTAGCTAGTAGCTCGTCGTTGTTTTTTCTCTTTGATCAAATCCTACATCAGTTCATCTTTATGATAGTCAGTCTATTCAAACGTTGATGCTTTGTAGGTCTCCATAGATATTTATTGTTATTAGCTTTGAAAACAGCGTTCCCAGAAGCAGCTGTAATAGGAATAATAAGGAGAATGCGGTAAACTACTGTTGTATGATATTAGGATAATAGTAGCTATACAGTATTAGGAGAGTCATACAACGTCAGTAACCAATACTCTAGCGTTCGGTGTAACAATGATTGGATCTAACACTCCAGTCTTAATATAATAAATTATCGGTGAATTCAGTTCCAAAAACCTTTTCATATGCAGTGTTCTATTTTATTGAATATAAGACAACCAGATATAGAGTTTAATAATGTCCAAATTCTTATCTATAGTTCACATTAATTTTTCAACAAACGTGTGACGTATTAAAGGTCAAATCGGGTATGCATCATATAGGTTCATAGTTATATTTCACTTAGTCCTTGTTAACTTTGAGAGCGTTTCGGGATATTAATAATATACCATTGTAAAAATTACTTACAAAATTGTGATTTTAACTGTATATATTAAACTAACTCGATGACCTATGGAATAGGAGGCCCAGTGTCACATTTACGAAAGCTCTTCATTGGCTCGATTCCTTTGGGCAACTAGGACCGGTTTCTACCGGGTGATCCAGTTCCTACTTTGTATTCCTATTTTTGCGAGTTTCATCTTAAAATTGTCCTATCATCTGCGCCTTGGTCTTTGTAGTGGTCTTTCCCCGATTGGGTTTCAGTTAAAATTTCCACTTTCCTACATTCTGGCTACATGGTCTGCCACTTCAGTGTCCTAGGTTTACTGACCTTAACAATGTGTGGTAAACTGTATAAATTATGTAGTTCTCGTTACGAAATTTCCACCATTCTCCATTTCCGTTCCCCTTGAGACCGAGTGTTTCTCTCAGGATTTTGTTCTCAAATCTTTACAGTTTACGTTCTTCCCCAAACGAAGCGACCACTTTTCGCAACTGTACAGCACAACAGGTCTAATTATCGTTTTATATATTTCAGGCTTCAACTTCTTCGTTTGGACTCGGGAAGACAAAAGAATTAGGACTGAATAATAACATGAGTTCCCTGCCTTCAATCCGCATTTAATTTCTTTCTAGATATGGTTTTGGTCTGTTAATGTTGATCCTAGATATTTGAAAGTATCCATTTTATCGAAAACATTTTTTGATAGTTTAACGTATCTATTATTCGCAATATTATGGCCACGGCAAATTTCCATGTATTTAGGTTTCTCTGTATATACTTCTAAACCCATGTCCCTGCAGGCTTTTAATAAAACATCTTCCTTTCTATTGTCATCGTATCACTCACTGTCAGATTTACAACATCAGTATACGCCATAACCTGGTAAGTACCATGCAGCTCTTAAACTCTTGTTGCTGTCTTAGATTTTCTTTATAGTATATTCCAGAAAAATAATGGTAACAATGCATCTCTTTGTTTCAGGCCATTCTGGACGTGAAAGTTCGTGGAAAAGTATTTTCCTACTCAAACTTTACTTTGCAGGGTATCTAACACATGGAAAAGTCACGAAAGTTTCCAAGAGGTCCCAAATTGGAAAAATGGTCATGAAAAGATACTGTCGGGTAGTTCTAAACCTTCTTGAGATTATCAACCTAAGAGCAATTATCTTACATTCATATATGGATTTTGATACGAGATTTTCAAGTTTTACTGATAATTGAGTGCTGAGAAACTTCGTATTTCTCAGGGACAGTACATCAGTGTGCCCTAGTGTATGAGCCTCGTTGCGTCGTGGAGTTAACGGTTTTCCACTGCGAGGGGAAGTTAAATCATTTCCTACGTTCTTTGGCGATTACAGATACAGGGAGTGAAATCACTGTCAGGCTGTTAAGGCAACTGTAGTTCAGTTATCTATCTTCAAGACGCTTGGAGGGCTAGTAGAATTATCATGGCAAGTAGTGGAATTCATCACAGTTTTAGGTAATCATCGATCACCCTGTACAAATGAACCCATAAATATACACTCTCCCACTTGTGAAGTAAATGCCAGTGTATTTAATCAGTATGATTCCAAGTTTGAGAATACTAGTAAAAAGGTATCATAATAATGATAAGAATTTAAATGTTGCAATCATTCATAATCTTAAATCACGCTTAATTTGTGCAAGTGTTCCTGTGTTATATTTTCGTACATCGTGTTTCTGCAAATATACAATAAATATTTAGTACCCAAGTAACGTATCCGAATTTCTTTTATATGGTTGTTGACATTTCATGTACTTCCTATATCGTTCCATGTACGATATTTATCAGTTTGGAGAGAAGAATCTTAGCCTCTCCATATTTAATATTTACATCTACTTTTTTTTCTTACGTATTACAAGTCTTGAATATGTCCAATTTTCCGATGTTTGATTTTTTTCTTCTTTGTAACATACTAGGTTCTCTAATAGAGATTATCTTGACCGAAGTATGTGATAATTACTACTTTTCCAAGTCAGATCGCAATTTTAAGGTTACAGAAGTAACTGAGTGCGACGTTTATCCAGCATTCTTTTCTCAAGAACTGGGAAGTAGTAAACGATTACATATTAAATGACACCCGAACAAATGGACCTTGAAGCATCGTTGGTTTCAAAATATAAAATAATTTAACTTTGTAAGATAATCTTTTTTCTTCCTGATAGGATTTTAAGAAAGTTCCAGTCTTGGGTCAGTATATTATAAACATTTATTTTGTTCTGCTATTATGTCTAGTTAGTGATTATACGTTTCCATGTTGTGTATTAGTCAATATATTAACTGCATATTTCAAAATGACTGTCGCTCACGTAATTTATATAATTTAATAATCCAGATGTAGACCGAAATTAGAGAAGGCAATGAAGAAATGCTGGCCGAAATTAGAGAAAGTAGACAAATTATTAGAGTAGACAATGAAGAAATACTGCCCCAAATTAGAAAAAGTAGGTAAATGATTAGTGAAAGTACGCAAAAGATTAGGGAAAGTAGGGAAGAAATACAAATAGAAACTGAAATTATCGAAAATGAAAGCAGAAAGAAAAAGAAAGCAGTCATACACGAAAAACAACATTGCCGAACTACGAACTTTGCAGTGCGTAGTTAGCGAGAAAGAAAATAAAGATAGCAATCTGATTACAACAAAGGCTTTTTCAGACATTACGAGGGTCAAACATGCATTTCTGGAATTGAGGATACGAATGAGTCAGGTAAGGTTACGCGCGACAACGTTGTTAGTGAGCAAGTGTGAAAAAAAAATCATTATTTCTAAATGACAGTCGGTTTGAAGTATTTCCTCGAACAGGTGACAAGCAAGTAGAAAGAAGAATAGACAATTTACCATCGCAACTCACGGATTAATAACAGTATCGCTAGTCAATCGGAAATTGGCGGCAATGACTGGAATTCAGCCAACTGAATAGCTGATTGCTAAAATAAATGATGATTATCATAAAGATAAACATAACAATAGTCATCGCATTTCAGAGTTAGAAACTGTTGAGGGCAGTAATAGAAAAAAGAAAGCTTTCGAAGACATTTTAGGGCAAAATATTCCAAACAAAAAAGATAAAGTTTGTGGAATATGAGCCCAAGCAAAAGAAAGAAAATGCATTTCAGTTATCAAGGATCGAGCCAAAATCATTATAAGGTAAGTATTTGCTGGTTTCGAGCATGCATACCTCGTAGGTAGCGATAAAACGAAACATGAACTATGTCATCGACATTAACATCACACAGTAACCGTAGGAAAGAAAACCAAGTTGTGTTCTCACTGTAAGTGCACCAAAAGAAAAGGTGCTTTAATTATAAATGATTAGGCTAAAATTACATGATAGATTTTCGTAAATTGAAACCATTACGGTCACAGACATTCAAAGATGAGAAACAGGTGATTCATGTAGATTTCGTTGCTTAGGGGGTTAAGTGAATAATAACGTAAATAATGCAATAAGTCAGTTCTTAATTATGACACATGGTAATACTGGAATAAAATCAAAATAAAGAAAAGGAAAACCTAAAATAATGAAAACTTTGTTTTTATTTTTAATGATGTGGGTAAACAAGTTTATTAATAGTAAAAGAAGTGGACACCTGTGGCATAGTCTCAGGTCGTCAGCCATGAATAGGCGATTTGCTGAACAGTAATAATAATTGTAATATTTTTTATGACAAACCTTTTGTTAATAATCTGTTCATTTTAGATTATAGATTAATAATAGCAGTATTAATTGTTTAACGAAAGTAATAAAATATTAATAGTAATTAGAAACCTTATAGGCACATATTAGAAATTACTTGGAAGAGATTAGTTCTTTTCAGGTCCTGTAACCACAGTGATTTTTTAAATTTCTCCGTTTAGGGTAGAGCATAAAATAGTATACAGGAATTGTTTGGACTTTCCCAATCACCTTTTAGTATAAAATTCCTCTTATGTACAGTAATCATAATTACAGTCTGAAGTACTAAGTTTTTAGAATTTGGTGGTTTGTTAGTTAGATTGTAGGAACCCACAGACCGAGCATCGTAGGGTAACAGGATCCAAAGCTCATGCAGCCAAGGAGTGAGTGTAGGAACCTTTCACAGATCGAGCGTCCTAGAGAGGAGGATAAAACACGAAGACCAGGCGTCATAGAGAGTGGTGAGGTTATTGGGAGGACCAGGCGTCCTAGAGAATAAAGGTGACGACTAATTCGTCGCATGAGAACCAGATGAACGTAACTCCATTTTCGTAGGTTTACAGATGAGAGGCCAAAAGTATTATTTTCTTAGAAAGATGTGCTTCTAATAAGATCGTAATTGATCTACATTACAACAGATGATCGACAAGGAGAACAGATGGCCTGACGTTCCTTTTACACCAAGTGGGGCTTTCAAAATTATGTTCAAACATTAAGAAAACGAAAACTGCATTTTTGGAGTTACGTTCCTCTGGTTCTCATGCGATGCATTGATTGTTGAAGATGGATGCGTTCTGCGGTGTTGTGGCTTCATTTATCCTGAAATATCGGCTGGCTTTGTTGACCTTCGTTATTTGCCTGTTGTTGATGATGGTCAACGACGTCGTCGTCGTGTTCGTCGTCTGAAGTTGTTTACAGAAAGCACGTGTGGATCATTGCACCCCGTGGTGTAAATAATAATAATAATAATAATAATAATAACTAAGATTTTTTCTTTCGGAATTTGTACATTGGTTGTGCTGTTTGTAAAAGAGAAGCACTAGAACACTGAACACTTAAATGAATAAAAAGGAAAACATTATTCACTTAAGCAACCCTGTATATAACTTTCACCCAAATAAATGAAAATAAAGTTATGAGTATCAACAGTTTATCCTCTTTCCTAAGCAGGATCAATATATTATAGTGTATCATCTCCCTCAGAGGAGAGGTTGCCGAAGCTTTAGCGTTGTCAATTAATACTTATACACTAGGTCACTGATAGTAATGGCCATATTATATTGTGGCGAGGTTTGCACGTCATTTAAAGAAATTAAACTAAGAAAGTCCATTGGAATATGTCTATAGATCTCAGTGGTAGGCTTCAGTTGTGTGGCTGGTCGGTTCCTGAGAAGTCTATAGAGAATACACAGGAACATTAAGAATAGAGAACTATGGCGGCTGTTGTAAAGATCGGAATGAGAATTCTATACCTACTGTAAGAGAAGGTAGTTTTGTTTCATTAGTTGCTATTCGTGATGACTCGCTTATGAAGATAGTAAAGAAAAATTCCATTTCCAATTAATAATAAAATAATTAGAGTGCTATGAAGACTAGTGTCCAGAGGAAAGTGGTTATCAAATGAAAATCCAAAAAGTAATGAGAAAGTGAGTTCTCTGCTTGTGGTAACAGGAAATACATAAAAGTGATAGTTCGTTGAAAATTTTGAAAGTTGAGGGTAAAATTAAATACCTTTAGCGGGCAGTTGCCGAAATTCAGTTGTAAAATAAGTCATATCGTATATTGTGTGTTTTTCGGTTTTATCTTGTTCTCTCGTTTCCTCTTTTTTCGTTGCTGCTAAAACATGGGAGGAATGATTGGCATGTTATCTGCTGGGATCATGTTTCTTCTCTCTTCTGTTTTTCTTCCTTTCTGCTATATTGGTCATCTTATATCTTTTTTACTTTTCTTCGCTCAATAGAGATGTATCAATAACATTTTCCGGCATTCAAATTCTGTATAGGTTGTTTCATCTTGAGAATGCCTTTATGTCGAAATGGGAAATAAATTCACACTTTCTGGCTAGATTAAAAGGTAGTCTGTGTATATGTTTTGTCGAAATATTTATTTAACATCTCGTGAACCTTCAATAGATTCTGTTTCAGTTTTTCTCTTTATTTTAAGTAGGTGATTTCTTTCAATTTATAGTTGAGGATATACTTGTAGTTGGCAGTCTGAAATCGTGCATAGCTCATGCCCATGTAATAATAAGCTTGATTTCTTGGTCCCCGACTGTACAAATGTATTTAAAGCAAATGTGATGTTCGGCAATAGTTTTGACTATATTTTGTGATTATGTTCAAAATACCCATACGAAAATGAAAAATCTGTAGAGGTACTATACAGGCACTGGAAACGCGTGTCTAGTGCATGTGTTACATTTTTCCAGGTCCTGTTTTATGCATGTTGCATGTTACGTACCTGTTTCATGAAATAAAACAGGCGTTTCTTGATCTGTAAGTGCATGTATTGAGATCTATTTTGAGGTAAACGGACATGAGCTGTACAGTGAACTCGGTAACATCAATGTACAGTGCATGTACAGACTCTGGTTTTGCATCCAACATGTTAAAAAAGTAAGAAATACTGTACAAGCGCTCAAAAATGCGTTGAACAAAATGCTTGTATGTACAATAAATTTTCCTATGAAAAATACTTGCAATTCAACAGAAAAGTACACCTGTATTGACGCCTGTTCTTCACTGACCGTACATTGTCTGTACATAGCCCTTCCTGACTGCAATGTACAAGCGATGTACAGCTGCATGTCTAACACCTGACAAGGAATAGTTGAACAAATGTTGTAGGAATGACTTCCAGGCTCCAGAAACATTCCTTTTACAGAGACTGTTTTTAACGTTAACATGTTTGAAATGAATAGGCACTCCACATGCGTTCAAAACATGCATTGCATATTGTGTTTGATAGCCTGTACACAGACATGTTGCATGTACAATGAATGTTTTTTTTTTTTTTTTTTTTTTTAAATACATGCAAATCGACAACGAAGTATACCTTGAATGGCGTCTGTTCTGCATAGGTCATACATTGACTGTACATTGTTAACAGCAAAGTACAGGCGATGTACACTCATGTCCAAAATGATTGTCGCATATCTATAACTGTCTTCTTGTAAGAATATAATTTGATAATGATTTTGTAGGGTGCTTTTAATACTGATACTATGTGTATAATCGGGAAATGTATATTTGCGGTAAATTTCATAGGAAAAAATTATAAATACTTAAATTAGAATGAGTAAAACAAAATGTTGTTAAATGAACAAAAGTTTTATTTTCCTTTTATTGTTCTTATTTACTGCTCTTTTGACATGAAATTTTCCACATACATGTCTTTGCCGATTATACACATACTAACATTATAAGAAATACCTGGCAAATTTGTTATCAAATTATATTCCTACAAGAACATATTATAGACATGCGACAATAATTTTGGACATGAGTGTACATCTACATGTTTAACATCTGACAAGGAATAGTTGAGTACGTATTGTGCAAACGGCTTCCAGACTCCAAAAACACGCCCTTTACAGAGGCTATTTTTAATGTTAACATGTAAGAAATGAACAAAAATTGTACATGAGTTCAAAACATGCATTGTACAGTATGTTTGATAGCCTGTACACAGACACGTTACATGTTGCATGTACAGTGAATGTATATTTGGAGAATACATGCAATTCGACAGAAAAGGTATAGCTGGATTGATGTCTGTTCTGCGTTGATCGTACATTGGTAGCACACAGCTCTTGCTAACAGCAATGTACAGGCGATGAGCAGCTGCTTGTTTAACACCTGATAAGAAATAGCTGAACATGTGTTGTATAAACGCTTTTCAGACTTCGAAAACCTTCCCGTTACGGAGGCTGTTCTTAACGTTAACATGTTTGAAATAAACAAGCACTGTACAGTCACTCAAACCTTGGGTTGTACACTATGTGTTTAGTAGCCTGTACACAGGCGTGTTACATGTTCCAGGTACAGCGAATGTTCCTGTGAAGAATACATGCAATTCGACACAAAAGTACATCTGGATTGATGTCGGTTTTGCATTGACTATACATTGGCTGTACAAAGCTACTGCTAACAGCAATGTGCAGGCGATGTACAGCTACACGGTTAACACCCGACAAGGAATAAATAGTTAAGCATGCGTTGTACAAGCGATTTCCAGACTACTGAAAGATTCCATGCGGAGAAGCATCTTTTAACGTTAACATTGAACGTACCCGCTTCGCTTCGTCAGACCAACAATTGATGAAATGCCGCGCCTCCTCCCTCTCGCCATGCCGATAGGACTAAACTTGGATTGAACGACTTCGTAATTCTCATTGTTCATCTCAGCGACCCTCAAACAGTGGCGGATCTAGAAGGTAAAAACTGGGGGCCACCCATAACTAAATATGAAGGTATATCATTAGTTTACTATAAACTTTCAAAAATATATAAATAATAGGTTTAATTATTTTTGCCACTCGAAGAACTGGGGAACCTAGAGTAGTAAGGGGGTCACCCTATCGAAGTTTGGACTTTGACCCCGACCTTTAGGACGTCATAGGTCAAAGTTCAATGACCTTGTCCCGGGGTCAATGACCTAGGGGTACTTAGGATCACCCCCTTAAATTTTGGAAATTGCCAAATCTAAAAATTTGGTATGGTAGCCTAGGACCATAGTATGTACCTCCATTAGTATTGGGGGTCTATGTCGTTCCCTTTCATGGGCACAAAATTGCCAAAAATTCAAATTCCGGAGGTTTTTGATCTAATTTATCTCCTTTGATGAGGTGTTATTACCCTATATGGTTATATGGGCGTATACAGGGGTCAATTAGCTTTCATAAGACATGGGTATATTGATGCACCCCTTTAAAAATTTGGGAGGGGTACCTTGGCCCACAGCTTAAATTTTGGAAATTGCCCAATTTAAAAGTTTGGTATAATAGTATAGAACCCTAGTATGTATCACTATAAATTTGGGTGGTCCACCTCGTTCCCTTTCATGGGTACAAAATTGCCAAATTTTAGTAGAACCACGTGTTTGGTTTTTGGCTCATTTTATCCCCTTGGATGAGGTCCTATTACATTATATAGTTATATGGGCGTACCATATACAGGTGTCCATTTCCTATCGTAAGACATAAGCACATTTGTGAACCCCCTCTAAAAATTTGGGAGGGGTACCTTGGCCCACCTCTTTAATTTTGGAAATTGCCCATTTTAGATATTTGGTATTATAGTATAGGACCCTAATATAGATCACTATAAATTTGGATGGTTCACCTCGTTCCCTTTCATGGGTACAAAATTGCCAAATTTTAGTACAACCACGTGTTTAGCTTTTGGCCCAATTTATCCCCTTTGATGAGGTCCTATTACCTTATATGGTTATATGGTCATATATAGGGGTCTATTCCCTATCATAAACCATAGGTACATTGATGCACCCCTTTTTTGGAAGGGGTATCATGGCCAATCCCTTAAATTTTGGAAATTTTCCAATTTAAGCATTCGGTATCATAGTGCATGACCTCAACATGTATCATAATAAATTTGAGTGGTCCACCTTGTTCCCTTTCATGGGTAAAAATTTGCCAAAATATAAACATAAGCAATATGTTGTACCACGTGTTTTGTTTTTGGCCCAATTTATCCCCTTTGATGCGGTCTTATTACCTTATATGGTTATATGGTCATGTATATAGGTTCATTTCCTATCATAAGACATGTGTACATTGATGCACCCTTTAAAAATTTGGGAGGGGGTATCTTGGCTTATTCACTCAGTTTTAGAAATTGTTTAATATAAGCATTTGGTATCATAGTACAGGTCTTCAGTATGTACCACTATAAATTTGAATGGTCCACATCGTTCCCTTTCATGGGTAAAGAAATACTAAAAATCAAATTTCGGAGGTTATTGACCCCCTTTGATAAGGATTTAGCACGTTATATGGGTGTGTACAGAGGTTTATTACCTTTATATGTTTATGTTCCCTTTTAAATTTGGGAATTATCAAATAACAAATAGGTGTCCCTCTTATGGACAAATATTCAAATTTTAAAGGTTATTGACCTATTTTATCTTTCTTGATACGGCTTTATTATTGAATGAGTACATGATTTATTACTTTTTTCATAAGACACAGGTGTATTTGTGTACCAATCTTAAATTTTGGGAGGGGTACATTTCTTATTGTTAAATCAATAATTGGTAATTGTTCTTGAAATTGGATGGTATCTCATTCTTTGAGTAAATCATTGTCAAATATTAGTATGATCACGTGGTCAGTTATTGATCTATGATGGGATTAGGAGTCCAGGACATTGATACATTGAAACTTTGAAGGATAATTTGAGAATTGTCAAAATAAAATTACGTCGTTAGTTTTGATTATTCCCGCCATATATAAACGTAAGCAATATGATGTACCACGTGATAGCCCTTGATGAGATAGTGTTCAGGGATCCATTTCCTTTGTTGTGGTACTTCTTAAGTTTGAGTACACACTTCTAGAGAACAGTTGGTTCTGCTAAAGTAAACAATTGACGGACATTATTGACCTTATTAAACATATAATGATATGCTTAATTTTAAGAGAAGTATTCTTTAAATTTGGGAATTTTGATAAACAATTTTAACATAAGGCGCGAAATTTGAAACAATACTTTGAACTTTAATCACAGCTCATAGTCTAAGATCATTGGTGTTGTTTGATTTGACCTTGACCTTGAGCTTTAGATATCTGATAGCTAACCTTATTGAATCTTATGACTCATAGTCTAAAGACAATACATGCTAAAACACTGAAATTTAGTCACAAGGTGATGTAATCTGACACTGGCAAAGTTATTGTTGATGCAATTTGATTGGTTGATCACTATCTCTCGTGCAATCTGATTGGTTGTTGAATTTCAAATCTTTGCTGCTTTCAGTGTTAAGTTTTGTTTAACATTTAAAAATCTTGGTTTCGTTCAACATTTTGCACTCGCTGATAAATATGATCAAAACCGTTTATTTGTTAATCGAAGTTAAAAACCGGATAAAGTTTGACGGTTAACCGCGAAACGTAAAATTATTTGTTTGAACATTTTTAGTTTGAAAGTTTTTTTTTTGAAATTTATGAAATTTTTTTCGTTTCAAAATTTTTGTTTGAAAATATTTCGTTTGAAATTTCTTTTGTGAATTTTTTTCAAAATTTTGTTTGAAATTTTTTTCGTTTCAAAATTTTGTTTGAAATTTTAGTTTGAATTTTTTGAAGATTGTGCACTCATTAAAGAACCGGAAGTGTTTAGAACAAAAACGTATTGCAACAGTGTTTTTTCATGATGCAATAGTACACGACAGAACATGGTAATGCAACGTCATCAGTTTTGCATCATCGTTCGAGATAGTATTCTTCGTAACGTTATCATGGCTACTTGTCTACAGTTTCTAAACACACGTGATGTGATGAAATCATTTACCAAGATTACTGATTTACAACAGAATGTACCTTATAGAATCTTAGCTAGCCAAATAATCCCTACAAAGTTTGGATTAAGAACCGTAGTGAAGCTTGACAAATGATAAGAATATAATTTTACCAGCAAGATATTTACCCATGAAAGCATCAAAACAATAGGAACTGTTACGTTTCTTAAATACTGTATGTGTATCTTTATGTTACAAAGGATTCTTGGGTCGAAATCATCAATTTGAATTTAGTACACAGCCGGATCAGTGAATTTGGTTTCGTCAGTAATTGTGATGAAATCATGAATTCAAACGTCAGCACATTCCTTTTCAAAGACGTCAGACGTAGCTGTATGCTGAAATCTTGAATCACAGAATGCGATCTATGAATTTGGTTGGTCAGCATGATGTCAGCAAATGTGATGAAATAATGAATTCAGACGTCAGAACATTCCTTTCCAATGAAGTCAGCAATAACTATGAAATCAGCAAATACCGTGTCAGCCCATGAAATCATTTGAGCAAGTGCGTTTCATCAGGAAAGATGTGTACTTCTTACGTAAAGAATTCCTCTTCGCAAGCTATTATCCAATAAATGTATTTCAAACAAAACATGTGATGATTGGTATCAGTGCTACAACATTTGTACCTGTGATTCGACTGATCAAAGCAGATCAATTTGGTGTACAACTGACCTGTGAAGAACGGCGAATATTATGTTCACGAATCGACCAAATGAATGATTATTTTCATGATGAGCTAAATGTGACCATAGTCAAATCATTAGGCTCAAATCATGAAGTGGTGTTGCGTACAGTCCTCGAAGAGAAGATGGTGCTGTTACGCAAAAACAGTACATTGCATGCCCCTCGCAACATTGTATATCTAACGCAAATGGAATGAAACAAATTCATCAATGTATTCCAGTGTGTAAAGCATGCAATGGAAGTGGGCAACAAAACAAGTATATTCCTGAAAAAGTACTATTTTCAGAAATGTGTCATGCATATTGTACAACATGTATCTAGATGTTGTGATGGTTGTCAACATCGTTCGTGGGTGCATACCTGTATTGATAAACAGTTTATTTGTGATCAAATGGACATTGAGTTTCCACCAATTGACATTGCAATAGACCTTAAAAGACTTCAGTTGAATTAAAATTATATGCTAAAGACAAACTAGTGCAAGAAGTTCAAAATACATTGTATCGACAATATACAGATCCTTTATCTGGTATGGATGTATGTGATTAATCAGTACAGTGTAATAAATGATCCATTTCAATGATTTGCGTTTTTTTCATTTCAAGTACAACCCCATGTTCTGACGTGTACTATTGCATCATGATAAACAATGTTGCCAGATCTTATTGTTCTAAAACAGTTCCGGTTCTTTACTAATGAGTGCACAAACTTAAAAAATGTCAAACCAATATTCTGAAACAAAAATTTCAAACAAAAAATTTTGAAACAAAAATCAAACAAAATTTTGAAAAAAAAATTACAAAAGAAATTTCAAACAAAATATTTTAAAACAAAATTTTTTAAACTAAAAATTTGGAAACGATAAAATTACAAACAAAATTTTGAAATAAAAAATTTTCAAACAAAATTTTGAAACAAAAAAATTAACAAACAAATATTTCAAACAAAAAATTCAAACAAAATTTTGAAACGAAAAAAAAATCATAAAAAATTTCAAACAAAAAATTTTAAACAAATAATTTTACGTTTCACGGTTAACCGTCAATCTTTATCCGGTTTTTAACTATTCAATTAACAAATAAACGATTTTGATCATATTTATCGGTGAGTGCAAAATGTTGAACGAAACCAAGATTTTTAAATGTTAAACAAAACTTAAAACTGAAAGCAGCAAAGATTTGAAATTCATCAACCAATCAGATTGTACGAAAGATAGTGATCAACTAATCAAATTGCATCAATAATAACTTTGCCAGTGTCAGATTACATCACCTTGTGACTAAATTTCAGTGTTTTAGCATGTATTGTCTTTAGACTATGAGTCATAAGATTCAATAATGTTAGCTATCAGATTTCTAAAGCTCAAGGTCAAATCAACCAACACCAATGATCTTAGACTATGAGCTGTGATTAAAGTTCAAAGTATTGTTTCAAATTTCGGGCCTTATGTTAAAATTCTGTTTATCACAATTCCCAAATTTAAAGAATACCTCTCTCGATATACCTGCCTTAAAATTAACCGTGGCATTATATGTTCAATAAGGTCAATAATGTCCGTCAATTGTTTACTTTAGCAGAACCAACTGTTTTCTAGAAGTGTGTACTCAAACTTAAGAAAGAAGTACCATAACAAAGGAAATGAATTCCTGTACACTACCTCATCAAGGTCAATCACGTGGTACATCATATTGCTTACGTTTATATATGGCGGGGATAATCAAAACTAATGACGTAATTTTATTTTGACAATTCTCAAATTATCCTACAAAGTTTCAATGTACCAATGTCCTGGACTCCTAATCCCATCATAGGACAATAACTGACCACGTGATCATACTAATATTTGACAATGATTTACCCAAAGAATGAGATACCATCCAATTTCAAGAACAATTACCAATTATTGATTTAACAATAAGAAATGTACCCCCTCCCAAAATTTAAGATTGATACACAAATACACCTGTGTCTTATGAAAAAAGTAATAAATCATGTACTCATTCAATAATAAAGCCGTATCAAGAAAGATAAGATAGGTCAATAACCTTTAAAATTTGAATATTTGTCCATAAGAGGGACACCTACTTGTTATTTGATAATTCCCAAATTTAAAAGGGAACATAAACATATAAAGGTAATAAACCTCTGTACATACCCATATAACGTGCTAAATCCTTATCAAAGGGGGTCAATAACCTCCGAAATTTGATTTTTAGTATTTCTTTACCCATGAAAGGGAACGATGTGGACCATCCAAATTTATAGTGGTACATACTGAAGACCTGTACTATGATACCAAATGCTTATATTAAACAATTTCTAAAACTGAGTGAATAAGCCAAGATACCCCCTCCCAAATTTTTAAAGGGTGCATCAATGTACACATGTCTTATAATAGGAAATGAACCTATATCCCTTAAAGGATCCTGGCTTTTTGGGCTATTTTTTAGACTTTCAGTCAAGCAGCTACTGTATCGTCACTATTTATCCTAGGATCATGGTTCATACCTCATTCTCTTCAGAATAGAGCTGGGTTTCAAATGGTACCACTTGCATGCTCATACCATATACCAGAAGCGGGAAAAAAATGTCAAAGTGAATATTTCGGAGGGTAAAATTTTTTTCTCGAACTTTGCCCCCCCTGGACCCCCCTCCCTGTGTGATCGTAGTCATCTAAAAAAAATCTGATAAATTGTAGTTGGTATACTGAATGTGTGTGCCAAATTTCAAGTTTCTATCTTGAATAGTAAGGGCGGAAGAATTTTTATCAAAAATTCCCACAATGCCCCAAATTACCATAAAACACTATGATCTCAGGAAAAAAAATTCCTGAGACATCCTTAATTACCCTAGGACTATAATCCGCCAATCATTCTCTTCAGAATAGAACTGTCTTTCACGCGGTACCATTCACATGTTTCCATCATGTATCTAAGGCGAGAAGTTCCTGAAAAAAGGGAATTTTTGGGGCAAAATTTCCCTTTTTTCAACTTTTGCCCCTCTGGACTCCCCCTGTTTTTACGCAGAAATCGGGGGAAAAAAAACTTCTGGTAAATACTACTCGGTGGACTGAATGTTTGTGCAAAATTTCAATCTTGTACGTGCAAAAATAAGCCCGCCAAAAAATAATGAACAGGCGAAGAAGAAAACATATATTTAAAATTATGACGTCATCACCTCCTATGTCTGGACGCAGGAAGGTGTGAAACCATACGTAACGTGTTCTACAATGCTTCTGGACTTGAAAAACAAAAAAAAAAACAAAAAAAAAACGGACGAAAAACCTCAGATAGGAGAGTTATAACGCAATGTACCATGAAACACCCGTATAGTACAAATTGTACCATGGGATCCGCAAAGGGACATTAGGGTCCTATACTATTGTACCAAATGTATAAAATGGGCGATTTCCAAAATTTAAGAGGTGGGCCAAGGTACCCCTCTCAAATTTTTAAAGGGGTGCACAAACGTACCTATGTCTTACGATAGGAAATGGACACCTGTATACGCCCATATAACTATATAAGGTAATAGGACCTCATCCAAGGGGATAAAATGAGCCAAAAACCAAACACGTGGTTGTACTTAAATTTGGCAATTTTGTACCCATGAAAGGGAACGAGGTGGACCACCCAAATTTATAGTGATACATACTAGGGTTCTATACTATTATACCAAAATTTTAAATTGGGCAATTTCCTAAATTTAAGGGTGGGCCAAGGTACCCCTCCCAAATTTTTAAAGGGTGCATCAATATACCCATGTTAATGAAAGCTAATTGACCCCTGTATACGCCCATATAACCATATAGGGTAATAGCACCTCATCAAAGGAGATAAATTAGGTCAAAACCTCCGAAATTTGAATTTTTGGCAATTTTGTACCCATGAAAGGGGACGACATAGACCCCCAATAGTAATAGATGTACATACTATGGTCCTAGGCTACCATACCAAATTTTTAGATTTGGCAATTTCCAAAATTTAAGGGGGGTGGTCCGATGTACCCCTGTCAAAATTTAGGGGGTGGGCCAAGGTAGCCCTGCCAAAATTTAGAAAGGGTGGTCCTAAGTACCCCTAGGTCATTGACCTTGACCTATGACGTCCTAAAGGTTGGGGTCAAAGTCCAAAGTTAGGCCAAGTCATGCGAGTACCGCTCCTAGGCTCCCCGGGCTAGATCCGCCACTGTCCTGAAAACCATAGATTCAACACAAATATTGACCCTTTTGGGTTATTTTACATATAACGCATTATCAATTCTCCATATATATTATAGAAGATACCTCCTCCCCTCCCTAAAAGAGGGAATTTTCGAAAACACTAGAGAACATGTCTGTTTATTTTGAATTACAAGCTAATAGCTATACCCAATTTCAGCTTAAGTTAAATAGCTCGTGAGATACTAATCCTTCGAAAAAAAAAAAAAAACACTGCTCCCCCCTTAGGGTACGTATTATAATCAAAGTGAATATTATAAATCTCCTGTATTACCCAGATTGGATTCTAAGTGTATACCAACAATTATTTCATTCGGCATTATTGTTTGGCCGTGATGAGATGATGAATATCGTCATTCTAATTTTACTATCCTTCGGCTAGCTAAAGGCTCCGCACTCAGACAAAGGCGTAGATAGGATTTCATTTCGGGGAGGGTCCGGAGTCTTCTTCGGAAAAATTTAGACTGAAAACGCGATTTTAGGCTTTAACAACTTTTTAAAATTTCGGGGTGTTCAGATCCCTGGATTCTCCCTAGGTATGCCACTTCCCTCAGACGCCCGTAATGGTTCGGGCTACGGCCTCGCACCGCATATACCTGAAACCATACCGAATTTAATTTGAAATTCCAAATTTCATGACTCCCTTTCCAGATCCCAAGATATAAACATCTTATTTTAATAATTGTATTCCTAAACACATTTCTCTTCCCGCTCTTTTCTTTCCTTCTAGGTTGCATATAGATATAAAAACAGAAATAGATATCTATTTTAAATAAGAGGTTCAAATACCAAATTTCATGTTTCTAACCTTCAGAGATTCCGAAATGTCGACGTCATTATAATAATTGCAATCTCCACACCTTTTTCTTCCTCTTTTTACTAAAATATTTTTTAAAAAATGCTAAAACATGTGTCAAATTGTTTCAAATGAGAAATCCAAATACCAAATTTCAAGTCTCTAACCGTAAGGGATTCGGAGATACAGCCATCTTTTAAAAATTCTTCCCATTCCCATTCTCTCCCCTTTCCCGTTGAACTTCTAAAAATCCTTCCTTACTGGTACCCTACATCACGTATCTTATGTACTGTCCAAGTTTCAAGTTTCTAGCTTAAGTAGTTTGTCCCATGCGTTAATCAATTAGTTAGTTAGTCACTCTGAACTTTGTCTTTTTTATATCTTTGAGATATGTGTATGTGTTTAAATCAGGCGTAACTAGAGGGGGCAATTGTCCCCCAGAATACCATTACATACTATATGATCACTGAAAAATTCTTTCAATTCTCAGAATTAAGGGGTATGTCCCCCTCAGCTAAATATTCTACTATCCATTTCATAAAGATATTCCCCTGACTTCGAGGTGCTGCTGTGACGTCCAGTCAAAACATACTGCTAGGCGTACCTCGTTGGAATTGTTGGAATGTTGTCTTTTCAATACTTAAGACATAAAAATTTTTTTTGTACTGTATAATGAGAAAAAAATAGAAATTAATGAAAAAGTGCGTATTTTTTCGTACTTTTTTGGTACATCAATGTTTATAGGACTATATCTCGGAAAGGAGATAACACGAAATAATTTCCTGTGCACGATATGTAGATGCCTATATTACCTGCAAGTTCTGAAAATTTCATTACTCAACACGTAGTAATTTTCTTGTTATTCAGCAAAAAGTGAGACATCATTATCTCCGAATTGCTGCGGTGTATTAACAATCTGAAAAAAACTTTTAGAAAGATCTTAAAGTAGCTTTTTCAACCGAACTGTTTTGACTTGTTTTAAAAGATAAACAATCACAAATATGACATTATGATTTTCTCTGCTTTGCGCCCTTCGCTATTGCAGTTTGTACGGAGTGCTACGTTGTCACATTTTCCTGACGCGTATACACTCTCAGCCGGACGGGTATTTAAACTTGTCACGCACACTGTCCGGCACTTTTTAGAGATATTTTAAAAATGTAATGTCTCCACAGATTTTAAACCAATTTCTTAGAAATTAACAGGATATACAGTAAATGTACCAAGTGTTCAAAATTAGAAAAGCGAACTCTTATCTTGTTTGGATTTGCATGTAATGGTCTTCGAAAATTTGTTGCTTTTTGTCAGTTCTTCACTTATTGCACGCAGTACAAAATACACCTGTACAGAAACAAAAACACGCACAAAATTTATTATATGATACAACCTTAGTTGACATGTAATATTGAGTTTACACTTCACAGAAAATCTGTTTTCAGATCTAAGAGCTCCAAGCTACATTAGAATCTGCTTTTGAACAGGAATGACGTTTTTTTTTTTCGGCGCAGCCTCAGGTTTACTTGAAACAGAGTTACTATCTTGTTCACTCCCGGATACGCCACTGAGCACAGAATAATCAATGTCCTTACTAGGCCTATTAATTACTAACTCATAACCGTCTGAGTCGGAGTCATTCATCAGTTCTGCAATTTCATTATCGCTAAACATTTTGCCTCTTTTTGTAATACCGCCGCTCGTAAAGGAATATCCATTTTTTTTTTTAAAAATAAAAAAGCACAAGATATACTCACGAAAATATAAATGCCCATTCGTCCGTCTCATTGCAATGAACCCATATGATATGAGTGCGTGTGTAAGTTTTTGACGCCTACGAACCGAAGGGAAGTGTTGAAGACTTAATCAGTGCAACGTGATTAGACGCAAATACAGCCCTCGTCACCTACTAATTGCATTGTTTTCTTTCGTTGTAAGAAAACAAAGGACCCATTCTGTGTTACTGTACATTCGGCAGGGGAATTGATCGCAGAACTTGGGTGAACACGTGATTGCCAAGGCTACAACACTACATTTCTTTTTAACCTTTAACATGTTCGTAAGCTGGAGTGTGTGTATACTGATAGATCTTGAGGTAGAAATGGAGCCATTGTTTATAAATATTAGGGAAGATAGCAGAAGCAGCGATGAGTCAACAAAGCTATGACGAAAGTGAATGAAGTAAATAGATTAAGAGATGAGTTTTTCGATGTGTTACTTCAACGTTTTATTTCGATTACATTGAGATGTGTACACTCATGTCCAAAATTATTGTCGCATATCTATAACTGTCTTCTTGTAAGAATATAATTTGATAATGATTTTGCAGGGTACTTTTAATACTGATACTATGTCTGTAATAGGGAAATGTATATTTGTGGTAAATTTCATAGGAAAAGAATACGAAAATTAGCATGAGTAAAACAAAATGTTGCTAAATGGATAAGAAAATTTTTGTTTCGTTTTATTGTTCTTATTTACTGCTCTTTTGACATGAAATTTTCCACATAGCCTACATGTCTTTGCCGATTATACACATACTAACATTATAAGAAATACCAGGCGAATTCGTTATCAAATTATATTCCTACAATAACATATTTATAGACATGCGACAATAATTTTGGACATGAGTGTAAATGCATTAATATTTTTATGATGTTGTGAAAGGTTATAATAAATACTTTTTCCTATTACATTCTTATGAAGTAGGCTTCGCGCTACAAGCTTCCTGAACGCGATAACACTGCACGACAGCGTTGCCACACTTCCATTTACTGTATGCTGTTTCTTCATATAAGCGCGGGGAATTTAAAGATTGGGCTGCAACATGGCTCACCGCTTAACGCAGAGAATATGTTGAAGTGAACATTTTTTTTAAAAAAATAAATACTCTACCAACTAAACCCTTTTTTGTTAATAGTTCCAAATATTTGCAACACTAGGCTTCCAAATTTTCGAACAGTGTTTTGTACGTTTCTCTACCTACCATGGTAAAGGAGATCAGAGCGTCGTACATTTGTTTTAATTATACAAAAAATATCAAGTGATGACAAGTGAACTTTTCACAACTTATAGTTAATGGATGCATCTACATATTGTACACAGGAAATTATTTCACGTGATCTCTTTTCTGAGATATAGCTCTATAAATATTGATCTACCAAAAAAGTACGAAAAAATACGCACTTTTTCATTAATTTTTATTTTTTCTCACTACATAGTACAAAGAAAATTGTTATGTCTTAAGTATTGAAAAGACAACATTCCAGCAATTCCAACGAGGTACGACAATGAAATATAAGTTTTGACTGGACGTCACGGCGGCACCGCGAAGTCAGGAGCCTATCTTTATGAAATGGATAGTAGTAATGTTAATGGCTTAATCCTCCTCTTCGATGAGTTTCTGACTACGCCACTGATATACAGTGCATGTTCGTGTAAAGGAAACATGGATCTTTATAGTAGCTTGTATGTCTTTCATGTTGGTAATATTTGCCTGCAAACTAGGATTGCTAACTGTGAAGGCCAGTGTTGCCAACAACCTTAGAAGAAAATAGGCTAAATGCCCTTTAGAAATAAGCTTTTTTTACGCAAAAAGTGCCTAGATTTAGAACTGCTAACCTATAACCCACATTGTAGATTTTAAACCCTGTTTTGTGATTATAAGTAAGTTGTAGTAAAATTTGAAATCTTGAATTTTATTCAGTGAAGATTAACAAATAATGTGACTTTAAATTACAATAAAATCCGTCAACAACTCAGCTGATTTGTGAAATTCAGCAGCCATAATATTAGTTGAATTGAAATAAGTCATCATCGATGATGTCGCAACTAGCCCAAGCGCTGGAACTCGATACACCATGGTTGGATTGCGGATTGATTGCGATTGTGTAGATTGCCATTGTCCCAATCTTCAGTAGTACTTTTGGCAGGTCATAATATTTATAAACACTTGTTATTTCTACGTACACTCACAGGAATCATCATGATTGCATTGAGAGTTTTCAAGCTAATTAGATATCCTATTTGTTTTCTTTAATAAACAAAAACAATCTCAGTACCTTGATTAACAGAACAATTTACTAAATTTGTATTGAAAAACTTTCATTCTTGCAATGAAATGTGAAAATTAAAATAATTAAAAAGTAGCAAACGGGACCGTTACGGGAGCGACATTAAAATACCTTCTCAGCCGATAAGTATTGTTAAGTAGTTGTAAATCTGTGGGTTGGGAGAGAGAAGAAGAATGAAAAATAAATGTATGTTGTCTAATAAAATACCCTCTAGAGAAATCAATTAATACGATAATATTTAATGACAAATAGGCTAACTTTTAAAAATTACACTTTATTTTCAAAGAAAAAGTATTTTTAGAATTAATTTAACGGCTAATAAAAAAAAAAGCCAACTTGGCAAAAGAGTTTCATGAACTAAGCTATATTTAAGGCTATAAGCATTTCGTAGATTTGTATGGCTAAATGCCTTTCCAAATACGCTAAATTTAGCCAAAAATAGGCTAAATTGGCATCACTGGTGAACGCTATGTTAACTGTGAAATACAGCCACAGATACATGCACTGTATGATTGAAAATATCCTCACAAGATGTCAGCAAAAATGTAAACAGAATTACGTAATTTTCTTTATTTAATTCTAACGGCATATAAAATAAAATGATAAAACTTGTAAAACTATTAATAATATAAATAAATACGAGTTAGCTTTTTTAAATATCTTTTATCGCTAGTTGGTGCGCGCGCATTCAAATGTGGCGTGAAGTGCGAGAACAAAGAACTACCGGTATATAACGTATATGTATGCGTTGCGGTGTTATACAAGTTGGGCGAGAAGTCATCACCTGTGTCTACAGAATGTCAAGTTTGTATATGCTTGTAGAGTGGGATAACGAGAAGAAATCAGTTCTTCCTCGATCACGCTGTGAAGAAGAGAGCGTCTGCATGAACAACATATACGAAGTTACATGGGAAGGAAGGAAACTGTACAATGGTACAGTTCTATACATTGGTAAGTCTTTGTGCATATTCCGTATAAAAATATAGCATATTAGATATGTGTAGTAACGTACAATATGCATGGATTTTAATATGTTTGTCTATACACACAATGAAGCGTAGTATTAGGCGCATAAATTAACAATGCGGTGACAAATTTATGTATCGGTGAAACTCTCACTGCGAACAATGTGTGTATCTGGTATCTCACCAGTCTTTCAACTTAGGATGAGCTGAAACTTGGGGGTTAAGTTTAAAGATCCCCGCCCGTTTTAGGAAAATTTATAGGAGAAATCAGGTAAGAAATGATGGTTTGGAGTTCTTATATGATTTTCAGGTGTGTAAGTTTGGCAGTAGAGCAGTGTTGGGTAAGTTATTTGTAAAAATGTAACGCGTTACAAGTTACTTTACTTTCTCTTAAAATGTAACGCTTTAGTAACGCGTTACTTGCCCCCCAAAAGTAACTGTTACTTTACTTCGAAAGTAACGCGTTACTTTTAGGTCCGAAACTTTAAAAATGGGAAAAAAATATGATTTCAATTTTCCGTACTACTATTACTACCGCTATTATTATTATGGTTATTTATTATTATTATTATTATTATTATAACAACATTGTATATAAAAGGAAAGATAGGCGGTTTGTATTTGAATACTAAAGAACTAGTTGATTGCCAACCTCGGTAGTCGTGAAGTCTAGGAGTCAAGGACATTGTTCACGAGCCTTTGAATTTGGGTTGAGGGTCTAGGTTGAGTATTCAGCTCGAGCCAAACACTGTTAAAAGTTATAGGGCACTGGCCAAATATCTTCAAAACTGCTGGGCCCGGGTTTAGAATTGTCAACGATTCAAGCAGCTCACAGCTCATTCACTATCGACCCGAACCGAGGAGTGAGCCGAGCCAACAGTTCACCCAACCGACTCGGCTAGAGCCCTCGGCTCACTTGAGCCGAACCGAGCAAATGGCTCATCCCTACCATAGCCAGCTCGAGCCGATGGTTCACCCCAAGTGAGCCGGCTAAAGCCATCTTCTCAGTTGAGCCGAGCCGAGCTGAGTTTGTTATAAAACATCTCTTGTGGTCTCGCTATCGAGACGAGACGAGATGCAAGCAGTGTCCCCTCTCGTGAGCAACACTAAAAGTATTCCATATTACTGTTTGGCTTACATTTCTTATGACTTTCGTTTTCCAGTGTAATCAGGCCATGATTTCGAGACGACAAAACGAACGAGCCATTTATCAAGTTCGACTCGACGCGAAAAACTGAATCGGCTCGGAACTCGACTCGAGGATATTAACCTTGACTTGACTCGAAACTGGACTTGAAACTCGACTTTAGCTTGACTCTTGCTCATCCCTCTGCGTTAGAAAAATGGTTGCTTATTATTATTCTGCTAAACTAATTATATAATAATAATAATAATGTTGTTATGTAAAATTAAAAATAAAGAATATAGAGAAACATTACACTACTCTATAATCAACGGGACTCTAGGATAAGCAAAATGTTCTGAAAAAACTCCAGTATTACATACCATCAGCAAACTATTTTCTAGTAATAAAGTAGGCCCGCTCATAATATTAACCTCTTACTGTAAATCGTTAATTATGGCACCCTAGTTGTTGATAAATATTTTCCGCCGGGGCACTTCAGACACTTTACTTTTAAATTCTGTCCACCATCATCCTCAGCTCTTAAGAAAAAAGTATTCTTTCAAATGTTCGAACGGTAAAATATTTTCGTTCTCTATCTTTATAAAAACAATACCAATCAAATTAAAATACACTACCGGTATCATTGCACTCCTAGTTCACTCACTGAATGTATTGATTTGGAGCCGTCAAAATCGACGACAAAATCTTACAGGTGCTTGCATTCAGTACACGTGATTTCCCTAAGGCTCTCATCTTCTTCAAAAAACAGCAAGTGGCACTACGAATTTATCTGTTTTTCTCTGTGTGTCTGTGACTGTCGGTCACTGACATACGTAGTAGGGTGGGCCGAAAACGGCCGATTTTTTTTTTTTTTAAATAGAAAATTAAGATTGAGTATTGTGCAAAAGTTTGAAAAATGTTATATTTCCTCACGAAATCAGAGCTGGATAAAAAGATATTAACCGGGCTCCGGGGGCGCTAAAGAACGGTAATTTTGAAAAAAAAAAAAAAAGTAGCAAGCAATGAAAATATTAAAATATATTTTCAGAAAGTTAAGTTTCAGTGCCGTGCAAAGATTGTATAATGTTACGTTTCTTCACAGAAACAGAGCCGGAGTAAAAGTTATTAACCAGGCCCCGGGGGCCCTAAAGAACGTTTATTTTTTTTTTTTTTACAAAAAAAAAAAAAAAAAAAAGATAGTTGTGAATAGTGAAAATATTATTGAAATATATATATATATATATATTTAGAAAGTTGTTTGAGTACCGTGCAAAATTTATGACATGTTTCTTAGCCAAAACAGAGCCGGATATAAAGATATTTAACCGGGCCTCGGGAGCCCCAAAGAACGTTAATGCTGAAAAAATATGGTTGTGAGTAGTGAAAATATTATTGAAATATTTGTTTTCAGAAAATTAAGTTTGGGTACCGTGCAAAAGTTGTATAATGCTATGTTTCTTCCCCAAAACAGAGGCAGATAAAAAGATTTTAATAAATCCTGCGGGTCCGAAAAGTGTTAATTTGTTTTTTAAAAAATATATACCATTATCTTAAGTATGTCTAGAACATTGGTTAAAATCCGTAATACTTTAACTTGACTCCAGGATTTTAAATGTTCTGATCCTGCTCTTCGTCGGATTGGTGTTTAGTGTAAGGTTGAAAAATTGACCAACAAACACCAAACCAGCCCAGAACCCACCACGTGGAAGTGGCAACATAGCGAGTTCCTCAAACCCACCCTCCTCGTACTTAAAGCTCCTTAGTTGAATCTTGGAGCAAGATATTGAGATTTATGTCCGAAGCTTGGTAGATACTTTCGTGCTTCCAGTTTTGTGCGAATATAACCGTCTCGTGCAACACTACCGCATACTTCTGAAGATTATTCTGTTACTACCTTTATACACCTGTCAAAAGCCTGTGTGTGGAAAGGGAATGTGACACTGTGGAAACCCCTCTTTTCCACAATCATTTCGGTTAGTTCTTCTGTTGATACATTAGCCGAAATTGGAGGTTTCGTTACTATTACTTCTGACCAATCGATCAAATCGATATAATTCGCATATTCTTCAGTGCTTTGCCTACTGCAATTGCCAATTAGAACTATAGTTTGGTATTTTAGGCCATCAAAATAGTGACCCTTAAAATTAGTAGTTTTACACTGTAGAACGGTTTCTTTTTTTCTTTTTCTCTTTCTTGTTTTGCTAGTTTCCTATGGATTTTGTTTTTATCTACTACCTTGTCTTAGTTTTATTCAGTAAACTCATATCCTCTACACAGCGATACAATTTTAGCAGCCGACCAATTCGAGACACCTGTTAAATCTTTTGTGGTACTCATTTGTTTAGGGCTCACTATTGTTTATTTAGGTTTACTTTAGATTTTATTCTCTAAACGATAGCTCCATGCGAACTCTGCATCGTCTGAATTCGGGATGGAAGCGCTTAATGTATGTTCCAAGTGCGGGATTGAGGCTAACGATTCTAACCCTCTTGTAATTGGTACCGCAGCATTATAATCGATCTGTGGGTCATGCTTTCTTTTGAGCTTATGGGTTTCTGCTTTATCTACATTGCAAATCGTCATTTGTCTCTGATTTCTCTGATTTAATATGAACTCCCACTCCAAAAGTGGTATTTAATTTGATTTATCACACTTACAGGTTAATCTATCGCAGCATTTGCAAGAGAAAATATCAAATAACTTCTGAGCACCGTTCTTAAATTTCTTTAATTTGGCTCTTAATGGGAGGTATCTCGTTCTTAATGAGGTTAATGATCGTTTTGCATTTTGAGTTATAATTCAAAATCATATCCTTAATTCGAAGGCAAGACAATACAGGAAGAGAGGCTCGCAGCCATTACGTTTCTAGTTTGAATTCAGCAATGTAAGCGCCGCAATCGGAAAATTCAGCAATGTAAGCGCCGCCTTCGGGAAGCCAGTTTGTGCATTTTGCATCCAGATGCGAAAAAGTGATATTCTCTTAAAGTTTGAGAGTTCTGAGCTGGACTCAACACGGAGGTTTTTCGTGTGTTAATATGGTAGTTATGAAAGTTAGTTAAGCTCTTAATAGTTGTTTGTGTATATTGAAACCATGTATTTCATGTTTTGTGTATTAATAGTATTGTCTGGTAAAATGTTCTTATTACCTAAAACCATTTTATTTGAACAAAAAATTAGACACTTTAGGGCCACCGGGGCCCGGTTAAATATTGTTTTGAAATCAACATATTTGACATGGCTTCATTTCGTATCAATGCACAACTTTTGATGACTACTCTATCCGGAATATCTGAAAAAAAAAATTTTTTTTCGGCCCACCCTAATACGTAGTTCATGCTCGATTGTTTCATTCTGAGAAATTCACTTACAGGAAAGAAACATTTGTTTCCGAAAAAAAAATATACATATATTGTAGTTACTCATCCGAAATGTAACGCAAACTAGGTACGTTACTTAAAAATTCGTAACGCGTTACCGTTATAGTTACTTTGGAAAAATGTAAGCGTTACTAGGAAGCGTTACTTAAAAAGTAACGCGTTACTTGCGTTAGTTACTTCCCAACACTGCAGTAGAGTTACGTTTAATACGGGAAAAGATGTGTGAAAGTGGGTACTAGTTGTAAACACAGAAGGTTTCGATGATTCAGCAGCAGAATGTAATCGTATTGGATGGCGAATCGGTGCGTTGAATGTGATATTTCCGCATTGACTTTTACAGAATTATATATGGTTGATGAAGGCAATGTATTAAATTTTTATGAGAACCACGGATTACTGAATTTAAGTGATAATTGAAGCTTCTCAGAGAACCGGATCTAGTCCAGTGGCGGATTTAGGCTGGGGCCGGGAGGCTAGGCTCCCTGTTTTTAGAGTGATAAATATAATTTAAGCTATTATTTATATATTTTTCAAAGTTTATAGTATATCCTGGGTTCTGACCGCTCCCCAGTTTTTACCTTCTAGATCCTTCTAGTCTAACTAAAGTCTTACCGGGTAACATAACCTAGCGTAACCTAATAATTTTTAATATTTTGACTGCTTTTTTGTAGGTTTGAAACTGGAGTTGCACCTCTAAACTTAAGGGAAATTAGGTATATTAACTCTTCTTTAAAAATAAGCAGACACGTGATGTAGCATTTTTGAAAATTCACTCTTAGTAACGGGAAAGGGGTACTTTCCGGTTAACTGCTGTATCACCGGACCAATTTTAGACAATTTATTAGATGAACTGGAGAATTTATTTTGGTTTGTGAGGTAGAGTGAGTGAAAGTCAGGTGAGGGGAATACTTGAAGTTAAGAAAATATTTGTTGTTAGTTGTTTTTGATGTTGTAGGCGGCACTATAATAGACGCGGAAGGGACTATTTGACGGAGAGATATACTTATGATTTATGGGAAACTCAGTGTAGAAACGGTGCGTAAATAACAAGATTGTTACATATCGTGTTTCAGTTTTCTCGAGTTATACAAAAATATGGAATGTCAGTTGCTGAAATTGTGTGAAAGGCATGGTCTACTAAACAGGTGAACTGTTTGTCGTAAGTGTAGAAACGAAGCTATTGAAACTACAGAAAAGATGTAACCAAACCTAATTTATTGCAGTTTGTTACTTCTTTTGCATGGCATTTACTATCTTCCCCAAAACTGTGCAATACAAGCCAAGCATTTTATGACATAAGTGTTTTTTCACTATCCTGGCTTATGGGTATACTCACCGCCGTTGACATGTCTTCTCCCTACGGACGGACCCTTTCGCAACCACTCGGGCCCCCTGCTGTGTTTCTACGCTGACTCGGTTAGATAGCATTCGTACTTTTTAGTGGTCATCTAGCACAAGTTGGTTCGTGTTCTACCTAAGTATTCACTAGCTTATATGCCATACGTCCACACTTTATTTCAAACAATAATCACTACCAGTTGTGTCAGGGTCATAACCTGGTATTTTGGGGGAGAAACTTTTTTTGGGATTTTCGTCTGGTCCGGCGATACAGCAGTAATGCCGTACTTTCTATCAGTGATGATTTCAGAGGGTGGCCGGGGCATTTTCCCCGACCGAAGCAAATCTCTAATTTTGCTCAAGGTGGGTTACCAGTATCCTCGCAGTCAATGTGCGAATTGAATATTTTTCCCAGGAAGGGACGAATTTCAACCATATACGCACTCAGCCATCACACACGTAAACTCCTATAGACAGTGGGGAAAATTACCCCTGCAGGGTTTAAAATTATTCTTCTCCGAGGGAGGATAAAGGTTTGTCAGAGGGGAAAATCCCAGGCATCCCCCCGTCAATTCGCACACTGCTTGCAATACTACTTTATCCCTCTGAGTTGAAATCCTCCCGGAGAAAATAGTCATTTTCTATATGGCTTATAAGTAAAATAATCGAAAACGATTGTATGTGATTTAAAGTATTGCTATAACACCTTGTGGACTGTGTTATTAACGCTGATTCTAAGATTTGGCCTTGTTATTTTTATACTATGAAATTATTACAGATATAAAATATGATTCACACTACAGTGACTACATGCATTATTGCTTCGTTGTAAACAAGTCTTTATACAACATACATTGCTATGATACAAATAATTATGCTTTTGGTACTTACAGTAACTGCTGCATTTATATATATAGAAATCAATGAACTACTTGCATTAAAGTACTGTTAGCCTGGTCTACTCTTGTACGAAATGAATGTGGGGATAGTAGCAAGAATGAGAAGACCAAACTAAACTAAGAGAAATATCTGGAATTTCTCTCTCAACGTGCCCCTAAAAGTTAGGCAAATGTGTAACATGAGATTTAAGACTAATTTAGTTGTGATCAATGGAAGTGTTATTTAACTCAGAGAAAGACATATTGTTCGATTTGTATCAGTTTATTGGACAATGAATTTGGTGTTCTGAGATTGACTTGATTAAATATCTGAAAGATCATGAGGAAAGAAATTAGGGAAACCTGGCCTTAAGAATATCATACCTGGGTGACTACTGGTCCTATGTTGTCAGGTAATCCCATCTGCAGTTCAGCTCCAAACTTTATAAATCGTCCATGGAAAATGAGCTTATCACTCGATAGTGTACGCGAATAAAATTTATAAACGATCTTTCCGAAACTTAGATTAAAGTAACTATCTCGGCTTGTTACGAATAGATCTCTTAATAACTTCTCATTATCTGAGGTCTTATTAACTCGATTCTTGTTAACTAATTCTTATTCACTGCTTCTTATTAACTCCTTCCTTTTAACTGCCCTCTCTTTCCAAGGAAACGGTTTTATATAATCAAGAAATGAGGTTGCAGACATTGAAGATATTCATGACAACAACAGGCTCCAGATAGCACGTGGAATTCTTGAGAAACTCAATTGGGACAGGACATTCTGCTGACCAGAAATCTCTAGAATCCCCAGACACAATCTCTCAGATGATTTAAATTTTGTCAATCCAAGAATTTTTAAAAACAAAAAGATACACAATTCTTACAATATCATAAACATTCTGTTCTCAATTTTGAAAATGAAAACGCTGATCTAATTGTAATTGTCTGACAAACGTAATAACTACATTGTATAAATTCTCTCGTTAACATAATGTAACTAGGTTGCTTTATTTGCTTTTTGGTAGTGAAATAATAAAGCGTCAGCAAACTAAATGAATTTCATGACATAATGTTATTCCTAATATTTGTGTGACATGATTTAATGAGTAAAATGATGATGTGAATAAACTTAAATCTAAATGACATAAAATATTGTAACTTTACTAAGATTGAAATCTAAAACCATAATATCTGATAATATTCCATAAATATCCTAAAGTATAATATGACATCTCCTTACATCCTATAACAGTACTGATTAAACTGGTAATTAATTGTCTTTGATGCGCATGAACTGTTTTGATTGCAATTATGGGAAATTCTGCTTGCTGCGTGGTTCCACACTGCGCTGTATCCAACTAAGCAAGATAGAAATATGTCAATTAAATGAATACACACACAAAAAAAAAAAAAACTCAACAACTATCAATATTAGTGTCAGTGGCGTATTTACGAGGGGCTATCGGGCTCAAGCTCTCCCGAAATAAGTAAGTTATAATTTAATCGCATTGTAAGTACAACGAAATGCTTCTTGCTATTCCTCAAGCCCCCTCGCCCCGAAACAAGTTACTAAATATGGCAGTGATTCGTGTCGAATCCGTAGTCACTGGGTTTGCTGAAATGATTAGTAATAATCTCGTAGCCATTGAAGTCTAAGATTAGCTCATATTGGCATGGGGGCCGCATCGATATTGGGTGAGGAGGTAAAATTAAAATGTCCTAATTGCTCGAGATCAGTGTCGAATTCATAATTTTCGGGGGAGCTGAAATGAATAGTGACAATTCTGAATCCATTCAAGCACAGGGTTAGCCCCGCTGTTTAGAGTGCAATCCGAACCATGTAACCGTTCAAATGCTCTCACCGGGAATCGAACCGGAACTTCGTGCACCAGAATTGCACGCGCCGGTAGCTAGGGCTTTCGGGCAAATGTGTACACAACGCTGTTCCCAGAAACAAAAATTCTATACGAAAATTTATGACTTAACTTTGTGTGCATTTGTTTTCATTTCCGTTTATTCTTTAATGTTCACTTCTTGTCAACATTAGTATTTTTCTTCAGTTTCAGTGTGTTTCAAAGTGTGAATAAGCTAATACTTGGCATTAAGTTTGTCCGTAAGGCACAACAGAAGTCAGTTGTAGGACAGTTAAAGTGATTTGAGATGTAATTCGCTCCCGTCAATAGGAAAATTGTGTACCATGTCTGGGGAATATCCTAAGTAGTACAGAAAGGTTAACAAACTTTTGCGTGTGCCGGAGATCCGATTTTTTAAAAAAAATATTGCATGTAGTTTAGCAGTAAGTAAATAATTTAAGTGTTGGAAAAATGACTCTTGAATGCATTTATCATATGCATATGTTCGGTGAATTAGCTTGGCTTTTAACTTCAGGTTAGTAAACTTACTTTTAGATATATTAATATTAATGAACTGCACCGACAAATTGACCGAAATAATTTCTCAAATTAAAATAGTAGTCGCCACTGTCAATCGCGAGCTACCATTACTAACTACACTTGAACTACTTTCTTATGTATAATTATGTACAATGTAAGTTCATGTTAGTAAACAAAGGTAAGATTTTTTGTTTTAAAGCTGTTAATTCTTTTGATTGGTGGCTCACAGTAGGATTTAAAAACTGGCATGGTAGCTCAGAAGCTGCATGAGTTTGGCGACCACTGCATTAAAGTAATAATAATTTATTTCAAACACGTGGAACCATAGAAAATGTCTGTTCATATCGCAGTGAAGAAAGTCACACACACACCATTCCAAAATGCATATTTTAGCAATAAGTGCGCAGGGGATTTCCCACATGGCAAAATTTCAGAAAAGCTCCGAACAGAATCCGAGATATGATCGGACTTAAAGTGGGTCCAAATTGGCAAAAACGAAAGCCTTGGCCGCCGTGAATATGCAATGCGTTGGCGAGAGCTCGGAATTATTAGTGACTTCCAGTTCACCTTTTTTCTCATGTTAGGAATATCGCATGCCGCGATGTTTTCTCCACGCTTGGGGATGTCCTAGCTTCTAAACTATGTACTTTCCCTTCATGTCCACGTGTTTTTTGTAATCACCTCTTTCAGTTTGTCGATGTGGTTTATTAACAACCTGTATATACTGTGTATTAGAGAAGACTTCAGTAATAAAATCACGCGCAAACAGTGGACATTAGGCACGCATATGCTTCTTGACGTAACAAAAGGCAGCATTGGCCACTTGGCCACAATAAAGAACTAAGTTGTAATATTTGACATTAGTTTCATTGTACTTACGGTTATTTATTTATTTTCTCAGGATCAAGAGGTGATTGCGAAAGGCATCTTAAAATTTGTGACGATGATATAGATGGAGAAAGTGTTTTAAGTGTAGATTTTTCTGAACATGATGTGTCTCCAACACGAAATAACGAACATTGCAAGAAGAGTTTGAAAATTCATACCTTACAGTAAGCGGTAGTAGTGCATCGAATGCCACTGCGTCTGTTCCAGAGAGCTGTGTAAATTGTAGAAAGCTAAAGAAAAAAGATTGCGTCTCTAGAAGAAAAATTGCATGAAAAAGAATGTACTGTTTCAGCGTTAAAAAAAGTGCTCAGTAGTTCCAAGCGAGACAAACGGTTGCGAATACCGCATAATGTGAAACAGCTTTTAATTGGTTGGAATTAAACTCCCATGATTTTGATCAGTCGAACTCCGAATCTGGTGTGAGTAATACTTTTTTCTTCTTTCATAGATTATAAAAACTTGTAGTACAGTAGAGCGTCGATTATCCGAAGTAATTGGGGGAAATGGGTGTTCGGAAAACTGGTTTGTTCGGATAATCGAACTGTACATGTTTATTTGCCAAAAAGAAGTACTGTACAGTAAATTTATTCATAAAAAGAAGTGTGCTGATTGTTGAAACAGCGACTGGCGGCTTGGCCGGTCAGCAGCGCCTTATGAAGGCCCCATTAGAAGCAATGTTCCGCCAGCGGTGGCTCAGTGCGGCGACTACTGTGGAAAACTTGGTTTGGGAGTGAGGGGGATGATGGACGGTAGGGTGGGAGAGTAACAGATGCGAGCGAGTACACAGTTCGGTTAAGCGGTCGTTCGGTTGACCGACGTTCGGATAATCGACGCTCTACTGTATATCATTTAAGGATAGCTTCTACCATAATTTTGCATGCTTTTGGTTGTAATGATGACTTTTTCGCAATTTTTATTACTATATAGTAGTCGTATGGTAACGAAAATGCTACTAAAGAAATCATGGGACTTTTTGTTAATTGTTTGTAATGTACAAGATGGTTCAAATATGACTTTTTTATACCAAAACCTTGACTGAGAGCGAAAGAATTGAACATAGCACCCTTCAAAGTACTCCCTTCTAGAGTCGATACATTTTTGCTAGTGTTCTGGAAGCATTTTCATACTCTTTTCATATACATTTTTTCTATTGGTTGCGAATACACTCCTGAACACTGACGATGACGGCGTCGTTATCCACCCCATTTCATGCCTCTCAAGTGAGATTTAAGCCTTTAACTACTTGGAGCCAAACCTTATACTGTATTTGGAGTCTCGGTGTCAAATTTAAGATGACATGACTTTTTCTCCAATGAGAAATTTTATCAATAATGCATTGTTGCACGCTCCCAGGCAGCTATTCTTCGCTCATCACTCTCGCACTTCCTGGACACGACTGAGCAAGTTCTAATCTGCACGGGAGTTAAGGTGGAGTTAGTAGCTGAACTCACCAGCGAGTGCATGGGTTGTGGTTTGCAATAGCAACAGTTGCGGTCATATTTGAACTCACTTGCATATTCATTAAAGATATTATTTCGTGGATCATTCGTGGATTATTTCGTAGATCCTAAGATATACATGCCAGGAAAACTTAATTAAGGGTCTTCACTACAGCGAAATTAAACAACCGCTAATTTTGGAGTTTTTCTGTAATATCTTCAAAACAAATAAAGATATTCGAAAAGCAGAAAGGTAGTGAACTGGACAATACGATTTTACATGTGATACCTTTACCATAATTTACCTATCTGCTTTGGGTATGCCGCTATTCACAGAACCCGCAAAAAATGCTAAATCTATCTAGAGTTGCAAATCAAAAGCAGATAGATGAGTTGTGATAATGGTATCACATGGAAAATCGTATTGTCTAGTTCACTATCTTTCTGGTTTTCGAATATGTTTATTTGTTTTGAAGATATTACAGAAAAACTCTAAAATTAGCGGTAGTTTAATTTCGCTATAGTGAAGACTCTTAAGAATACTCCCATTGGAAAACAAGGAAAAAACTTGTTGCAGTGAAATAATCAGGAGTGTGACACTGAAAAGTAACGTTTTTGAGAAGAAAGGAGTTTTCTATGTTCTCAACTTTTCGTTTGTTTGTTCAATTAGAACCTCTTTTTCGGAGTTGTGTAGGGTACTCTTTACATGCAAAAGGGAGTAAACTTTAAACAGATTTAAAATAAATTTTGTGAAGATTTTCGGGGTCTTCCTTCAAGCGGGAAATTTTCGCTTAGAATAGTTCCGTTACTCACAAGTTTCATTGTATATAAGCTTGTGATGAATTATGAATATCTGTATACATCTGATTGTAAGGTTTGTTTTCGTTTTTCTTATACGCTGGGATTTTTTTTTAAAGTTGTCTCTCTTTGCTCCAAATTTTAATTCTGTCTGCGTGGCTCAAAAATGTATATTTTCTTTTTCCTTAGATTTCGTGATTGCTAAGTATCCATCAGTAAAACCGTCGAAGATTCATGCTGCCATGATAGATAGATGTGTACAACAGACGAATGGCCATGAGGAAAGGCAGTGTTCGAAGCTCAGATAAGAGTGAAAACACAGAGGAACAGAAGTAATCAGTCTGCATCTATGTCTATTTTTTTGTATTTTAAGTGTGTTTTCAGAATATAATTTTTCATATGTGCTTTTGATAAGTTTCGAGCTGTTCACGAACCTGTAACAATCTTTTGCATAAATGAAGCGATCATTCAAACAGTATTTAAATGAAGAGAGTGCGCTTGCATTACAAATAGCAAAAATACCACGAACAACTGCTTACAGATGGTGTAATCGTCAGAATTGTATAAGTGCTGATGATACAAATGGCAGTAATGACCATCGTGTGTTGAACTCTTGCGTCATTCTTTCTGAAAGAGAAAGCGTTGTTTTAAGCAGTAACCCCACATCCCAATCACCAACAGTTCAACATATAGGTGATCAACCAAGAAAGTTATCTGGAGATAAAATAAGTCTAGATCACTTAAATGAGATGGACGATAATGTTAACCATGAAAGATGTGGAAGTAAGTCAGTACATCATCATACAATTCATTAAACGCCATAAGATTTCACAGATCTTCTAAGTTTAGTACAATCTATAAATGCTAAAAATGTACCAACTTCTAAGGACTTGCTGTATAAAAGGTTTAATGAAACGCAAGTAATCACACAAAAGAAACATTACTTTTGTTGTAAATGTGATAGTTTGTTTGAACAGTCTTCCAATAACTGTGGAAGATGTTTACTACATGAATGTGGGCAGTTACACTACTTTGTAACACTTGATCTAAAGAATCAAATAGAAAACCTTTTTGCACGACCTGATTTCATTGAAAATTTATCGAGAGCTCACACACGAAACGTTATGAGTTCAATACGTGATGGTAACATTTATGTCGAATTCAAGCGTAAATACCCACAGTTAATTTCTGTTGAAGGCAGAATTGTTTTATCTGGAATTTTAAATACTGACGGAGTTCAATGTTTTGTTGGCTCCAACACCTCTTTTTGGCCATTATACATTTTAGTTTTAGAAATTAATGAACTACATCGGTAGAAAGCTGAAAATATGTTGTTAGCTGGTATATTTGTCATACGTAGTTTACTAAAAGGTTCAATGAAAAAATGTCATCTCTTACACTGTACTTTCTACAAAACAATTGTTTCACAGCTTAAAGATTTAGAAGCGGGAGTTGAATTATCTACTAATTTACAGATATTCGAGAAATTGTACAACGTGTTACGTTGTTTGTTTTGATGGGAACGTTTGATAAGATCGCAAAATGCACTGTGCAACAGTTAGCTCAATTTAACGGAAAATACGGGTGTAGCAAATGCTTACAACCGGGTAAATATTTGCGAAGAGGCTTAAGAGTTTATCCTTATGTAAAGGAAAATCCTAAGGGTCCTCTAAGGCGTGATACCGATATTCTGAACTATTCGGAAACAAAGGAATATGGAGTGAAAGGAATACCTGTTTTCATACAGCCCACTTCATACAAAATAATAGAAGGCACATTGGTCGATTATATGCGTTGTTCGTGTTAAGGAGTATTTCGAGTGTTAATTATGATGTGGTTTGATCTCAAAAATAAACAAGAACCCTGGTATTTAGGTCGAAAAATAAATAAATTGGATAAACTTTTGCTAGCAATTAAACCTCCATCAAACGCTACACGTACTCCTCGTTCTTTCAGAGAAAGACGTAACTGGAAAGCAATAGGATTTGAGCTTCTTTTCATATATTATTTACCAATTTTTAAACAAATTTTTCAAGATGATATGTATTTCAATCATTTGTGCCAAATCGTAAGACATTTGGAAAGTTTCTTGTGTAAAAATATCAATGTCAAAGAGATACCAACTATGGAAAAGTGTTTACACTCCTTCGTATTTCAAATGCAGCATCTATACGGTGAAATATTTGTTATCCAATATTCATGATATACTACACATTAGTGACTGTGAAAAATGCAGGACCCTTATACTCATTTTCCTGCTTTTCATTCGAATCTTTAAATGCTACTTTAAAACAACAACTGCATGGAACACAGTATATTAGTCAGCAGTTGCTCAGAGGATTTGCTATTGAACGACTGGTGGACATTCGATCAGGGAATGTCTCACACAGTGAAGACCGTGAATATATCCTAAGTTCTTATTCGGTGTCACTCCCAAAACTAGGTAAAATAGATACTTCGGACAACGATGGGATTCTTCGTAAGTGTAGCAATATATCATTAACGCTAACTTGCGTTGTCAATGCAGCAAGTGATTCAAATTGTCTTTTGTATGAATGTAATGGAATAAAAGATAAAAATACGAAAAAGATTTTATATTGTACCTCGAATTATTCAAAAGGTGAAAAACATGATGATAGTTATTTCTTGTTAAAAGAAGATGGAAATTGTACGACTTCTGCTTGTAGAATATTAGAAATATTTGTAATGCAATGCGTTCCGTGTGAAAAAGAACATATTTTCATGCAAGTTCTAAAAAGACAAGTCCACCATGCTTTCATAGAAAATTGGTCTGGTCTTTCACTCTCTCACATTTTCGAGTATACAAAAAATTCTACCTTTGTGCAAGAATATATCCTACTTACGAGAGCTATTCTGTTTAGAAAATTATGTACTTTGAGAGTTGGAAATGACACATTCTTTTCATCATTTTTAAATTGGAACAAGTATAATTAAAAGAAAAAAAAAGCGATTGATTGGATTGTGCACTTCTGGAAAAAAAGGAGAAACTATCAGGAATACTTGTTTACACCCGGCAGAAAAAATCTATAGAGGTAGGACCCAAAGTTTTTGACCGCCACATTGAAAAATGGCCGCCATCTTGAAAAATAGGGCTATTTTTCAGAATATTCATTTGAAGTAGCTACTGCTTCAACACTATTCATCCGAAATTCATGGTTGATACGTCATTCTCTTCAGAATAAAACAGGCTTTTAAATGCAACATGGCGTATGTCCGTATGACGTACAAGGAAAGGGAAATTTGGAATAAATCAGGAATTTTTCTTTTTAAAAAAATAATTTTTGGAAGTCCCCCTAGAGCTACCCCAGGTGAGAGTACGCGAACCTAATGTGCCCTGAAATATACAAAGGGATTATGATATCTCTTTGCCAAATAACATTGGAATATCCTATATAATGACACGAGAAAAAAATATTTCCTAATCCTGTTTGTAAGTAGGAAATTTACACTAACAGGGAAAATGGCGATCTAAAATTTCTGGATAAATTAGTATTCAAACGAATTTCATGGCTAATGCTTCATTTTCTTTAAAATGGTACAATTTCTCAATTGTAATACTGTCCATGCCCCTGTGAAGTATGGAAGAAGGGAAATTTGGGGGAAATCGGGAAATATATCTGAAAACTTTTTTTAAAAAGGTGTTTTGCTCCTGAAATTATTCCGGGTGAAAGCACGTGACCTTAATGTACCCTGAAAAATACACTGGAGTATTGGCAATGTTTCTGCCAAATACTATTCCGATATTATACATAGTAACGTTGTGAAAAATAATTTCCCAATCCTCTTAATTATACATTAGGGTGTTTTTTTGACACCCTTTATTTTGAAACCTGAAGATATAAAGGGAAATTATTTATAACATTTCATTTGTTTGTGTTTAATTTAATTTTGCATTATTGGACTTCATCATTCATTTTCTTTCTTTGACACAACAAACACCTTTCTCCTGACACGTTAGAAACAAAACGGGAAGAAGTATTAGAGACTAATCAGCTTTTAAAATAAAGGTAAAACTAATGTAACAAACCACATTAAATGTCAGTCTCAACTTCGTCAAAATCATAATCGCTAGTGTCAGCACAAGTAGGAAGTTCGAATTGTTAACTTTCATTTTCACAATCAGTACACTTGCAAAGCATTGTACACTGCGTTCGTGAGTGTTGTACACTGCATTTTGTACATGCAACGAGGAGTGTTGCAGTGTTTGCAAGAACAACTGAATAATTCCCTACATCCACTAGCGGCTTCAGGAAGAGTTGTCCATGGTGGCTCCCAGTATCATTCCTGTTCCAACCGCAAAGATCTGGATCAGGTAAGGTAGGCTGTTTAACTAAGCACTGTCTCCAACAATAGCCAGCTTCATAAGCACTCTTAAAGACATGTTAAAATAAAGCTGATTTGTTGGTGGTATTCTTTTCATGGAATGTCCTTTCTTTGTAAAGAGTTCTTTCCTACACTCATTAACTGTGCTGACATGATGACTTATCATACATCAAAACAACAAATTTGTCAACTTCGTCCATAAACATCTCAATTTCTGCAGGTTGCTGGGACAAAATCTGGAATCTGTGTGATCTTAGGGAGATTTCTGTATGTTTCCCACGCGTTTTTCCCATAATCAGTAAAGGAGAAAATTGTGTTGCAAGCCGACAATGAATGGAAAAATGGAAGGGAAATAGATTTTTCGACTCCAAGCTTGGTAAATAGTAGATTAATTGGGATGTACTCTGAATTCTTTCCAGTGCCAAATGCAATCCATAAGAAGTCTGCTTGTAGTTGATTAAATTTTGACAAAGAAAGCACTACAACATCAGTGTCCACTGTGCGAATGATGATAGATTTGTGTCCCACTTGATACGCCTCCTTAGCATAAAGCAAAATTCTTGTATCCGCTTCCTCTTGACTGCATGGCTGAAGATCTTCATGGGTACATAATGGTGTATTGCACAATATCGCTTATCCATTTGTAGTCACCACTTCTTTCCCGAATCAAAATACGAGTTTAATTGCAAGTAGATAGAAGAGTTCCTTTTTGTTTTCACCATTGATCAAAACGTTCTTTCAAGTTCTAGGCACAGGCGTATTACTACATACTTTTCGTCTTATGCCAGCATCTCTAAACATCCTGGTCTCAGGTTTCAAACTGTCAGGTTTATAGTCTTCCCAGACAATGTAAATTCTGTTTATACTGTCCCATTCGTGAAGAACTATGCTGGTAAATCTCTGAGTACATATCAAACGTCTTGGCATTTCCAGGTGGTATCATGTGGAGTAAGGCTGGGCCATTCAGTATGACACATGATGCTGTAGATTTGTCGCTGAGATAGTCACAAACATTTCTGAAACCCTGAAGAAGATCAGATTTCTTCGATTTTCGAAGACATCCACAGTCTGACAAAGAAGGTGGAAATGGCTGGCTTTCATGACTAGAAAACTCATCAAGGTTAGAACTTCGCTACTGACACTCGATATATAATTTTGAAAAGAGGCAGGCATAATTTCTTGCTCTTCTCATCCGCAATTGGGGTTTGCTCTTCGTTGGAGATTTTGTATAGAATAATTGAGTTTGATCGGTTTCTCAGTTGATATTACTTGCTGTTCGTTTGGTGTTGACAAATTCTTTAAATTGATGCATTTTCTTAAATCCACAATTTCCCTTTGAGAAACAATAACCCTATTATGCACATTTCACAAGTCTTGGCTGCTGTCTTCAGATGGATTGCCTAAATCTTCAGAGCCTTTACGTTTTTGTTAGCATTCATGGTGTTCCTTTGAGATTGTGTTGGGCTTTTTAAATCCTTCTTCAAATTTTTGTATCAATCTTGTTCCTTCAGGACTAGCTACCGTCCATCGCATCAAAACATCTGGGTTTTTTGTTAATCTCACTGCACCTCCATCCGTCTTAACGTAAGCATTGCACTGTTCATGCACCTGGTCCAATGCCATTGCAGAAAATAATCTCTCACTAATGTCGATAGTAAACTTCCCAGCTAAAAACTCCTCATGAATTCTCGGGTGTATCTCTGGCAGATATGTCATGTCACGTCAATGCACTGCAAGCCATCTGGCATAGATTTGGTAGTTAAATAAAAAGAACCAAGGAGCCCATCTTGTCAGAGAATTCCCATAAGACTCAAACTTGAAGTTTCAGATTGATGTCAAAAATTTCAGAAGCGAATTCTTTAGCTCCATCACTGTACTCCAATATGCGAACCTTGGAATTCTTTCACAATTGTCTTTTCACCATTGCTTAATCGGAAGAGGCTCATTAGCACCATTAATATATTGAGTATAAGCTTGTTTTGATAAGATAAACAGGGCACATAATGTCACCTGATGTGCATACCTTGCCCTTGTAATATGATGCAATTTGATATAAGACTGAGCCTACTAATAAAACTCCAACTGACCAAAGCAGTATATATATATTAAGATTATATATTTGTGTTCCAGTTTCGGCTATGTAACATAGCCCTCCACAGCCCACTTTCGTGTCTTGGTGTGTCTTGCATCCAGATTGTATATAAACTGTCAGAATTGGATATCTCTCTCATAATGTGTCTGAGGAAGGCTATGTTACATAGCCGAAACTGTAACACAAATATATAATCTTAAAATATATATACTGCTTTGGTCAGTTGGAGTTTTATTACTAATCTTGAATTTTCCAAAGCTACAATGAATAATTTACAAGACTGAGCTCTACCCGAAGATGTTAACCCAGTCTCAATGATACACTCAACCTATCCACTGCCATCTGAAAGATCTCCTAGTACTCTCATGATAGTCTTCTCCAGATGAAGGGCCCCGATCATCACAACATAACTGTTTTCACTATACTTTTCAGGACATGTCCACTGAATACGTTTTGCAATAGCATACAGGGGAACACCACAAGTAATACCGGATGTTTGTCCTTCATTGAGATAACTTACAGCATCTGCTACTACTGACATTGAATGTTTAATCATAGCAGGTGGGTGCTCAACGTCTGGAAACATAAGAGTTAAGTGTTTTTGTCTACTTAATGTCAGAATTAACTTTTATGAAGTACTGCTAAAAAGTGATAGTATGTCCTAGCAAACAAGATTGGGAAATTAATTTTCACAACGTTACTATGCATGATATCGGAATAGTAATTGGCAGAAACATTACCAATACTCCAGTGTATTTTTCAGGGCACATTAAGGTCAGGTGCTTTCACCCGGGATAATTTCAGGAGCAAAACATCCTTTTAAAAAAAAGGTTTTCAGATATATTTCCCTTTTTCCATATTTCACAGGGGCATGGACAGTATTGCAATTGAGAAATTGTATCATTTTAAAGAAAATGGAGTGTTAGCCATGAAATTTGTTGGAATATTAACTTATCCAGAAATTTTAGATCGCCATTTTCCCTGTTAGTGTAAATTTCCTACTTAGAAACAGGATTAGGAAATATATTTTTCTCATGTCATTATATAGGATATTCCAATGTTATTTGGCAAAGAGATACCATAATCCCTTTGTATATTTCAGGGCACATTAGGTTCGCCTACTCTTACCTGGGGTGGCTCTAGGGGGACTTCCAAAAACGATATTCTTTTAAAAGAAAAATTCCCGATTTCCCTTTCGTTGTACGTCATATGGAAATACACCATGTTGCATTTAAAAGCCTGTTTTATTCTGAAGAGAATGACGTATTAACCATGAAATTCGGATGAATAGTGTTGAAACAGTAGCTACTTCAAATGAATATTCTGAAAAATAGCCCTATTTTTCAAGATGGCGGCCATTTTACAATACGGCGGCCAAGAACCCTTGGGCCCGACCTCTAGATTTTTCTGCTGGGTGTAAACAAGTATTCCTGATAGTTTCACTTTTTTTTTTTTTTTCTCCCAGAAGTGCACAATTTTTATAGAATTGCCCACATAACTTCCGCACTAATAGGTTCGTAGCTGAAGGATTAACTTATCCATAGAGGCCGAAAGTATGTCACTGAAAATAGTAATACGCAAGTTTATAATTTACTTTACACATGTTCGATATGCCCTCATTTAGTGATTTGATGCCAAATTTGTCATTAAGTTGTTGCCCGGTGCACACGTTGTAACATATCAATGCCATTGTGCTAACTGCATCCAGCGTTGATTCTGTGTTGGGACTATACTGTCAATAACTTAGGGTACACTGAGAAAAAAAATTGTAGGTGGCGTAATTAAAAAGATAGGTTACATGCGTAATTCCTCTAGTTTTTGGACTTAACGTACAGCAGACGTATAACTGAAAGCGCATGTTTTATAATACTTTCTGTATAAGTGTTCCATCTATACGTACTTTCCGTATGAAACAATGTAGGCGGTCAGGATCTCACATACAAATGGACGTATATAACATATAGCCGACGAAGGTAACATAAGTATATGCATGTGATATACGGAAAACTGTTAGATGTCGGACATCCTGCAACGGCATGATGTAACATCTAAGGGCAGTGCCTATGTAGCATACAGATAACGTATGCTCCTTACTGATTTCTATAGTAAGCAAGAGGATACCGTATATTTGTACAATATACCGCTGTCCGGAGAACGGATTTTTCTCTGTGTATGAGCGGGATGAGCATTTATTGTCTTTAATGTACGACCACATGGGAAAAAGTCACGGAATTAGGTTGAGTGACCTAGGAGGCTACGAAACTCCATACACAGTGGTAACGGATGTGATATTATGAAGAGGTGAGAACTTGGGGCACCTTTAAGCGGTGTAGTTCACAAGCAACTCTTTTGAGTAGCATAAATAACAGTTTTTTTTAACATTTACAATTCTCAGGTTGCGGGATTGGAGACTTTCGGTGAAGAATTCTCGTACGCGTTACGCAACCTAACGCCTTGGCTTGCCTATTTGTTTTCTGTCATATACCCGTAAGTCCTTTACTTCAAATTTTAATATACACCAGTTTCTTACCGTTTTGTTCGTTAATGATTCTGTTTGATACTTGGTTCCTAAATTATGTTGTACTTCTGAACCTGACTGTTTCAGCACGTTACAACAGAGATTCCTTTTTGCTCATCTTTACTGTGAATCCATTGCTACTTCTTATTAGATAATTAATTATAGCTAAGCTTGGCATGTCGCGCGTTAAGGAAACTTGGATCTTTATTACTCATCTTATACTGACATGCTTTCGTCTTGTGGTTATAGTTTGTCCGGGAGCTACATCTCCGAATGAAATTATAAAACTTAGCATACGTGAGTTTTCGAGGTCAGAAGTAGGAAAGTTTCTGGTTGGGAAGAAAATAGTCCGTTAATACGAAGCACAGCAGATACCACTGTAACGTATTCAAAAAGTACTTTGTGTAAACTAACTTAAGGAAGGTTTTTCCTTCTTTCTCCCTTTTCACATAAAGCAAACTCAAAAAATGTGTTTGTTCCTCCTTCGACTGAGCTGTCAGTGAAACGTCTGATTTTTGGGTGTTTTTGCTGCTAAACTGCATTCGAGCAGCTGCCTGCAAGTAAGATATTGGTACACATCCCCGTCAGTGCAGCGTCAATTTTTTCTGTGTAATTTTCATAGTTTGATTTGTACGTGGTACGAAAATACATATTTCTGTAAAGCAAAAATTGTGATAAATATCTCCTATGTATGGTTGATTGTATTTCTTTTTGATTTCCGGATACTTTCAGGATTTTTTTACGTATGTTCGCTTCTTTTATCATATATAGATTATTAATAACCTAGATCGACAAACTGAAAGAGGTGATTCCTTAAACTAAATGTTTTTTCTTTCTTTCTTTAATAAGTTCTTAATGTTCACCTTTAAAAATAAGAAAAAGTTCATGTAGACATGTGGGGGGTAAACGCATTGTTTCGGAGCTAGGGCTGTCCAAAAACGTGTAGAAAAATATCCCTATGCCTGTTATTCTGAACATTAGAAACATTACTTCCAATCTCCTATCACTGCTGTCAAGGCTTACTTTTTGGCTACTTTGGACCCATTTTTAAGTTGGAGCATAACTGGGAGTTCTGTTGGGAACATATTTGGAATTGTCGTGTGAGGAATCCCGTGCGCACCCATTACGTATTGCTGAAATGAGCATTTTTGGAGCGTTGTGTGACTTCCTTTACGCTGTTGTGGAGAGCCCGCCGCCCCTCCATTCCTCGGGCTCGAAATAACGTGTGTTCAGTCTGTTTTCCGTGCTTTGGACCGTTCTAGCCCTGAAACTATGCACTTTTTCTCCCACATGTTTATATAAACATTTTTCTTAATTTGATGTAAGAAATCACCTCTTTTAGTTTGTCGATCTACTTCATTAACACTCTGTATAACAGTAAATTGACGGAGGTGACAGTATGTACAATGAGAACACGTGTATTCCAAGCTTATGCACTTTATTTTTGGCCCATACAATATTTCTAAAAGAAAGACATAAGTAGAAAACGGTACTATGTACAGTCGAAATATTTTGTGGGTTCATAGGTAAGATTTATTATATACAGAGGGAGAGAGAAAAGTGTGTTTTTATACTTAACGCATAAAAAATGTTATACTTATTTAGAAGTAATTTTCAGGTAACAGTAAATTGCATTTGAATGTACCACAATAGTTAAAAAAGTACTAATAATGTATTGTATTCACTTGTATGAACCGTGTACATGCTACTTTCCTGGAAATAAATAAAAAGTGTTATTCATGCAAAAATTCTTTAAAATCTGTTTTCTCTGCACTTGCTGTGTACACGAGCCTAGCTGTATATGTTTTCTCTGCACTTGCTGTGTACACGAGCCTAGCTGTATATGCAGTCATGTTCAAGAAATCTTTTGACGCATCTATTTTAGAAGAGTCTACCTTCATCCGTTTTCTTTAGATACGGTTAGAAAAAGATCTCGAAAAGGACTAAAGGTGACAGTACCTTTCATTTATGTTAAGCTGTGTAAGCTATTGTCAAAGGTGAGTAGCTACGACTGAAAAGAAGTAGCTTTCCAAGATCTTTGAACATGACTATACCTTAACGAGTAAAAGGTTTTCCTTTTTTAGAAAAAGAAAAAAAAAACGGAGTGAGTATTTATGGTATTTATATTTTGATATATTAGTTCCACTTACTCCGTTCGCAGTTACAAAATTATCTGTGAATGGACATACATACATGTTGCCGCTCAGTGACATAAGTGAATTCTGCATATATAATTCTGAATATATAATATAGTACTAATTACTTCACCAGGGTACCCACCTAACCGTGAAACTGTGAAAAAGCTGTGGATTTCGTCCGTGAAAATCCTGGAATAAACCGTGAATTTCTTTATCAAACCTTGAAAATTCTAATTAGTGTTTTCCCTTTTTCTTCTGTGTCCAATTTTCATTGTAAAGTTGAACGAGGGCAAGTTTAATTATTCTACTGCAGCGTGGCCGCGGTGGCTCAGTGGTAGAGCGTTTACCTCTGGCGCTTGGGGTCCCGGGTTTGATCCCAGCCCCCGCCAAGTGAACTCTGTGGTGGACAAACACCGTGTGCGGGGGTTTCCTCGGGGTTCTCCCGTTTCCTCCCACTTTCTTCATTCCACCATTTCATTCATTACTCATCATCAGCGTCTCCTTTAGCCTAACCGGCATAACCGTGGGACGTAAAACTTAAAGATTTCATTTCTACTGCAGCGTAGCGGCTGCAACACCCACGGTTCAATTCCGCACCAGGCAGTTTTATTGTCAGTGCGGTCAGTAGAGATTTTTCTTATACCCTTTCCAATCAAGAAATTGAAAAATTTTAAAACGTGAAAACCGTGAATTTGGTTATTTAATTTGAGTGGAAGCCCTGCTTACTACGCAGCAATAGTTTAAATATTGTCCTGCATATATAACGTTTGAGGCGATGCATATAGGAACAATAACCTCAGCTGTTACTGCAGTGGGGTAAGTAGCTATCCTATTGGTGCATGTGTACATTACACTTACAGGCTTTATCATGCGTACTATATGTTAATGCTCTGTACAGGCTATACTTACATTTACTGTGTATTGCGTTTGTATATATATATATCGAAGAGGTGGTGCCAGAATAAGTTTTTAATGCCTGTACATGCACTATACATATATCTATTTAGTAGCATTTGAAGTATATCTATACATGCACCGTTTATCATTACTTACTTTACACTTCACAAGCTACTAAACAGACAAGATAGTGCATGTGCAGGCACTGAAAACTTACTCCAGTCACCTGTTCGATGTATGTACAGATGCAATGCAAAGGAAACATAAGGATAACCTGTACAGTGCATGTACACGCTGCCAGTTAAGTATATATGCAGATGTAAAATACAAGCAATGTACAGTTTTCCTGTAAAGAGCATATAACAAGTAACTGAACATGCAATGCACACTTAACCTGTACAGGTACTGTATAAGTGGCCTGTTCAGTTCATGTAAAAAGTTAATCAGCATGCAATACACAAGTAACCTGTACAAGCATTATACACATTGCCTGTTCAGTGCATGAAAAAAAAATTAAAAAATAATAATAATCATGTAATGTACATGTACCTGTACAGGCAATGTACTCCCATGCGCAAAAAAAATTGCGCGTATACTGTAACTCAAGATTTTTCGCATTTATTCCATTTCCTTACGTTTATGGGTAAAATTCAGTTATTAGTATGTGGAGATAATAGAAAGCAATCCATCTAAGGAGATATTTCCAAAAAATATAATAAAATAATAAAAATATAAGCAAAAAACAAAATTATGCTCGGTTTTGTGTATACTGGCAACGATGATTTCTAGGGATTTTTTCAGTAGCAGATCACAATTGCGGAGGGAATTCAGTAGGGAAGTCGAGGAGTTGGGTCAAGGAACTGGATAATGGACTAAAATGTTGCATTTATTGGTTAAAACCTAGTGTGTAGATTGCCTGCCAAATATAATTTAGCTTCTGTAACTAACATGTCATACGAAAATATAGAATTAAACAGAAAAACTCTTATCTTAAGGTTCGAAGCGATACAGACCATGGTTATGAAGATTATTTCTTTTAAAAAAAGAGCTAACACAACGTAGCCTCCCTGGTTAGGTGGATAGAGTGGCGGAGTTGTAGTTATTTTATTATTTTGACCAGCACATCGAATCCCATCCCATCTTTTTTTTTTTTTTTTTTATACAAAACATTATAGGAAGTGTATAATTTTGATGTTAATAAGAACCGAAACAATATAATAAGGAAATAATTTATTGGTAGCATCCTTTAATCGACGTATTTATTCAGTATTAGAATACGTGTACTATTGGAAACAGTTATTGTTTTCAGTTTATAGTCTTGTATGTTACTTCCCGTTCTTGAACAGCAGACAACTCACTTCGGGTTTGTGTGTCAGGAAGAACATACGCGACCTTGACAGTCTGTGCAGTCTTACCCCTTGTTACATCGACCTGATGTTAAATGATCGTTTGTGTGTGTGTGTGTTTCTTTTTTTGCTTTTTAGAGTAGCCTATTGACTTTCTCTCTCTCTCTCTTTTTTTTTTTTTTCATATTCACAAGTGCAAGAATGCTTTAGTTGAACGTAACTAAATTATACAGATCTATGTATGCGGAACACGAATATTTCCAAATATAGAATGAATATGAACGATAATCATACCATATTTCTACATTATATAGTAGCGTGAAAAACTGATATTAAAATGATATAACAAACAGGCATAAGCTTTTTTTCTAGCATGGCAACACATTAAACGTAACTCATTAAATTTTGGGAATTACAAATTATCACCTTACGTGTCGTTGTATTCCTATTCTTTTTCACGTTCAAGCGACGAAAGAAGAAATTGTAGTAATAGTGATAAAAATCAAATTCGAGATTTCAATGAATTCAAGTTTCACGCCCCCACATATCGAAAAAGTAATTTTGATGTCTGTCCATCTGTTCGTTTGTTGGTTCGTCATGCTTTTACATGCATTCAAATAGAGGCCATACTGTTCGACGTATCTGGACCTAAGTCTAGACATGAAGTTCTTACAACACTTTATCGTTTCGAATTCTATATTCTCCGACACCTAAAAATAAGGGTAGTTTACTGAAGGATGAAAATTTAAAACAAATTGTTTCAAAAATAGCTGTAAAGATTTTGCTTTTTTTACAAATATAGTTTGAATCATTGCTCTGAAAAAAATACATAAGGTGTAATTTACTATATGGGATGCGTTTTTTCGAGCAATTTTCTCAATCACATTTCATAAATAATTGTATCATTAATAACCTAACAATATGACACAACTCGTTCGTCCTGTAAACATTCAGAAGAGGTAGTTTACTCTTCTCCGACGATTTTCTCATTAACGTCTGACGCAATTTTGTTCATATTTCATAAATGAATGTCACATAAATAACCTAACGATATGGTATAATTCCATCATCCTAAAAGCTAGAAGTGGTATATTACTTTTCGGGGCAATTTTTACCCTACGATTTTGTCAAGAGTGACTCTGGCAATTTTGTTCGTATTTCATAAATAGCATAACCCGTTTGTCCTGAAAAGATACACAAAGGATATTTTATTCTTGGGAATGACTTTTTTGACGATTTCTCAGAAAGTACTTAGACGCTTTTGCTCATAGTTCACATACGATTATTTCCTTAATAATTCTAATATATGGCATAAGTTATTTCTAACAGAAATATGACCAATGGGTACTTTACTTTTGGACATAAGTTCCTTCGAACAAAGTTTTCCAAAAACACATTATTTTATTCGCATTTCCCAAATAAATGTTTCAGTAATAGCTGCAGCCTAACACGAGTCAGTTTAAGAAATTCGAGCGAGAAAATTCAGTGCGTTTCATCCGTACCCATTCTTAAATATATTTTTAAATGTTACACCTAATCACAATTTTCCTAACAAAATCGAAACTTCTATTTAAATGTGCCTTGTTGTTGCCAAATGGTTCAAGTCCATTGGTTCTGGATTTGATTCCCGGTGAGAGCTAGTGTATTTTTATCCAGCGTTAAGGTATAGGTAATAAGTAGGTGCAAAGAGAAAAGTGTTGAAACAAGCCTAACCAACCTAATAAATAATACAAAGAAATAATACAATATTACGAAATTATAGAAGAAACGTTGTTAATATTAGATATTTGCGTGTGAGATTGTCCAACCGATGACTGTCAACTCCAAAGGTAAGAAAGTGAAACATCCAATACCAGGTTAATCAGTGGTCTCTAGGTAAAGCTATCCTACTAGGAAGTGATTGAGATACCAAAAAATGTTGTAATCGCTGGGAGACATGTTAGGAGAATACATTGGGTGAGAGACTTTAATTCATGAATAGTCTGCACCTTCATTGGTGTATTGAAGTGCGTAGGTGGTGTGTGTTTAGCACATTGGGTTCCTTTGTTGTTAGTCCCAGCTTTCTAGACCGGATGCAGTTATTCCCGGTAGAAAATACAAGAAAATATACATTTATATTACTATTAAAGTAAATAATTACACTCATTCCCTCAATGTGATACTTGTTTGTTTAACTGTATACAGAGAGCTGATCCGTGGAAGAATCGTTCATAATAATAAATAAAATAATCTCGACAAATATTCTTGTAAATAATAGGTAAAAGTTTGCGTCACACTGTTCATTTTGCTGGGCACGCCAGTGTGCCACGTTATCTGGTTGTGGCACACTGGAATATAGGGTATATCTTTCTAATTTTTCCCAACTATTTTAACTGCTTCAATTGAAATGAATTTATAATAATAAGAGAGTGAATTTAGTCTTCTTACCCTTCGATTTAGAAATAAGGTCCGCTAGAATTGTATATATAAAAAATAATAATACTCAGAATTTTATAGAGTAGTTTGTTTTATTCGAAATGACATACTTCCTGCAACTGTTTGGGTTGGAATTATTTGAAATCAAATCTTTAAGTTTTACGACTTACGGTTATACCGGCTAGGCCAAAGGACACGGTGGTGATGAGAAATGAATGCAATGGTGGAATGAAAAACGTGGGAGAAAACGGGAGAACCCCGAGAAAACCCATGCACATGGTGTTTCTCCACCACAAAATTCACTTGGTGCGAGCTGGGGTCGAACCAAGGATCCCATGCACCAAAGGTGAACGCTTTATTACTGAGCCACCGCGGCCCCTCTGAAATTATTTATAGGAAAGAGTGACTACTTTTATGAAAACTTGATATCGAACACATTTGTTTAAAAATACCAGCTTTTTGTGAAATATTGCTTAATATTCAGGAAAACCTAAGTCAATAAAATAACAATAATAATAAAAATAATAACTATTATTATTATTATTATTATCTTAAATTAAAAACTCTCTGGACCTAATGCATTGGCACAATTCCACGAATTAAAAAGAATGTGTTTACTTCTCATGTAAGTGTAGAAGGACTTAATCCCTGTTGCTTTCAATATAAAAAGAAAGTGTCCAACTGTCAAATGATATGCTACATAAAATGCCCTATGCAACATAATGTAGTATAGTCATCATTCCAGGTTGTCTAAAGAACACTTTCGTTTTAGCAAGAAAGGAAGAAAATAGAAAATACCGAGTTTTAACCTAGTAGAAAGTTTGCAGATTTAAGGAAAAATGCACAGAGTTGTTTGATATAAAATGTAGTTCGGATTAATGGAGTAAGACACCGTAAATATTTTATTGTTTGAAATATACTGGGAGTGACCAAGCCATTGCCTATGGAAATATCGAAAGAGATACGTTAATGGTGTTAGTTGCAAACTTTTTTAAAAATGAAAAAATAAGGAAATCTCTAAAACTCTGATATCACAGATCCAAATTGACTGACTGTTAAGTAAAACTGCTAAATCTGAGTAAAGCAAAAAAAATATTAATGACCTGTGTTACAGTTTCAGACATCATTCTCATATCAAAACTACGATAGAAGTAAATTATAAATAAAGGTGAATTCACAGTTCTGGAATACCAACAAATGATTTTGCTAGATGTAACTTTTCGGAGAACTTTTTTATAAGGCTTTAGATTTATTTATTTATTATTTTTTTTTGTTTGTTTATTAGCTTCCCCATGCCGTAAACGTCGCCAACTCCTAGTGGCCCACTTGCCGGTAAATGGCGATCGTCGATATAGCGACGCGTCGAAGGATTGCCGCTAGCGTGCCACTAGTGGCAGGGATTCGTCGAGTCGAAGCAGATATCTAGAATCGGGGGTATTGAAGTTACCACCACGTAAGAACGAGGACTTCATTTTCGTCCGCGCTCGTTTGATTTGTCACGGAGAATCTAAAAGGGACCAACATGAACTACCGCCAGTCATGTGCATGCGGTTATTATTATATATTATTTTTCCCTGACGAATTGTTATTATAAGGACAATACTTGAGCTCCGGCGGTCAAGAGTAACTCCTGCCTTTACATCTTGAAGTGAAAAATCTTGGGGTGGGTGCGTATAATTGTATGAATTTAGTTGGCAACTGTCGCCGATCACTAGCAAGTGAATATGGGAGAACTATGAAAAAAGTAAATAGACGCTTGCCATTTTGTTATAAAATTACATGACGAGTGCATTTGATTTGATTCCGAACAGTTGTCTTCAAATATACACGGTTAAAGGAGCACTCTGATTAGAAATATTAAAAAGACTTCAACGATTTATCACTCCACAAGCTGTGTCTTCATAATCGCCTCCGTGCCGAATTCGGAAGAACACGCAATTAGTAACCCTAAGGTTGATGGTTCACGCCCAGTTCAGGGCACTTTCGTTTTATTTTTTTAAAAATGCTTTTAGACTCATCTTGACGCAAAGAAATTACGCATATAGGCGATTTAACGTATTTTAGGGGAATAATTTTGTGGTTCGTTAGCGTTCCGTCGCTTCTCTGCCGGTGGTGGAATAATTTTCAAAACGGAAGTGGGACCAATTTTTGGCTGCGGGACCGCCAATTTTTGGGGACATGTCACTAGTTGCCTATCGGTGGTCCACCGACGCTTACGGCATGGGATTGTCCCCTCACGAGTGAGGCAGATTGTAATCGACCAAGAGTATTTTGGAAAAATGGGAAACATCTTCCGACTTCGACTTCTGAATAATACGTTTAGGATCAAGTCGAATCAAGGCTGCGCCACGGGAAGGTAGAACAAGTGAGGCAATCGTTCCAAGCACTACGCTCGACAGCTTCCGTCTCATTCAAGACTTAGACTCTTCAGGAAAAGTAACAAGTTTATTACTTGTAATTTATTCTTTGAGTCAAAGTATTTTGCAATAAACCATCGTTTTGTAAGATATTTTTACGATTGTATACTATTAATTTCGAAAATTGTACTCATAATATAATTTCCCATCAAGGATTTGAAAAAATCAAAGTTGGAACAAAGAAAGATCTCCGATCCACATGTCTTCATGTTTGATATGAAAGTCTCATCTTCATTATTTACCCTTAATTTATTTTAGTCCTAGGCAATGCGAATCGACGGGATGGCTCTAAGTAAAAACATTCATTTAGATGGTTAAGTAATCAGGAAATTCCTGCTGTTATTTCACGAAACACCACAGGTCTTGAGGGAAAAAAAATTTTTTTTGCTTACCAGGGGGAGGGAGTAAATCATCTGCTTACGTTTGCTTAACTAGGAAGAAGGCAAGGGCGCCGATCCTGGGGGGCCGGGCCCGCTCAAAGCTCATGTAGGCCTCCTTTGTATTTATGAATATACAATATTTGGCATAATTTGTGTGTAATTTGTCTTAAAATCCTCATATATATATCTTCTGCATTTGAATGCCACCCCTCCCCAAATTTACAGAGAAATTGGAGTTCCTTGGAAGATCTAGTGAAATGAATAAAAATGTGATATCGTAATACTTGAACAACTCTATCTAATGAAGGAAAGTAAATTAGTATTCAACACTTCTTTCAGTTTTAAGCATTTCAAAGATTCTCGTAATTTAGTAGCGTCCCGGATTTGCATTTTTGAAGTACGGGAACTTTATCTATACCTTAACGTGGGAATCGGTTTCGGACCATGCACTTTAGCCGCTTTGCCATAAGAGGCACAAGGGGTTTCTTTCGATTTCTTTAGGAATATTGCGAATGGTATAACTTTTAAAACTATGTTTAAAAAAGAATACACATCGACATAATGAGATGATAATCTGACACCTAGGAAATATACTGAATTGTTTTTAATTTGTTCTCACGCTACCAAAACAGTACTTATGCTTTTTTTTTATTCCAGCCTTTTAATATAAGCATTTCAGACTATTGTCTTTCTAGGACGATACAATTCTAGTTCATGTATATGCTAGCTTTGGAAATACAGTAGAGTTTCGCTTATCCGACATAAATAGGCAGACAGAACGCTGGATAATATGGATGTGTTAAGAAAAGACCTATTAAAAGTAAAACTTATGATATAATTTTACATATTACGCATCTAATAATAATGTTTTATAACAAATAACTGCACTGCACTGAATCAGGGACGTATCCAGCGTGAGGGCCTGAGAGCTGTCTCTCTCCAAAACTCAAGCACTTTTTAATACACTTGCCTTTACCCTTTTGAGGTTCTTTTATATCAGTTTACTAGTAGTCAGTGTCCAAACTTTGGGCAATGTGCTGTTGTCTTGTTATAATTCTAAGAACATACCATAATGCCATTATACCAGGTGCAGTGGCGTAATTAGGGGGGTGGCTTCCGGGCTTAAGCCCCCCACGAAATCTTACTTAGTATAGTAAAGTAAATGAAATATCTTGCAGAATTTTCACATTTCCAGGCAAAGCCCCCCCCCCCCGAAAGTTAGCAAATCCTTTCCCGAAACAAAATCGTAAATACGCCACTGACCAGGTGGAATTAAAGAACAGTTTTAAATAGGATTAACATTTCGTTTCCGTTCTGTTTTTAACTTTAATATATTAGAACGATACACTCCATGTCTTCTTGCTATTTTTGTTATGTGATATACGTAGCAGACAGTTTTCTTTAGTTACATTTCTCTCGAAAATATGTTTCATTTTGTTTGTGCTATAATGCAGTTTCCAAAATAAACCGGTTTATAAATGAAAAGTAGGAAAACGTTTAAGAGAAGTACAGAACTGTTGCATTATTATTATTATTAGTAGTAGTAGTAGTAATATTAGTATTATTATTATTGATATTTAAAAACATTAGAATTACGTGCTTACGAGGATTCGTGTTGGGCCCCCTCCGAATAGAAAACCTGGATACGTGTCTGCACTGAATGATAGACGTATGAGTCAAGGTGTAGACGGGCGCGCTAGGCGATAGACTCCACAGCATGAAAAATAGATTAAGACCACAACTTGCAGATCATCTTGCCGATTGGTGCTATTTGCAATGATATATCGGATCATACGGTATGTGGAACAAAGGATGGTCGGATAAGCGAGACCATGGTGTATTGGTGTTTCACGCACCTAAACCTATAAAATGTTTGTATAAACAATTATCTTTCATTCCCTAGCTAAATTTGTGGGTATGATCACACACCTTGCCTGATAAAGTATAGTCTTATAAAGAAAAAAATATTTTTTTTAGCTAAAACCTAAAGAAAAGCCAACTTCATTTTTTTTTAATAATGGCAAACTAGTCCACTTCATCACGATAAATGACGTTTGGTACTAATATGTCTTTTTCTGTCCGTATATATCCTTCACACTTCGTTGGAGACAAAATTGTTTTTTCCCCAAGAAAACAAGATGAGAGAAACTATACAACAGCATGAACAGAAAACAATAGCTATTAACAATAGTTCTCTAATCCTGGATAAATACGTCATTACAGCAAAATATCAGTAAGTTGTCCTTATTATATTGCTTCGGTTCTTATTAACATGAAAATTATAATGTTTTGTAAAAAAAAAAAAGAAAAAAAGAAAAAGAAATGGGATGGGATGGGATGGGATTCGATGTGGTGTCAAAATAATAAAATAGCTACGACTCCGCCACTCTACCCACCGAACCACGGAGGCTACGTGGTGTTAGCTCCTTTTTCAAAAGAAATAATCTTCATAACCATGGTCCGTATCGCTTCGAACCTTAAGATAAGAGTTTTTCTGTTTAATTCTATATTTTCGTATGACATCTTAGTTACAGAAGCTAATTTATATTTGGCAGGCAATCTACACACTAGGTTTTAACCAATAAATGCAACATTTTATTCCACTATCCAGTTCCTTGATCCAACTCCTCGACTTCCCTACTGAATTCCCTCCGCAATTGTGATTTGCTACTGAAAAATCCCTAGAAATCATCGTTGCCAGTAACAAAAAACCGAGCATAATTTTGTTTTTTGCTTATATTTTTATTATTTTACTATATTTTTTGGAAATATTTCATTAGATGGATTGCTTTCTATTATCTCCACATACTAATAACTGAATTTTACCCATAAACGTAAGGAAAATGGAATAAATGCGAAAAATCTTGTTACAGTATACGCGCAATTTTTTTTTGCGCATGGGAGTACATGTATCTGTACAGGCGAAGTATAAACACTTTACAGTTATTGTGTTGGGTGTTCTACATGGGTGTTGGGTGCTCTACATGAGTGTTGGGTGTTCTAAATGGGTGCTGCATACCTGAAAAGTACATGTATTTCGCCTTATACATGCAATGTACATGTACTGTTTCTTTCTCTGGACATGTGCATGTATAGGAATTTGTGTTTGTGATCCTGAATACAGCATGTTCCTTACCTGTAAATAAACTGTTTCTTTCTCTGAATATATACTGTACATTGCATGTACAGGTTTCTTGTATGTGCTTGACGCCTGTAAATGCATGCTCTCTGCGTCTATAGAGGCCCATTAACTGGATAAGTCCAGGCACTGTACAGGTGAAAAGTCGTGTTCCATTTTCAGGCACATGTTTGACATTAGCTGCACAGGTGCCTGTTTTTTTTTTTCGTATGGAATATATTAATGAATTTTGTATAAGGATAACAAGCTTACGATGATCGTATGTCCCTCGGAGAAGATACCAATTTATAAGACTCTGAGTTCAATTCTTGGTATTGACCAACGGTACCGACACAATAGGTGTTGGTGAAAGGGGAAATAGGTAAGAAAAGTGACCAATCTAGATTTGTTGAGGCGAACCAAATTGTGAGACGAAATTATATTATCAAAACATTAGGATGCAAATTGACTGACTTACTTAAAATATTCATTATTTTAAGTTAGGAGCGTTGGGAAAATGAATAATATTTTGCAATAAGTTGATTGTAAGAAAAGGTTATTTTAAAATAGCACAATAACACTATATTTCCTGTATGATAAATACGTACGTGAATCACAAGCACAAGGAAAAAACACAACTCTATTTTATTTCTGTCCTATGACTAACGCATATTGCGGGTAACCAATAAAATTTACTTTACAAATCCTCAATGATTCCGCAGTCATACATTTTCCATTATTCCTTATCACGGAAGAATCATTGCACTATTACTTACGGATTACTCCTCGCTTTTATCCCATTTTAAGGACTAAACTTAAAAATATCGTAATTTGTGTATATTTCTTGATTATGTTTTAGCGTCATAATAGTAGAACAGTAGAGCTATTTCGTGAATAGTGAAAATATTTATAAAGGTTAGGCGCCTGGCTACGGCGCTTTGCTTTACTGTTATTAACTCATTGCTTTTTGTCTTGCTGCCTCTTGGCCACCAACTGACTACACCTTCTTTCATGAACCTTGGAGTGGAAGAGAAAAAGGGATGAAGACAAGTCATCGTTCTTTACTTTCCCTAAAGAGAGGGGAAATAAAAACACTATGGGAGATTCAACACTTCTCACTGTGCATCACCATACAATTACTATTAAATTATATTCAGGAATTGGGGGCACGGTGGCTCAGTGGTAGAGCGTTCACCTCCGGTGCCTGAAGTCCTGGGTTCGATCCCAGCTCGCGCCGTGTGCTTTGTGGTGGACAAACACCGTGCTCGGGATTCTCCCGTTTCCCCCCACTTTCATCATTCCACCATTTCACTCATCTCATCATCACCGTCTCCTTTAGCGTAACCGGCATAACTGTGGGACGTAAAACTTAGATTTCATTTCATATATTCAGAATTAATAAAATCAACATCAGGAAATTCCCTTGTTTGCCTTCCACGAGCTTCGATGAACAACTAATGCAATAGTTATAATAAGCGATTATATAACCAACGAAGTTAAACGAAGTAAGACTTAGTTTTCTTTCCTTATATGGAATTTTCCCGACGAGTATATGTGTGGGCAGTTTGAGACTTCTAGCTGTTCTCTCAGATATATGTATACTCGTTTGAAGCTCCTAACTACACTTCCAAGAATTCTATGTGGCAAAAGTTCAGTTCTTAGAATTTTAACCATGTATACGAAGGATAAATAAAGTGTTCTGTGGGGTATATAAGTTGTTACCGGTTTATCTGTAGAGTTTTGTTACAGATTTCCACCAGGTCTATATCTCAGTGATCAAAAGCAGGCGAGCGAGGTGTCTTCTTCAAATTAGGATGAGGATCATGTTTTGCAGTCTTAAAATCATTTTCACTGCTATAGATAACGCCCAAGCGCTTGTCTTGTGACCCATAACGCACCTTTCGAATTTATAGGTTTTGCGTGTATAATTCACTTCAAAAGTCATATATTTAGTACTCCTAGGATGCAATAAAATTTGAAAATAACTTTGCTTTAAGTCAGTCGAGGATAGGAAAGATTTTCTTTTTAACACGTAAGATGTCCGTTGATTGAAGTGGTGTGGACAAGTATTCTGTATAGCTGGTACCAGCCAGTAAATGAAACACTAATGTAAATTCTTTAGAATATGGTTTATTTACTACTAGCAAAGAGGATGAAAAACCACTAGTGTTTGTCTTTATATTAGCATCTAACAGCTGTTGCATCTGATTTATCAATTTGTTTCCGTATTCCTAAAGGAATAGGTACGGAACGATGATGAAATGAAGCATTTTATTTGTATCTTGTGCTCGTTTGCCTTAAAGTAATCAATATCATCTGGGCTGTAAGATGATACATGTCTCTAGTTGTACAATAAATAATAGGAAAAATAGTTCCTCCAGTGGACATTTTGCGAATAAATAAAGAAGACAAAATTCAATACAAAGTATTTTGAGAAGTCGGATTATTTTCTTGGAACAAACTCTTATAAAGAGTTTATTATTTTCATATGTCTTGTTTTACTGGTAAACTTACAATGGATAAGGTGTGAACGTTTAGTTCTTGATGGTTAAAGGTAATGAAGAGACATGAAATTTGTCAAGAATGTTATCTTCACTTCGTTACTCATGGTTCGGGGATTAGGAAGCCGTAATCACAGATGGAAATTCTAATTTTCATGAATTATTCAACTCAGATACTGAAGATAACTCCTATTTGTCCATGATCTTCGCACGACATAACACATGAACTAGATTCCATCATGGCTAACGAGGTCGGATCAAGTTCCTAAATTTCAAGATTCTAAACAACTCCCAATACTATTCGATAATTATGAATGAAACTGGAGATGCACGTCAACACGAGTAAGTTTCAGTTTGTTTTTTTTTTTTTTTTGATTTGTTGGTGGTAAGGATTTTCAAATTAATAAATTTTTTGTGATAATAATATTTGAATTATTACAGCTGAAAATCTAATGGATATTCTAATACTTTTTCTCTGGATATCAAGTCGTGCAGAAGTATTGCTACTTACGGAGCGACAAATAGGGTAGGCATTTTTTCAGGTTTGCAAGGAAAAATCAGAAATTGAACTGGGAGTCATACAAGACCATTTTTTTGCACTTTTTTGAACTTCGTAACTCAAGAGGCAATACAAAATGAAACCGTGGCAAGAGACTATCGTGCAGATGTGAAAGAAATTATCAATTTTGTGACGAATCACCCAAACAATTAATAATATTTGGGTCTCTGCAAGCTGCCCAAGATGATAGCTGCATACACCCTGTAACTATTCATTTTTTCTTAAGTCTTCATCCCGGCGAAATTAAAATACCGCTAATTTTACAGTAATTATGTGATATCTTCAAATAGATAAAAGATAATTGAAATATCGAACAAGAGCGCCCTAGACAATATTATTTTGCGTGAGGTACCGTTATCACAAGTCACCTAGTGGCTTTCCGTTTTCAGCTGTTTAGAAACGCGAAAATAAATGCCGATTTTCAAAATGTCTCGAAATCGAAAGCAGATAAGTGAGTCGTGATAACGGTTTCTCATGTAAAATAATATTGTCTAGGGCGCTCTTGTTCCAGATTTCGATTATCTTTTATCTACTTGAAGATATCACATAAATACTGTAAAATTAGCGGTATATTAATTTCGCCGGGATGAAGACTCTTAACCAGGCAAAATAAGTTCATTGAAAAATTGTTTGCAGTATTACGATTTTTTTAAAAGGAAACCGAATCTGATGTCGGTGCGAAAGCTAAAGGTTTCCCAATATTCTGTGTTCCTTTGACTTTGTCACTGCTTTTTATGCAAATTTTAGTTTCAGTTGAAACTTCAAATGTCTTTGTGCAAAGTTTTAACATACAATTGGAAAAAGTCGTGGGGAATATTGATACTATTTCCGAAGTTTTGAAGTTACCTGCAACTGATAAACGTTTCGATACAGTCTAGATCTCTTGTTTGAGTTGGATCAAAATATTTGTCGAAGAGCCAAAACTTTCAAAAGTTGAAAAATGCCTAGCTCAGCCCTTCGCTTTTGCAAACTTCCATGATTTTATCGGAAAACTTATTTCGAGAATTTAGATAGTGTAACGAATTGCTACGATGATCGATTTTCTAAAGCTGCTATAGAAATAAAATTAACCCTTCTTTCCAAAACTAAAGAGTGCAGTTCTGTAGTAGAATTATGTAAGGAAGACTTTGACCCTGGTAGATTAATTTTACACAAATGTGATGTTGAATATGTGTGTATCATAAAGTTTACTCGTTAATAGTCCAGAACACTTAGTGCGATTCTTTTCCTCAAATAAGCATGTCGGCGAACTGATTACAGTGATAAGTTGCTAAAAATCTCGTTAACAATATACGTTTTTATATATACAACAAAACATTTTTTCTCTGGCTAGAGAATTAAGACTTACCCGGGTTACCATGATGGAAGGAAAAATTGAACAACGCAATTTATGCATATCCGTATGCAAGAAGCGAAACGTATATTGAATCTTGAAACTGTGGGAAATATTTTTATCAAAGGATCGCCGACAGAATGCTTCTTCCCTTTTTTTCTTGAGTGAGAATTAGAGATTCTACAAAGACTTCAATTTTTATACTAATGACGAGCATTTCATTTTAATTTGTTCCATTGTATGTATTATTATAACATAAAAATATATTTTAAATATATTCCAATCAGCTAGCTTTATTTGCTTCCTTTTTTCATTTCATTTCTTTTCTTTCTTTCCTTCTTTCTTTCCTTTTTTAATCTGTAAATCAGAAGGTCAGCGTTCAGAATGACATGACGGAAATTAATGCAGGGAATTCAAACTCTGAAACCTTTACGCCGCTATATTCTCATTCAAGAATATTTTACACTGTGAAAAACCTAAAACTGCATTTTCGAAAAGGTCATTTATTCAGACTTACTGGGGGAGGCCCCCGCCAAACCTACAAATTATTTCTACCCCAGTTCCCACGGTTGTGGACACTGACTTAGAACATCCCCACTGATTTTAAAAATCCAGAATTCCTGGCCCGAATGTGTGTGTGTGAAGTTTAATATCCATTTTCGTCATGTAGGCAATATGAAGCACATAACGCGAGATCCGTAACTACATACAACCACTTAGGTTTGAACCAGATATCCTGACCAAATCCATTGCCAAATTTCGTATAATACGGAGGTACGTTCTGACATACTAGGTGATTGAGTTTTAAGCAGCAAGTAGAATTCAGAACGTAATCAATGTATTTTGCTTTACTGTTCTAAGAAAAGTTCAGAGAATTTGGAATGAAAATACTATTAATCTTGCCGTACTTAAGGATTTTCACTTATGTGTTATCCTTATTATTTTCCAGATGTCGCAGTGCTTTCAAATTACTTGAAATTGACAAACGTTACCATCTACTTTCTTCTGGTATGGACGTTGTTGATTGTGGAGCTGCACCAGGCGGTTGGACCCAAGTACTGGTAAAACAAACAAATGCAGATGGGCAAGGTAAACTAACTACATTATCACTTTCAAGATAGCTACCAAGTTTCCAAATTTTCCATGATCAAAATGTTTCATAAAGGATTCGTAATCAAAATGTAGCATGCCAAAGTTCGTTGTTTGATGTATGTAAAATGAGTCAGTTTCATAATTCTTCTGCATTTGGCTAGCTTTCAAATGCACAGCTTTTTTTTTTTTTTTTTTTTTTTTTTTTTTTTTTTTTTTTTTTTTTTTTTTTTTTTTTTAATGTCACCTTAAAATCCACAATACACAGCAGTAATGATGGTTGCGGATAATCACGGCATTTTCTCCGATTATGTTTCTGCTTAAGATTCACTATTATTTTATGTGACGACTTCTAAGTGACATTTATATGAAAAAGTAAGTGCGTGTGATTTAAGTGAATTTTAAATTCTGTAATGTTTTAACTTGCAACTATTATTATATATTGAACTACCTATTCTCCTTATATATAATCAGAGTTTAGGCAAAGTATGTATGCGCATAGTTAAATAATAATAAAGAAAGATTCTGCTATAGATTTATAAAGTAGTACGTTAAAAAATAAAGTATTTTTTCTACGTTTGAGGTAAAGCGTAAATATCAAAAATATATTTTCAAAACTTAATATGTTGAGATTTTGAATTAGTTTGCAAGAAAATGCTAAGCGAAAATTAATACTATTATCGAGAATTTCTTAATTTAATTCACTAAAATACTTTTAAACTTTGATTCAAATTAGATATAAAGAATTAAAATTGTTTGGTGATTGATTTTATTCACGATAATTATCATTAAGTTAGAATGGTATACAAGAAAATATATTGGTTGCCGCAGTGGCTTAGTACTAGAGCTCATACCTCTGCTGCGTCGCGCTCCTGGTTTGATTCCAGATCGCACCAAGTAGACTCTGATAGACTAACATCGTATGTGAGGCTTTCTCGAGGTTCCCCCGTTTCCTCCCAGTTTCTTCATTCCACCATTTCGTTATCATCATCAGTCTCTCCCTTAGTCTCTTAGCATAATGTTTGGACGTTAAATTAAAAAAAAAGAAGATATATTCATCCAACTTTCACAAAGTACGAAAAAAATGTTTATTTGTTTCGGTAGTGGATAAAGCGCTTTCCAATCATGGATACTGCGAGGGAGAAATAAAAACGTTATATCCTCATCTTTAACAAGATATAAATAATGATAAATATTTTGGTCTTATGAGCTGCACACTTACAAATAACCGAAGGTTTGTTCATGAGAACCGATCCTGGGGTGTCAAGGAGGCTCGGGCCTCCTGAAGTTTGCTTGGGGCTACATGTTTGTATTAAAATTCATTTTGATATCTTGTTAGGTGATATCTGACAAACCCCCAAAAGTTATACAAAAATTAGCGCTACTGGGTTTGCTACCCCGCTGTTGATATACTTCAATCGAAGTTTGATTTCTTCTGTAAATTCCCTCTACATTAAACACAAAATAAACCGTAAATCATGAACTAAAACAATGAAAGAGCAATCTTAGATACATAAATAGTATTAATAAACAGTGTATATATATAAGCGTAAGTCGATAAGTTTCTTTTCAAGTTGACTCTACGGCATCATGTGCTCCGTACGCTAGGTGTCACTGTTAGCTTCGTCTGTGGTAGGTTGCAGCGTTATCACATCAACTCGTTTTCCGCTGTTGCGAAGTAAAGATGGCCACGCCACTCTCTGTGTGCACCAAAGGAGAATAGCGTTCTGTCATCCGTTTCTTGTGGTCTGAAAGTGTACCCAGAGCGGAAATTCATAGAAGACTTTCAGCTCATTGCGGGTACAATGTGTTGCCACAGCGAAGTGTTTACCAGTAGATGGAACAGCTCAAAAGTGGTCGAACGAGCGTGAAGGATGAGGAAAAGCAGGGCGTCCAGCTAGGTGCAGCAATAAGAGATGACGTTACTGAAAAAGTCCGTACCTTGATTTCGAGCAGATGAGTGACTGTTGATGAAGTGGCAAGCCATATGCAGATTAGTCATGATTCTGCAAATGACATCATGCATAACAGGCTTAATTTTTTCAAAGTCTGTGCGAGATGGGTTGCGAAAATCTCGATGAAGAGGACAAGCGAAACCGTGTTAGAATCTGTCAGCACCTACTGGACCGTTATGCCAACGAAAGTGAAGCGTTTCTCAGGCGAATCATCGCTGGAGGTGAAACGTGGATTCACCACTTTGAACCAGAGAGCAAAGGTCAGAGCATGAAATGAAAGCACCCCGCATCTCCCGTCAAGAAGAAATTCAAGATTCAAACTTCTGCGAAGAAAGTGATGCTCACAGTATTTTGGGTGTCAATCGGAAAGCTTGTACAACAGTAGACCAGATGAATTGAAAAGCAGGTTGACTACGTTGAATAATGATATGAATGAAAAGATCGTACTCTTGTGGTAATAAAAATTGATTGCAGATACTTATTGACTTACCCTCTTATATATCAAGTGTAAGATATAATGGGCAGGCATTGTACGTTGCCTGATTATAATTTTACAGTATTTTCCAATGTTATTATGTTCCTATATGAAATATAAGTGTATAGTGTTGTGTGGAATCGAAACTACATACATTACATAGAACGAGTGAATGAACATTTTGGTGCTAAAAAATTGGATATTATACCATCCAAGTTTTATTCATATTTAGATTTATATCATAATTTATTTATATATATTTATTTATATTAAGTATATTTTTACACAAATGCCTGTAAAAATAAAACAAAATTTGACGCACAAATATGTGTCTCAGTATATTATCAAGAAAATGACTATTTTGAATCACTGTTGTAGTAAAATAAGAATATAATATGTGTATAATAAAATCTGTCTAGTTACATTACATAATAAATTATTTGATTGGTATTTGGTCAGTTGGTCCCTCTTTCCGTTTCATGTAGTCTTGGCACTGAAAACGGGAGTTAAATGCTAATCCGAGTAATCAGTGTGTTTACGTATGATTTTTTTAAAGTATAAACAACCAAAATCCTTTAAGAATTTAAAATGAAATATTTATTTGAACAAATTCCCAGATACAGCATAATTTTGCCATTTTATACAAGGAAATGTTAGCAAGCAGGAAAAAAAAGGAAAACGACAAAAACAATGAGAATAAATAACAACAATAACATCAATAATATCAACAAAGAATCCACAAGTAATATCATTTGGCCACCATGTGTTTTATTGCTCTGTCCAACACCGGGTAGCTCGAAAAAAATGTCAACTTCATTAGTTAGATTATTATAATAGTTCGATATTCTGTGAAAAAGAGACCTCTGTATAATTGTCAGCCTAGGGCGTGCAAGATGAAATAATTGGGTATTCCGGATTTTGCGGGAAGGGACACGTAAGGATACTTCTTGAAGAAGGATTTCTGATCTCAAGTTCCCATTAGTTATCTTATGAAGGAATTTCAGGTCAGAGTTATTTCCGCATACTCCTGGCATCTGGATATTAAGATATCGCAAAATTTCCTCCTTGGGTAATATTCGAAATGAGGGAACACGAAAACGTACTATTGCAAGAAAGAAATTGAGAACAGACTGAAGTCTAAAGAAATGTGTAGGTGCGACAGTGGCCCATATGGGAGAGCAGTATTCGATCTTGGGTGCTATTAAGAGTTTTATAGAATGTTGCTAATGATGTCACAGTGCGTAGTTCAACGAATCGATAAAGAAGCCCCAGCATACGCATTGATTTCTTAACTTAATTAGATGTGGTCAGAGAACGAGACTTTGGAATCAAAGATGACACCAAGATAATTATGACTAGCAGAATGTGTTATAGGGGAATCGTTAATGTGGTATTTGGGGGGAACAGGATACTTTTTCAGAGTAATTGTAATACTGTCACATTTCTTACTGTTTCAGTTGCCACATTTCACACCAGTCTACAAAGTAATTTATGCCTTCCTGTAGGGCAGTCGTGTCATGGAAACATGATATTTCTCTTATAATCGTCAGCAAAAAGTAAAATACCACTAGGATTAGTTGATAAATGAGAGTAGAAGTCGTCCATATACAGAACAAATAGCAGGGGCCCTAGTACGCTTCTCTGAGGCATCCGCGAGATCACAGGTTGGGGGTTAGAAGTCGCCCCTGAAAGAACAACTTTCTGTTTACGGCCCTTCAGGTAGCTGGTGATTAAAGAGAGAAATTTACCATGTACATTAAACCTATTGGAAAGCTTGTGGAGAAGAAGAATGTAACTGACAGAATGAAAGGCCTTGGAGAGATCAAAATACATGACATCTAATTGAGTATTGTTATTCATACATTTAACTCACAGGAAAGAAGAGTTCTTAAATTTGTGAGACTTGAGCTTTTCGGTAAAAAGCCGTGCTGAGAAGTGTGAATGTAAGGCGACGTGAGTTTGAGTAGCCTGTCTTTGATTATTTTTTTCGCAGATAATAGGTATTACAGAAAGAAAAGAAATTGGCCTATAGGAGAATACTTGATTTTTAAGTCCTGATTTATATGTTGGGGTAATGTGAGCTAGTTTCCAGCTAGTGGGATAATATCCTTCTCTGAAGCATCTTTGAATAGTATGGATAGAGGAACTGAAGTAGCTGAGGCAATTTTGTTAAGAGAGAGAGCGAGTGTTGTCGGGCCCAAGAGATCTATATGGAGAAGGCGATTGCAAGAGAACCAAAACCTCATCTAGGGTGGTAGAGAAGTCTGATAAGGTGTTAGTACAGATGGAACGGAGAGGGGGAAGATGGGTGTTAGGGAGAAGGGCAGTAAATGTTTTACAGAAGTCATCATTATCATAGGTATCCTGCCCTTACGGACAGGTCATTTGCAGCAGCTGAGAAGCTTCCATGCTCCACGTCCTCCGCTAACCTCTTCGTCTTCACGTATGATCTTTCTGTTTTTATATCATCCATTAATTATAATCTTCGCTGCCTCCCTCTCTTTCCCGCCACCATACCCTCTAAGACGTCCCTCATGATACGATTTCTTCTTAGTCAATGTCCCACCAGTTTCTCTTCCTCTTAACAATATCTAAAAGTGTTCTTTTCTCCCCCATAATTTCTAACATCCACTCATTCGTTTTCAGCTCGACCCAACTAATTCCTTCCATTCTTCTACACACCCACATTTTGATGGCTTCCAGTCGATTTTTATCACTTTTACGTAATGTCCACGTTTCCGCTTCATACAGCACAACACTCCACACGAAGCATTTTATGAGTCCTTTTCTCATCTCTTTATTTAAGGTCCCACAAAACAGACTTTTCTTCCTCCTAAAGGCTTCTTTCGCCATTCTTATCCTTGCTTTTATTTCACGTTCGCACTTCATGTCATTACTAAGAATACTACCCAGATATCAAAAACTATTCACTTGTTCTATTGCTCCCCTCCCACTTTTAAATTTGACAAAGACCTCTTCGTTCCAAACACCATGGCTTTTGTCTCTCTTACATTTATTTTCATCCCATATTCTTGAAAGCCCATCCTCAGGTTTTCTAACATTTTAGTAATTTTCTTTTCAGATTCTGCAACAAGCGCCATATCATCTGCAAATCTTACACGTCTAATCATTCTACCTCCTACCGAAATGCCGTCATCATCATGTAAACTCTTTTTCACTATCTCTTCTAGATAGACATTAAATAGTATTGGCGAGAGGCAACATCCTTGTTGAACTCCCCTTCCAATTGCACTCTCTTCCTTCAGTTCTTTCCCTCTCCTAACACTTACTTGTTGGTTCATGTATAAGTTTCTTATGAGTCTTCGATTTTTCCATTCCAACCCTATCTTCTTTAGAACTCCCAACAACAATTCTCAATGTACGCGGTCAAAAGCCTTTTTTAGATCAATAAACACAACATAAACCTCTTTCCTCTCTTCTATAAATCTTTCACGATCGCCCTTAATAATCCAATCGCATCTCTTCTGCCCCTTACCTCTTCTGAACCCGAACTGCTCCTCCTCAACTTCTTCATTTGTTCCTCCATATAACCTTCTGTTCAGTATTCAGAGCAAACTTTTAGCTGCATGAGATATGAGACTAATAGTTCTATAATCCTCACATCTCTTTGGGTTCAATTTCTTAGGTATCATGATCGTCTTCAGGAAGTCTTTTGGCCACTCCCCTGTTTCATGTATTTCATTGCATAGTCGGAACAATTCTTTCTTTCCCTTGTGTCCTATATTTTTAATGAATTCGATTGGTATATTATCTATCCCGGTTGCCTTTCCATTCCGAATCTCGGATATAGTCTTTTCAGACTCATCCCAAAGAATACTAAATCCTTGATCATCCTCGTCTACTTCACTTTATATATATATATATATATATATATATACAGAAGTAGTTATTTAAAAAGTCGGGTCTTTGAACATCACTAGCTTCAGTATTTTCGTCATGAACTGTTGCTGGTATGCCAGGAGATTTCGATCGAGATTTAATTACAGGCCAAAATAGTTTAGGGTTTCTAACAGTAAAATCACCAATTGAGTCCATGTATTCAAAGTACTTACGTCGCTGTGCCTTCTTGGTAACACTTCTAATTTGAGCGGATTGTTGCATGTGTAGTTGCTCGGATGTGACTTTCATAGATTCCAGGCAAGCATTTTGTTTTTAAGAAGATTACGCAGCTCATTGTCATACCAGACCGGGAACTTCTTCGATTTTGATGTTTTTACAAGGACAAAATCCTTTATAGTTGAGTAGACAACAGATGTAAATAGGTCCACCGCCTCGTCGACAGATCCTCCCTCCAACAAGCACCAAGGAGAGAGTTCAGTAGCCCAACAGATGTCACCCCAGGGGCTTTCTTCCAAAGAAGTTCTGACCTACTTTTAAGGGGCTGGTTTGTAGTAGTGGAGGGGAGGAAATTGAATGAAGCATCCAAGGAATCGTGATCCGAGGGAAAGAGATTTTTGCATGGAACAATACAATAACGTTCTAAGAGAGAACGTAGTCCAGATTGCTATTTTTGCGGGTATTATGCATATTGTGCTGACCCGGTCCAAGTCCATGAATAAAATTGTCCATGAAATAATTGTCATTTCCGTCTGTAGCGATGCCATGCTTACTGTCCTGCCACGTGATGGAAAGGTTGAAATCACCCAATAGGATGACGTCACCATATGACAACGCTTGTAACAGTGAGTCATAGCAAGCTTCTAAGATGTACTGGGGAGTGTTCTTGTGCGGTCTATAGAAGCACCCAATAAACACAGAGCTACAGTTTGGAATACACCCAAAAAAGTTCACAATCGCGTTCAAGATCCAATCTTATCTTGCTCTTCCACTTATTATTTATGCAGATCATCACTCCATCTCCACGAGTTATGCGGTCTTTACTAAAGATGGAGAAATTATTTGAGAAATGAAGTTCACTGTTGTTCACTGCTTCATTGAACCACGATTCAGTCACTGCAAGGCAATCCAGTTCCATTATATATTAAAAGCACTGGTGGAGTCTGGACCAGGTGGACCAGGGTTTATGTGAATATCACCACAAAGCACGAGAAGACAAAAAAGAATGAGGTTCTATTTTTCTGTTTTTGATTTATACCTTGTCATACGGTCACTGCTAGTTCCTCTGTCACTTTTAGCAGGAGCTAAGAAAGCATATGGCGGTCTTCTTGGTATGCAAGCAGCAGCTATGTAATGGAAACTGCTTTCACTACACCTCAGTCCATGATTCATTGTCAACACTTCACTTGAAAAAGTCACAGCACCCAAGAAACATGACACCAGAGCACGCACACAAACACCACAAACAACCTCCCCAAAAATGTAAAGAAACAAGAGCACTACTTTGCATCGATCTGAAGCCTGACGCTATTTTAAAAGAAACGCAGTTTTGATTACTTATTTCAGTAAGAAGTCGGGTTAAAGCCTAGGTATCACATCACGCTACTTACGAAACTGAGGTAGATGGTGGGAAAGTAGTAATCATATAACTGACCACGGGATTTAAGAAAAATACCTCTCGTTAACAAGGCGAAATATACTGTTCGCTTAAATATTTTTTTCAAGGTATATTTTAACATAACGACTTGTCTGCTGTTGTGACCTGATTTGTGTTTCTGATTTCATTTATTTTGATTAATTGCTTGGAGTTTAGCGCCAAACTTATATGATATGCAAACATACAGTTATGGAATTAGAACCACCGTAATGCATTAAAATCACAATGCTGTATACCGGGAATGGAAACGGAACTCGGTGAACCAAAGACGCACGCCCAAGCCACTTCATCAGTAAGTAGGGCTTGAATGGGCCTATTATTATTATTATTATTATTATTATTATTATTATTATTATTATTATTATTATCTCACGGCTATGCTCCGAGGCTAAAAGAGATGGTGATGATGAGAATAAAAGGAATGATGAGGAAAGTGGAAGAGGTAAGTGGTGGAAAGAACCCAGAGAAAACCCACGAACACGGGTTGGCAATCACAAAATATTAATAGTAATCAAAACTGAGTGATATTTTGTATTTCCTTATGAAGCTAGACATGTTATATATCTATGCCAGAATACAAAAGTATATAAATGTGTATATGTATGCAGTAATTCAGAATGTTAAAATGTATCTCAATCTTTTAAAAGTTTATTCTTTTCCAGTATTATTTTTATAGAACAACATGATTTTATTTAAATACATTTTCCATTTATAAGTTTCATATAATATATTATCAGACAAGTAAAATATTTAAATGAAATGTACGGGCCACCACATTAAACTTTCTCGCTTCATTACGTTAAACTAAATCATGTTGTGCTGCAGTTAATGAAACATTTTCTTGTGAAATACAAAGAAAATTGTGTGGTCGTTTCGGAAAACTTCAGCCGAAGAAAACTCATCCCAAGAGTAAATTACCACTTGTGATGTTTACGTAAAAAGTATTTTATACAAAATTATTATTATTAGTGAAATGTATATTTATAAACATAGCATAGTTATTTTTGAGGAAATCATCCAAAGATAATCATCCCGAAGAATAAACCATCCCTTGTAGATTTTTCAGAACAAATGAGTTTTGCCATACTATTAAGTTATTAATGAAATATATTCTATGAAATATAAACAAAATCGTCTGAGTCATTTTTGAGAAAACACTTCGAGAAAACTCACTTCTAAGAATAAACACTCTCTCATAATTTTTTCTCAGAAAAGTGACATACGATAGTATAAGGTTGTTACCAAAACATTGGTATATTAAAGCAATGAAATCGCTATAGCCTTTTTCGAAAAAATCACTTTCTTTTGTTTTCGCCCTACAGCAAACTCCTTTGATTTTGGGGGTAGGAAGAAAATTCGAAACCTACCCTGGAGAATTTTTAAGAACCTTAAGTTTAAAATTTAATGCGGTACGTTGAATAGTACAGCTTCCAGACGAGTGAGCACATTTACATCGGGACGAACGAACAGATGGACAGACATCTAAAACTCGCTGTTTTGGCTTGTAACGGTCATGAAAGGTATAAATTCGTTGAAATCTCGAATTCTATGTTTTCACGATCACAATACTTTCATTTTTCTTTCGTCATTCGAAAGTAAAAATGTAACTTCATTAAGCAAATATAACTACAAAATTTAACATTAGAAAATAAAACCATAAAAATAAAGTTTTTTCATCTCTTGTGTAGACTTTCTTTGTGATTTAACGAGTTTTTCATTCGAAGTTAACAACTCAGTCTACAGCACCTTGCTATAGCTTTGCTCGTTACAGCTTAGAGCACCCTAGAAAAGTACTCCAATTTGCTTATTTCTGATGTAGACGATTCTTTTGACGTGAAACTGGTGTTTCTTGGTTTAGATTGTGCCTTTATGACATGTTTTTTCTTATATATTATCAACCTTTAACTTTGTTTCATTAACATAGTTCTACTGAAAAGGTTTTCCTAAGTCGGTCTCGCAGTTTACTATTTACTAGTCGACTTTTATATCACTGGGTGATAGTCTTCTTGGTATTTCATGTGGAGGGACTGTGAGTTAAGTGTGCCATTAACGTTTTACAAAGGCTATTTTCAATGGTGTGCTTAATGTATATACGCAAATCTATGTTATGATACTATTCTTGCGAGAGTGTAGGCATCGTGTTAGATAATTTCGCAACAGGAAAGGAATGTTAAAGAATTCATGAGACAATGCTAAAATGTTAAATTCAGATAATCCCAGGGTTAGAGATTACCTTCTGGATTCATACTGGGTTATACATTGGATTGAGTTGTGCAATATAAAGAAAACACAATGTAGATACATCAATCTGAGATAATTAAACAAATGAAAGTAGCTGTTAAACATGAATGCAGTTGTGGACTTTAGTTTAACATTAGTCTAACTTAGAAAACAAATGAACGAGAAAGATGGGTGCAAAATTTATTTGTTTTTATTGGCGCAAGCGGGATCCTTATTGAGTGCAAAGTGACGTAAACAGAACTACTGAAATCCTAAAAAGGAATGCTTTTAGAATCACATCTTTCTTTTAGTCGTCGGCTACTGTTGATTTAAAATGCGAAGGGTTATTTTCACATAACAAAGCATCAGTATTATTCTTTCATTTTTGAAAATTCGAATTTCTGTTCCTGACAAAACGTGGATTTGTTATGAAATTTAACCTAAGATAGTATTTTTTGGGTTAAATTTAAAAGTAGAGGAAATGTTATTGTGTAGTTTAACCCCTATGTTCATGCACCAAGGTTAAAGAAGATTGTGATAATGAGATGGATGATGATAATAATAGAATGAATAACGTGGAAGGAGTCGTGAGAACTGCAAGAACACTCATACTCACGGTATTTATCCATAAAAAAATGTCCAGGGACCACGCACCGGAGATCTTAATAAAAGTTCATAATTTTAAAGGTTTTTCTCATCGTGTTACTTACTTGCTGAAGGACTTTAGAGAAAATAAATGACAGACACTTTTATCTCTTTTCCTGAAAAAAATATTGATTCATTTTTACTATAGCATATTCTAACAAGATCAATTTACTCTGGCATGAATGTTCTAAAACGGACATTGCAAGTTAATGTGATCTTACTTTGATTCTTGGAATATCCAATCCATTTAGAAACAAAGACCCGTTCCCATCAACCTTCAATTCAAAAGATAGGTCGGATGTTATATCAGAGAACAGCAGAATGTTTTCAGATGTTATAGCATTTACCCTGCTGACATCGGTTTTTTTCATAAATTTCTCCCTAGTTTTGGCTTCAGGAAAGGTAACCAGACAAAAGTATGTTTTGAAGACATTCAAATTGGCAGTGAAATAATTAACAAATCGCGTAAAGCAAATTGTTAATCATTGTAGTCTACCCCTATTTACATCGCAGATAATATCGTTCTAGATTAAAAATATAAATAATATGTCAAATTTGCGACATAAAGTTACCGTAATTTCCTGTATTGTAGCTATTTTCGTTATATACAACGAAATTTTCATATGCATACTGTAATATTATTTAATTTCCACACCTGACTGCGGCAAAAATGTAGGAAATATGATCCAGATCTAAAGGGAGTTCTTAAGAATCTAGGGTCATTTTTTTGAATTTAGTTTCTGGAAGGCAGTCAAGATTTATGCGAACAAAAGTATTCATCCCGAATTTGTTCAATTAATTTCTCTTTACAAAACACTTTCATTTCTAATTTTAGTTTTTCAGCACCAATTTAAACACCAGCAAGCAACAAGTACGCTTAGAAGATTAATTCTCACTGAATTTGTTATACTCTGCTCATAAACACATATATAAATAACAATCTTCTTTATGTAAGACATTGCATTACTGCATGTGTACCAATAGTATCTATACGCTGTTCAAAATATTTATAGAGCACAACACTCGAAGTCTTGCCTGCAACTTTTCATTCTTCATTCCACACATGGGAAGATCTCCAAGAAATAATGTCATTCACTCATATTCAAATACAGTGTTGCGAGAAGCGTGGGATGATCCTTCTTTTAAATAATCAGGAATTTTTCTCCAATGATTTACCAAGCACTAGCTTATTAAGACGTCCAAATGATTTATTAAATGTTACTTCCGCTTCCGAATTGAAATAAGCAGAGACGGTGACAAATCCAGAAGTTCTTCCCAATCAATCCAACTTAACTCTACTCCAGACACAAGTTCTTTGTCAATTCTAATAACTGCATATAAAGAATCACTCTGCAATCTAACACAAATTAATTTGTTATTCGTAGAATTAAGATCATATTTCACAAATGTTCAGCATACCATAAAGAAGAAAATTCAAGTTTCAACTTGTGCACATGTTCGTTGAACACTTTGACGGCACTAACTATGTGATTTCAAAATCGAGCATATTACGTCCAGATAATTTTATTGTATCTTTGTTCTCTCATAAATATATATGATATGATATTAATGCTTCGCTATCTGATTCCAGTTTTTCTGTTCAGCGACTGGGTAAAATCGCTCTCTCCTTGCAATACCACACAGCCCTTCTTTCCGTATACAGTTGTAATTATCTTACAGTATATGATCCCGTGCAGTACACCTACATGCAAATCACCAAATTTCGAAAAGGATACCAAAGTCTTTGTGTTAAGTTTAGGTAATAAATTAAGAGACGCGCTATTCTGATCGTGTTTTCATAGTACCAGCTATCAGAATGTTCTACTCTACAGTAGCAAGGATTTCACTTAGTCGCACTTTCCTGATTGACTGAGGTACGTTACGTGGTATGACATAAAAGGGTCAATGCCCTCCTGATTTTGGCAAGAATATCTTGACTCACCCCCTAAATTTTGGAAGCGGTACGTAGGATCACTCTCCTTAAATTTTGGAAATTGTCAAATTAAAAAAATTGATATGGTAGTATAGGACGGGGTATGTACCTCTGTGTGTCGATGGACCATCTCATTCCTTTCATTGGTAAAGAATTACCAAAAAAGTAAATTTCGGCGGTTTTTGTTTTATTTTATCCTCATTTATTTATTTATCAATCACCAGATGCAGCTCAGAGGCAATTTTATACTGGATATCTAAAAACAACAATAACCATGAAAAGAATTTGGGTTATTAGCGGCCAGGGTCTGTTTAGTAGGTAGCCTGGTAGGACTGAGCAAGAGCAAAACCATGAAAAACCCCAGTCAGGATGGTCGGCAGCGGGAATCGAACCCACGACGTCCCGAATGTGAAGCCAGCGCTCTACCACTTGAGCTACTTCGCTCGGTATGAAGCATATTACCTTATATGCTTTCATAGGACATGCGTACATTGATGCTTCTCTCTTAAATTTTGGGAGAAGTATATAGGTCCATGTGTGAAATTTGGAAATTGTCGAAAGAACAATAGTTGGTAAATGTTTTCTACGACCGTAACGTATACGACTGTAATAAATTTTATTGGTCTTATTTATATCCTCCTGTGGATACAAAAATTGCCAAATATTAGTATTGCCACGTGGTGAGTTACTAACCAATTTTATCCTCTTTAATTGTACTTTATTACATAATATGATTATATGTGAATTTCGCTCGTATCACTAGCATGCATTCGTCGGGAGGAGGGATATAAAATCAAAATTACGTATTGTCCGAGAAGAATAAAATCGGTAAATGTTCTTACGGATATAGATATATCTCTTTGTAAATTTGGTTAGTTCAAATTGTGTGCTTTCATTAGTGAAAAAAGAGATACGTAAGCAGTACGTGATATTACTTTGGCTGGGAAATTTGAGTGTGTCACCTTTTCTGTATGAAAAGGAAATTTTTAATGTTGTACTATAAGGTTCATGACATTCAAACATTTTGTTTTCAGCGAGTGGAAAAAAATTTTATATTTAAAATTTTGAACTAAAATTTTCAAATCAAATTTTTTCAAGCTAAAAAAAAATAAATAAAATTTTCAAACCAAAAATTGTCAAACGAAAATTTTTCATAGCAAAAATTTAAACTAAAAATTCCCAAATAAAAGTGTTTGAAACAAAATTTGAAAACGAAACTAATAGAGAAAACCTTTTTAAAAAATGTAATCAAGATTTGAAAGAGATCAGCCAATTAAAGTGATAAAGAATAATTTTCCGCTGATCACCCAATCAGATTGTACCAAGAATAACTCCATGTTTTACAGTTAACTGTCAGAGTATCTGATTTTCGACTATTCGATTAACAAATAAACGGTTTTCAATTCTTCGACTACATATATGATCTTAGACTGTCATAACTACAAATCCTAAGATTCATGGTGATCCAGTTAGATTGTACTAATGACAAACTGAAAAAATTTCCAATACTTTTCAGCGAATACAAAAAACGAAAATTTTCGAACTAAAAA